>NC_134489.1:49344064-49699064 GCF_040206685.1 Ascaphus truei | reverse complement strand
GTACAGTAAACGATATTCCAGCGGTCTTGTTTAAATTATCCAGCGGAAGAGGAAGATGAGGAGGACGAGGGTGGCCTTCATCCTGGCAGGGGTAAGTAGAACTATATTCTGACTGGCTGGGTAATGTTTTGGTTATGTTTTATTTTTTAATGGGCGAATGAGCTACGGTATTATCCAAATATGGATAAAAGGGATTTTGCCCATTACTGTACTGTATGTTGATTTGGGAGGGGGGGGGGGTTGGAATAGTCCTGACACCGCTGAGTAACTGGTGCTAGAGAAGTGTGGACGGTAGCAAAAGCATCTGCAGTGAGACCTCTGTATATCAGTTCCGGCTACCCGTGTGTGCGATCGAACGGAGTGCACATCACGTAGTGCATGACGTCATGTGACACCTATCCTAACGTACGTTTCGCCTGAGACTTTTTCAAAGGGTAAGATCCTGCATTTTATCTGTATATAAGCACGTCTCGAACTGCCAACCAGTAGGGCCATGTTAACTAAGCAGTGCTACTCTAGAAGATACTTTACAGCATGTCTCTGTAATAATGGCCTCCACTCAAGTGAATGGGCTGTAAAGTGCCTTCAGGTGCCGGAATGTGTCTTATGAACTGCTTAGTAAATATGGCCCATAGTCCATCTACTCTTCCACAATGTTTAAAAAGCACAAAAAGCACAAATACAACATAAAATCCAAGAATGTACTTTATTTCAGAAAAACATACACTTCCAGTGATACGTTATCGGCACAAAGTGACTGTGCGTGGTTGCTATATATATACAACACATACTGTTTTCGTTAAACCCTTATCCTTTATACTAAAACACAAGCCATTTTTTTTACTGCTGCTACCCTGTAGTTCAAAAAAGTATACTACGAAACTTCCCCACATAAATGTGGTATCAAATACAGCACATGCTTAACATGTATGTATATAACATTAAAAAAATTGCAATACATATTTAACTAAATTGACCTACTGTACTAAAGCTATTTATTTACTGTTGTCAGACCATCTGTATTATTAGTCAGCTACTGCCATCTGTCTTTTTAGGCTGTGACTCAGATCTCAGAACTTGATTAATTTGCTCACTAGCTTTCTAAGCGACTAGACCTACAACTGCAACTTGCACAATAACATGCGCCATAATAAGGCAATCATGTTTATTTCTAATTTGGTACTGTACCAAGAGACTTTGCATTATCATGAGATTAGTCATGTGTCAGTGTTTATTATGTGCACTACTTTAACCCAGGCTGATAAGCTTATATAGATGCAGCGGCCATTATCCGTACATTTCACGATTTGTATTCCTGGCCATACCCAGATCGTGCCGCATGATTTCTTCAAATTTTCCGCGGTAAGACGCGTGTTAACTAGTGTTTTTATCAGGTGTTGTTGACTTAAAATATAAGTAATTTGAAAATGAACGTTAAGAGTTCATACTGTATACTGTACATGGGAAAGAAGTCCTTTCTGAGGCTCCTTAGCCATACACAAATCCTCTAACTGTAGAAGATTACGGGTGTGATTGGCGGCATTCACGAAAGATTAACCAGTGAATGCCGCGTGGAATACAGCAGAGTTCACGAAAATGTTCGGAAAACGGCCACTGCATCTGTAGGGTTCCATGTTAAAAAGGATCAGAAATAATGAATGACACACTGTGCTTATTTGCATTTAATTACCCAGAATCCCTGAATACAGTGGAAGTACTGTTTCCTAAACGATAATGTGGAAAGACAGGGTTGCATACCTTTCTGAGACATGCAAATGCACTACAAGTGGTATTTTTATTTATTGTACAGTGGAGGGTTTTTGTCACTTTGTTTACCCACCATAACTTTGTTTAATGTAAAGGATGACAAATTCAAAGGAAAAAACGAAGCTTATACTAAAAGTTAATCTCGCAGTATTATTTAGATAATACAATCACTAAATATCTGTTTTGAATGTTTCACAGTTTCCATCTATCTATCTATCCATCCTTCTACAGTATCTATTAAAGGAAGTGCAGCTGCAGCAGCTCTTATCATTTTTTTAAAGTTCTCTATGCTTCTCTAAGACAGAAAACGGCTGTATCTGAGGATTTCACATTGAAATGTGATCCATAAAAACCAAAAATAATGCAATTTGAAAAAAAAGAAAAAATATTGTAATGGTGAGGCATCTTGAATGCTTAATATACAACTAGGGTTGCTAGGTGGCTTCTCCAAAAATACTGGACACAATGGTAAAAGATGCAACCCCCCTCCCCCCCCCCGCCCGCCCCATAACTCATAAAAAGAACACCTACTCCCTTTAGGGAGAACTTGCTAAACACTCCAAACCCTATCTATCAGGCTGACTGGCTTTGTCCTGTTCCCAACCCCTAAACATACACCACAATAGTCATGGAACAATATCAAAGTTCTTACTGTGTCTTTGTGTGGGATTACCTGTCCCTAGAGAGAGGCTAGGAAATCCATCTGGATAGCAGCTTGTATAGGACAGCTCTGTAGTCTGAGTCAGCCACCTACTACAAGCATTAGCCTCCATATCAAGCTGGTTGTCAGCTGTGTCAGCTTACTTCCTGGTTGCCCAACTATTCTTACAGGGTTAACCTTCTGAGCGCTGAATTAAGGAGGGAGGGGGAGGAGAGGGGGGAGGGGAGGGGAGGGGAGGGGAGGGAGGTTGTGATCCCCAGTTTCACAAAATACTTGTTACCGGTTTGTTGCTAATGTTTTCTAGGTAGATTTACTGTAAATAGTCAATATATAATATATATAAACTAGTGCCACCGAAGGGGGAGAGCCGGGGCAAGTGTCCTGGGCCCGGTGGCTGTGGGGGGCCTAGCAGGCCAGCGCTGCAAGTATGCCTGGGCCCAAATTCTGCGTCCAGCTGCCCAGACATCTGATTACCGCTGCAAGGCCCCGGCTCTTCCTAGCTGCTGCCTCTTTACACCAGCCCTGCCTGTCTCTACTGTCAGTGCACACCAGAAGCTGGTCCTGCCTTCCAGGTGCACACAGCTTCCGGCACCCACTAGTAGGAGAGAGAACAGGATGGGAATAATAGGCAGTAGCTGCGAAGAGCCAGTTGCTGGGGCCTGGCGGTTGCAACCAGGTGCTGGGCCCAGCTGCTGGACCTCTGCTAGCCACCATCTGGGGGTAGTTGTAGCTTGGGGTAGTGGTAATTGTATCAGGGATTAGTAATGGTAATTGTTTCTGGGGAGATTATTGGTGTATGTATGTGGTGGGGGGTGTTTGTATCTGGTGGGGAGGTATTTGAATTTGTTGGGGGGGTTGTATCGGTGGGAGTGTGTAGTGTTGTTTGTATCTGGGGGGTGTGTAGTGTGTTTATCTGGAGGGGTGTAGTGGTGTCTGTATTTGGGAAGGTAGTGGTGTCTGTATTTTGGGGTGGCGTTTTGTATTGGGAGGCCATATTGTGTGTGTGTATTGGGGCGGGGGGTGTGGACAGTGTGGGAGGGGGAATTCTATGGGAACTCGCCCTGAAGCTGATGAAGCAGGGAGAGAGCTGCAGATGCAGAACCCCTGATCGCGGTGGCCATTTTGTTTAAAAACGAATAATTTTTAACAAGTCCCGGTTATAACGCGGTCTCATTATGTGGACCCCGTGGACCGTGTTATAACGTGGTTCAGCTGTATATATATATGTGTTATATATATATATATATATATATATATATATATATATATATATATATATATATATATATATATATATATACAAATAAAATAACAATACAGACAAAATCTGTTTTATATATATATATATATATATATATATATATATATATATATATATATATATATATATATATATATATATATATATATATATATATATATATGGGGGGGGGGGTTCTGGACATTATTCTTAATTTCTTATCAACGAACTTACCAGGTCCTAAGTGGCAGAAACGTTGATGTATATAGTTTGTCACGAACAACATGCTTCAGATTCCAGACACATTTGACTTGAAGTAGCAAATGTTGCCATGCATCAGAACAAACCTTTCTGAAAGTTGATATAGTACCAGTGAAAATCTATACTTATTCATTGATGGTTGTTTTTAGACAGTTTCAAATAGATCTACATAGATGCAGTACTCACACTGCAATTTCTAACTCCCAGTCACTAATGCATATATCCAAAAATTATAAATATACATACACTGCTTATATCCTATGACTTTTCCAAACTGCTGATGAGGTCATTATTTATGTAGATTGCATAAACTTTTTAATACGTTGGAAAAATTCATGGAAATAACTAGCAACATTAAAAACAGTCATTTACTAGTCTTTTTCTCAGGAACTTGCTGAGGTAATCTTAACTGTATAGACTCCCAAGCAATGGTTATTAAAATGTACCACTTCCACATCAATAAATTCCCTAAAGAAATTAAATATGTATACTATGGTCGCATAATTTTGTTATATATTAGCCTTAAAAGAAAAAAAAATATTGGAGTATATGACTTTCTTTAGAGAATACAGTTTTCTTTACTCCTTAAAAGATACAAAACAAATATGGATATCAGTTGCATATCCTTTTACTGTATTTACTGTAAACACCTTCTATTGTATGTTATCAATCCCCTCTGTTCTAGTGTATTGAATAAAAAGATACTTTTGTACATCAAGTTTTTTGCTATACGTTTTAACCCAGATGAGTTTACAATCTATGTTTGTGATGCAGTCACTACGAATAACCTGATTTAACATTATGTTTAATAGCCTAATAGAGCTAAGTGCATCTGGCCCATAGTAGGATGTGTAAGGGATGTCAAAAGAACATTTACTAAAATATAAGAATATAAAGATTCAGACAAAAACAAATTAGATAAACATTGTAGAGATTAATTTGTCCAGTGAAAACATGTCCATACAGTAAACTGAAAGAAATAGCGAAATACATATTGCAACTGAAACAAAGACCAATGCACCTACTGTACAGTAGGTGCAGTGTAATGGGGGAAGAAAAAGGAAGTGACAGTGCATATATCATATGGAATACCTTTGGGCCTGCTTCGAATAGAGACAGTGAAAAGGTATCTAAATAGAGCATCATCACTCAAAGGAAATAAAAAAAAACTGACTCAATGTAGGGGCTATGTAATGGTTCTGTTGTCCATTAGTACTGAGCAGTATAAGTCATGAGCACAAAGACATATCCGGTGTCTAATGCCTTTACACCCATCCCTATTACTGGAATTGAATGTGTATCAGGTTGCATCATTGTTGCCCATAGGTAGAAAACAATAGAGTCTGTAGAAAGCCCAATGCAAAAAGGTGTAGGGGCATGTAAGTCTTTGGTGCCTGGGGTTCTCTTGTGTTAAAGAGATTAACTGTTTTGCCTCTACGTGTTTAAGTATATATTTGAAATATAATACCCTATGAGTCATGTGGGACAGGCAGATTATTGATCAACCTATGGGATTGTCCATGTCTGCAAATAAGGCAAGTTGTACAGCATCTTAGATACTGGGAATGGTGGGTACATTGAAGTTCCATACAAACTCTGATGGCTATGCACTGGTAGTGTATGAGGGTGCCACATCATTCATGAGTACACAGGGAGACCTCAGACAGTCCACTGAGAAAGATAGGAGCACGAAACCGCTTTGGGTAGCCCAAATTGAGGATCAAAGTCTCTAATTCATTGATTCATTCTCTAAAGCTCCTGATGGCCTTGCTTAAATTGCAGAAGCCACATGGACCGATCAAAATGCAGATAACAAAGTTAGATATACATGTTAAGTAGTGTATATTTGATCTGAATTGACCAACTTGTGTGGATGGGTAAACAAAATGACCAGTGTTCAAGCTCCTGCATGTGATCCAATTCAGACATCAATAGCATCCCATTTTCATTTACATACAGTTAGGTCCGGAAATAATTGGACACTGATACAAGTTTTGTTATTTTGGCTGTAACCAAAATAAATTCAAGTTACAGTTAAATAATGAATAGTGGCTTAAAGTGCAGTCTATCAGCTTTAATTTGAGGGTATTCACATCCTAATTGGAGGAAGGGTTTAGGAATTACATCTCTTTAATATGTAGCCCCTCTTTTTCAAGGGACCAAAAGTAATTGGACAATTGACTCAAAAGCTGTTTCATGGACAGGTTCGTTAGTTCATCATTAATTAAGCAGGAAAAAGGTCTGGAGTTGATTCCAGGTGTGGCATTCGCATTTGGAAGCTGTTGCTGTGAACCCACAACATGAGGTCAAAGGAGCTCTCAATGCAAGTGAAACAGGGCATCTTTAGGCTGCAAAAAAAAAGAAAATCCATCAGAGAGATAGCAGGAACATTAGGAGTGGCCAAATCAACAGTTTGGTACATTCTGAGAAAAAAAGAACGCACTGGTGAGCTCTGCAACACAAAAAGGCTTGGACTTCCACGGAAGACAACAGTGGTGGATGATCGTAGGATCATTTCCATGGTAAAGAAAAACCCCTTCACAACATACAGCCAAGTGAAGAACACTCTCCAGGAGGAAGGCATATCATTATCCAAATCTAACATAAAGAGAAGACTTCACAAGAGCAAATACAGAGGGTTCACAACAAGGTGCAAACCATTCATAAGCCTCAAGAATAGAAAGGCCAGATTAGACTTTGCCAAACAATATCTAAAAAAGCCAGCCCAGTTCTGGAACAGCATTCTTTGGACATATTAAACTAAGATCAACCTGTAGCAGAATAGTGGGAAGAAAAAAGTATGGAGAAGGCTTGGAGCGGCTCATGATCCGAAGCATACCACATCATCTGTAAAACATGGTGGAGGCAGTGTGATGGCATGGGCATGCATGGCTTACAATGGCACTGGGTCACTAGTGTTTATTGATGATGTGACAGAAGACAGAAGCAGCGGGATGATTTCTGAAGTGTATAGGGATATATTGTCTGCTCAGATTCAGCCAAATTCAGCGAAGTAGATTCGACGGCGCTTCACTTTACAGATGGACAATGACCCAAAACATACTGCGAAAACAACCCAGGAGTTTTTTAAGGCAAAGAAGTGGAATATTCTGCAATGGCCGAGTCAATCACCTGATCTCAACCCGATCGAGCATGCATTTCACTTGCTGAAGACAAAACTTAAGGCAGAAAGACCCACGAACAAATAACAACTGAAGACAGCTGCAGTAAAGGCCTGGCAAAGCATCACAAAGGAGGAAGCCCAGCGTTTGGTGATGTCCATGCGTTCCAGACTTCAAGCAGTCATTGCCTGCAAAGGATTCTTGACAAAGTATTACAAATGAACATTTTATTTATGATTGTGTTAATTTCTCAAATTACATTTGAGCCCCTGAAATAAGGGGACTGTGTATGAAAATGGTTGCAATTCCTAAACGTTTCATACGATATTTTTGTTCAACCCGTTGAATTAAAGCTGAAAATCTGCCCTTCTATTGCATCTCGGTTGTTTCATTTCAAATCCATTGTGGTGGCGTACAGAGCCAAAATTATGAAAATTGCGTCAGTGTCCAATTGTTTCCGGGCCTAACTGTATATAGAAGAATTTCCACAGCACTCCTTATAGTTACATTGTAGATGAGGTTGAGAAAAGACATATGTCCATCAAGTTCACCCTATGCTAAATTTACACAACAGATACTTTATCCAATATCTATACTTATTGATCCAGAAGAAGGCAAACAAAAAAAAAACAGTATCTCATAAGGGGAAAAAGAAATTCCTTCCTGACTCCAACAATTGGCAATCAGATTATTCCCTGGATTAACATTCTTCCCATGTTTACCTATTTGGTATATCCCTGTATACCTTTCCTTTCTAAAAAGATGTCCAACCTTTTTTTGAACAAATCTATTGTATCTGCCATCACAGTCTCCATGGGTAATGAATTCCACATTTTACCTGCCCTTACTGTAAAGAACCATTTCCTTTGTTGCAGGTGAAACCTCCTTTCCTCCAACTTTAAAGGATACCCCCGAGTCCTTTGTACTGCCCTTGTGATGAATAGTTCTTTTGAAAGCTCCCTGTACTGTCCCCGAATATATTTGTATATAGTTATCATATCCCCTCTTAGACGCCTCTTTTCTAATGTAAATAAATCTAATTTAGCTTTATAAGTTATAGTGTCCATCCCCTTTATTAATTTGGTGGCTCTTCTCTGCACTCTCTCTAGTTCCAGAATGTATTTTCTAAGGAGTGGTGCCCAAAATTGTACTCCATATTCAAGGTGTGGTCTTACTAATGCTTTGTAAAGGGGCATAATTATGTTTACTTCCCTTCCATCCATTGTCCGTTTAATGCAAGATAAGATCTTGTTTGCATTTGCAGCTACTGCATGACTTTGGGCACTATTGCTAAGCCTGTTGTCTACAAGCACTCAAAAATCCTTCTCCATCAAAAGATTCCCCCAATTTATCTCCATTTAATTTGTAAGTCGCCTGTTTATTCTTGCTTCCCAAATGCATAACCTTACATTTATCTGTATTAAACCTTATCTGCCATTTACATGCCCATGTTTCCAGTCTCTCCAAGTCCTTCTGGAGAAAAATTACATCCTGCTCTGATTCTACTACCTTACACAATTTAGTATCATCAGCAAAGATGGAGACTTTGCTCTCGATGCCAACCTTAAGGTCATTAATAAACAAGTTAAAAGGCTGTGGTCCCAGTACCGATCCCTGAGGTACTCCACTCACGACCTTAGCCCAACCTGAAAAAGTTCAATTTATGACATCCCTCTGTTGTCTGTCCTTCAACCAGTTTTCAATCCAGGTGCATATATTTTTACTGAGTCCAATTTGCTTAATTTTGTACACCGTTTAGTTGTTGTATCCTCCAAGTGAAGATGGGGGGATAGTAAGTATTGCATGTACAAAAATGCAAATATAAAAGCGCATTTGACAAAGACACTCTGCAGCTAACATCAGAATCAGCTGCTCAGTGAAGATACATCTGACGTTATGACTAATTTTTTCATGGGCATTTAGCTCCAGTTATGCTTATCCAAATGAGTGCCACTCTATTTTTGGGTTACAGTATGTGGGTAGAACCACTAAACCACTCAGAGTGCACATTTTAGAAATTTTGGGTAACAGATATATACTGTATGGCAATATATTTTTTTATTTTGATGTATAAAGACTCTGTATATAATTATTTTTAGTAATTACTGTATATAAATATATAGAACAAAGAATATACTATTGTGTTTAGAATTATCCTTTTTTAATACCTGTACAATTTTATTAAGCTGATTATAGAGTATTTCAAACAGCTAATTTTGTATAGTAGTATGCAATGCTTATATTTCTTTTGATACCATGTAGCCCTGGCTGGTTTTGGGCTATCAGTCTGCCCTCCCCCTAGCAGTAATCTCTGGTAAGGGCAGGTTGCCAGGAGTAATCATTGGTTTTCCCCACACCTCTGCAGCTCAGTGAGTCACAGAGAAGGCAGTGTAACCAGGCCTTGTGTCCAATCAGGGGCAAGGGGCTGGTTCCTATTGTATCTGCACTTAAGGTATTGTACTTCCTCAATTTAATCAGTCTGCCTCTACCTTGACAGAGGCATAGTCTACCCGTGATCAGTGTGCAGGGCTCTGCCTACTGTGCCCTCCCTTAGGGGAGCGGTGGGAGACTGTTCTCCTTACTCTATCAGAGAGTAAGGGAAGACCATGTCTGCTCCTGGTGCCTGCTGGCTGGGAGTGTAGGTCCAGGGACATCCTAAGTGTGCAGGCCATATATGCTGCTGTCTGATTGCTGCGCCGTGTGCAAACAGAATAAAGCGTTCCTGTTTGATATAGTTCTTGACTGAGACTGAAATCTATCAGGAAGGAGGAGAAAGAGACTCTCCTTATGGGATTTCTCCCTTATCCTGGGGACTGCAAGAGATGGAGACACTGTGAGTACGAGTCAGTTTATACCCCAGAAAGCCTGTCCTGACATCCCCTACAATCATGCGGGAGACTCAGGGCTACTGTTTATCAGCAGGTATGCACCACACCACTCCAAGTAACCAGCATAGTTTTCCCCGTAATAGACCCTATCTGCGATTGGGGGGGGGAAACAGGGTTACAACCATATAGTATGTATGTTAGAAGATGTATTTTATTAAATATCTGAATAACCAAAAGGAAGCTTAGAGATAGTATATAAAGTATAGGAACAATTGCAAATTACAACTCATGAAGCCAGAACAGGTGAAACACATTGAGTTGAGAGGGAAGCTGCTGTAGCCAGAAGACGTGAAACCGGAAGTGACGTATCAGTGACGAGTCACGGGGGACGCGGAAACCGGTGTTGGCGGCGGTGAGAGGGTTGAGAACCTGCATCTCTCCCTACAGATTTTGTATATGTTATATATGTGATTTTACCCAATTCTAAACTGAAAAGATATTTCCGCAACTGCTCCTCATATTTTTGAAGAAACCTAGAATATGGTGACACTTAAAAACAACTACTGTATCTAGATTATATAATATACATCTACCTATAAATAGATAACTATAATCTTGATCGACTTATATAGTATCCTTTGTAATGAATATAACAAAACAGGTAAAACCACAATGATAACTAACTAGAGCTCTCCAAAAAGGAGTATGCAAATAAATATCCATAAACATATATATGAATTATGTGATGAATATAAAAGAAGGGAGAAAATACAAGAGAAAACAAAGGAGATGATATATAATACTAAACAATAGATAAAGGCCCAAAATCTGAATAACAATCAGTTAATAATAGTGCTAATGTCAAGGCATTCGTTCAAACCGTCAGGTTCCAGAGGTCCCTCTGCAAACTTGAAACTTATTGGAATTTTAGATTGAATACTATGGCACCTGATTGTTTGAATGAATGCCTAAGCTATGAAAAATAAATGTATATACTGTAGAAACTAAAAATAATCAAAGACAGTATTCCAAATAATTTTAGATCACTACTAATCTTCTAATCAGTAATCACTAAGGTTTGTTGTGATCCTTAATAATAAGAATCTGGAGCTCAGATCCCACACATGAGCCCACAAAAACTAGCCATTTGAGGGCTATCATAGCTTTAAAGAAAAGCAGTATTTTTTATTGGATTTGATGAAGACAAAAAGTGATTATCAGCCCGGAAGAGATTACACATATAAAGATAGGATGGTATAAGGAAATAGTTGTTTATCTTATGAGGAAGGGACACCTTTAGGCAGATTCATATTTAGTTTATATGTCACCAAGTAAAATGACAAATGCAATTTGAATTTATTTTAAGGCACTTCAAAATCACAATTCCCCTAGGAGAGAAAGATAATTTCTCATAACTTTTTATAAATAATTATGCAATTCTCATTTCAAGTGCAGATTATAATGTTAAAAGTAGCTCTAATCTTCTTAGTTCTACATTTAATTCTGAATCTGTGAAAATGCAGGTGTGCTAGATTTTATTTTACCCTTTAACTTCTATACATTAATATCAAGATATAGAGCAAAGTGAAATGTATATTGAGGCAAAAGGCAAGTTGTATGTGTAAAAACAAAGGATTGGAGCGAAATCCAGGTTTATGTGTTGGTGCTTGTACATTCCTGTAGCAAATGTTTGTATGTTAAACCCTCAGTCCCTTGGATCATATATCATACCCAGAGCAATAGGTCTGTGTGTGTCAGCGAGTATTCTATGAAACCAAGTACCTTTTGTTTTCAACTCTAATTCAATAGAACAAGCTGCATTTCCCCAGGAAATTTCCAATTTCCTAAGGTACAGTATATCAAGCATTTAAGGGGTTTAGTGGAATAATATGTGTTTGTATGAGTGGATGAAAAGGCATGGTTATGGTGGGTGAAAAAGTCATGGTGGGTGAAAACGTTATGGTGGGTGAAAAAGGCAGCAAAAAAACACCACTGTTAGCATATAGCCAATAAAGAATATCACTTGGGAGCACATTCACATGTCTTAAGCCCCGGGCATGTTCCCTGCGTGCTTGCGGAAGCGTGCTGACGCGCGCTCGCGCTCAGCACTGAGCCCCTACAGCCGCAATTAGAGCGGCTTTAGTAGGGGCTCACCTATGCTTCCGCGCGCTTGCGGAAGCGCAGGTCTTAGGGGAATTTAAAATTACCCCGATTGCCGGCGAGACAGGCCGGTCACGTGAGCGGTTCGCCCAATGAGGGCGGACCAGCTCCGTGACGTCACTGGCCCGCCCCCATCCAGTGACGCGCCCGCCCCCGGCCCGCCCCCTGACGGTCTGTCCCCCTTCTGCCCGATCCGTGCCCCCCTTCTGCCCGATCCCTGTCCCCCTTCTGCCCGATTCCTGTCCCCCTTCTGCCCGATCCGTCCCCCTTCTGCCCGATCCCTGTCCCCCTTCTGCCCCGATCCATGTCTCCTGTGTGTGTGTGTGTGTGTCTGTGTATGTGTGTGTTTGTGCATTGTGTGTGTGTGTGTGTGTGTGTGTGTGTGCATATGTGTGTGTGTGTATGTGTGTGTGTGTGTGTGTGTGTGTGTGTGTATGCGTGTGTGTGTGTGTCTGCATGTGTGTGTGTGTATGCATGTGTGTGTATGTGTATGCATGTGTGTGTATGCATGCATGTGTGTGTGTATGCATGTGTGTGTGTATGCATGCGTGTGTATGTGTATGCATGTGTGTGCGTGTATGCATGTGTGTGTATGCATGTGTGTGTGTATGCATGTGTGTATGAGTATGCATGTGTGTGTATGCATGCATGTGTGTGTGTATGCATGTGTGTGTGTGTGTGTGTGTGCCTTTGTGTGTGTGTGTGTGTGCGTGTGTGCGTGCGTGTGTGCGTGTGTGCGTGTGTGCGTGTGTGCGTGTGTGCGTGTGTGCGTGTGTGCGTGTGTGCGTGTGTGCGTGTGTGTGTGTGTGTGTGTGTGCGCGTGAATATATTTATCAAAGTTGCACAATGTTAATAAATAATTTATTCTCACAGCATGTCTTTTTTTTTAATTTTTAAAATATTATATAATACACACACACACACACACACACACACACACACACACACACACACACACACACACACACACACAGGTTCCCCAGTGACACACACACACTGACAGCTACCAAGTGACACACACACACAGTGATACCCGCCTCCCAAGCGCTTGCTGTCTCCTCTGTAAGGACAGCAAAAAGCTCCTGGTAGAGCGAGCGGCAGCAAGCGAGAGCGAGCAAGCGCCAAACATGGCCAAGGCCTTAGACAGGTCTGCAACCCTGCCTTTCATCCATTATCACCTAGAATACAGTGCTTCCACTGCAGCCAGGGATTCTGGGATATGACATGCAAATAAGCACACAATGTGTCACCTTTTCTAATCCAAGTCTGTGCCTAAAAGTTTTGTGAACAGCAGAGCATTTTCTTATATGGGTTCCATGTAAAAATTGATTTAAGTCAAAAGGTGACACATTGTGCTTACAGTAGGTGCTCAGGTGAGTCTTTTGAATTATGTGTGGGATTTTTTAGATATATCCTATGATCATTCTGATACTAATGCCTGTTTTTATTTTCTCTTATCTCTTCTTGGTTTTAATTCTGAGTTCAATATATATCAGTAAATTTCATATATATTTTTGTGTAATAATTTTGATATAAATATCATTATTTTAGATTTGACTATTAATATTGTATTTACTGTGTTTTTATGTTTCACTTTTATTCTTACATACAGTATATATCCCATCAATCAATTGATACTGTTATCCAAGCGTCATTTTTGATATTTGTGATTACTCTCGATGTTTGATAAACATTTAAGTCTATACATTGGTTATTATTGTATTTTACACATCTGTACCCTTTAGCAGCTCCTTTTTATCTTTATTGCAATTAAATGAATGTGTTTTAATGAATTAATAATTATAAGCAGTGGTTGACAAATCACTAAAAAATCTACTCGCCACAAAAAAAATCTACTCGCCACCTAGTACCAAACGTGTGCTGCTTGGGCCAATATTTACTCGCCCGGGGGTTAAATCCACTCGCCCGGGGGAGCAAATGTATAGGTTTGTCGAACACTGATTATAAGGGACAGATGGAGATATGATTGTAATCAGGGTGTATATACAGCAAATGAGGACAGTAATTGTAGACTCCTGACGAAGCGAAACGGTGAGGGAGCTGATAGGAGGAGATCGGAGGTCCAGAAAGTAGTCTAAGAAAACACAGCCCCAAGTATCGCGAGATGTGAGACGTCACTATCAGTGAGTGAACGCCGGGTGAGTGAGCCAGCATTCCCTGGCATTCCCCTGCAACATGAGGAGGGAGAGAGAGATACTACACACTAAGGACTGTGCAAGACCTACAGAAGATCACAAAAGTCCACTGTTTATTGCCTATTTTAATCAATTCAAAAAGTGAGTGTAACCATTGAAGTTTTTTGTTCTGTGAGAAAAATATATCTATACAATCTATACTATTGTATATCTCTTCTCTCTTTTATGGAACCCTGGAGGAGGAGATCTGTTGTTTGCTGTTTTTGAAGAAGAAAAAAAGAGCATCATTGTGTTTATATGGTTTAAAAAATTGTTTTATTCACTTCACTACAGCAGCATATATTCACAATTTTAACACTGATATTTTAATACTGCTGCACTGATTGGCACTTTATAGCGCTTCCCAATATATTTTGTATTTCCATATGTTTATAAACTTAGAGCTATGTAGTTCTTTTGGGTTTTGAGCAACTTCTTTTTATATTCACCATTTCCCTAGCGCTGGGTTATTTTTCTCACTTTAACAAGTAACCCACTTGATATCAGGCAAAAACCCAACTGTGTTTAAGTGATTTGGTTCTGGCTATACAACTCCATTAAATATGCAAATGTTGCATGCATTTAGAACAAGCGTGCAAAATTACATATTTATGGGCCTATTCATTAAGCTGCGAATTTGCTGATCACCTGGAAAGTGACAACCAGATGTCTCGCCTCTCTTAGATAGGCAAGAGAGGGCTTTTGTTGGGGAGGAGAGTTGCATAGTTGCATGCCCTATGACTTTTCTCCAAAATTATTTGATAATCTTCCCCATCTTAGACTTCCGAAAGCCCTATTTACTTCCATACCGTACCACTGATTCCCAAGCCTGCACTAATAAAAAGTAAATGTACAGTATGCTCTCCATACTGGATACCAATATTTCACAATGACACTATCCACCAAAAGCCAACAGAAAAAGAAGTGTATCTGTTATAAGCCAAATCACAGCATCTTTACTACACTATACATTGTACTTCTACTCTCCTGCTCTTTCCCATTAGAAAAAACGTCTATCAAACACCCTGTGTATATTCAACCCTTTCTTCGGAGGTGTATCATGGAATCGGTCATAAAAAAACACGAGAAAAACAAAGTGCTTCAAAGCTGCATTACACCATGTGCTTCCACTGTCCCATTAGATTGTAAGATCACCAAGTACCCAACAAGTCTTGTGATATTCCCCTTTTTCTCTTCCTTAAGATTACATCAGCCAGCAAATACCTAGCGAAAGAGATGCGCATATCAGCTATTGGGTTCATGGGAAGCAACCATGGCACCTTTACTGTGCTTCATTGGGACCCCAGTTCTTCTTTCTAATTAAATCGTATGTATTTTTTTTTTTAAACAGTAAATTCCCCTCAACAGGAACAACTGTACAGGTATTAGCATGTGATAACTTGTTCCATATTTATTTTGTGCTATTTTTATATCAGTTTTTTTTTTTTATCATCATACACAATGCTGCTAGAGAATGACATCTTCCTACATACTTCTAGTGCAGAATATCTCAATGCTTTACAATTAAATGTGAATATAATAATAATAATAATAACATCACAGATGTGACCCTTCAAGTTAGAGAATCCTAACCAGAATGGGTGAGATATTTGTTCATTATATTTTGATGTCATGTGCTTATTTATGGCACAGTTTGCACTGAACGTCTGTTGTTAAAAAGGTTGAAAATATGGTATCAAAGAAATATGGCAGTTTATATGATATATAAATAATGGTTGCTGTTAGCAGGCCTGGAAGTAATGGCACTAGGGAGTTCAGGTTAACAACTCTTCTATTTACATGTTTGTATCTGAAACATAAGGTTTCCCTTTTCTGCCTTTTAACCTCATGCATATTTCGTTTAAATAAAACCTTCTGTCCATATGGTATTTCTGCACAGCATAGATGGGCCTAAATCTTATGTCACATGTTAAAAGTGATTTTAACCCACAAAGTGCTGTTTCTTTTGCAGTATTTAATTCAAAGAATAAAAGGTGAAACTGTCCTGGAGAACCCTAAGAGCTCGTATAAATTCATATTTTTATTTATTTTTGCTAAATTGAATGAAGAAGTGTGGTGTCTCTGGCGAGACCACGACTATTCTAAAGCTTGCCTTAAACTAGCCCGGTTACATTCTGGGTATGTGCTGGGTATGTGCTGGGCTAGTTCAAGGAAAGTTTAAGGCATTTCTGCATTGACTAATGACCCATAGGATTAACACAGCAGGGATCCCTGGCAGTCCCATTCAGTATGAAAGGGACTGCCAGGGACCCCCGCTGTTAATCTGATGGGCCATTAATCAATGCAGAAATGCCGGGACTAGTTTAAGGCAAGTTTAAGGCATGTATTCAGAATGTACCTGGGTCTTTTTGGCGATTGCCACTGGTTTATGTTTAGAAAACGGGATATATGTAAATTGCACTGAAACAGTCAACTTATCATCAGATACTAGAACAACACTCACTGAATTGGAAATCTGCTAACTGGCTTACTCAAAAAATCATGGAAGACGAGCCATAAAAAAATAAAGTCAGAGACTTAAAAAATTATTTAGCATTAGAAACATTTTACATTTATAAAAACTGGGGCAAAAATCGCTGGACTCATATATATATGGGTGGTTTTCTGGGTATGCACCTTAACCCTGGCTGTGCTCAAAGCTGTGACCATGCAGCAAGCTTAAGCCTATAGGGAACCATGTTAAAAATGGTTTTTGAAGCAAAAAGTGGCACTGAGTGCTCATTTGCATGTCATTTCCCAGAATCCCTTGCTGCAGTGGAAGTGCTGTATGCTTGGTGATAATGGTGAAAGGTGGGGTTGCAGACCTGCCTAAGACATGCAGATGAGCATACAGTTGAGAGAGAGAAAGAGAGAGAGAGAGAGAGAGAGAGAGAGAGAGAGAGAGAGAGAGAGAGAGAGAGAGAGAGAGAGAGAGAGAGAGAGAGAGAGAGAGAGAGAGAGAGAAAGGATAAGTGTACTTTGTTGTCGAGGCAAAATACACTCAAAAAGGTCCCTCTTAATGGCGCACTGCAGATCAATATTATAGTATAATAGGTCAGAGGTACATCTAAATACAACAGTTAAAATACATTTTATTAATAAACGTAATGTAGTGTTAAAAATAGATATAAATCCTAATAGAAAGAGAAGGATATATCTATAGAAGGAATCCCTCAAGACTGGAGATCCATGTATAACTGATAGTTAAGGTCTCTAGAAAATTCAAAAAGGCCTGTATCTTGTATCTAAGTACAAAATAGCTAGATGGTGTCTCCTTTCGATACTAATCGTATCTTTACTACCTATATATACATATATATATATATATATATATATATATATATAGGAGGGTGAGTATTTCCTGAGATATGTTAAATCAGATTTGGTCTCCTAGTGTATGTAAATGGCGCAATATAGGTAAATTCTGAAGTCATATATTTATATGGACGACAGATAGACATTTTTGGAATTTGAAGGGGGTAGTCTCAGGGGTATGGGACAGAGTTGAAATGGGAGGGCCTGGGTTAGGTTCAATATCTTCTGCTAAAGAGAGTAACAGTATGAGTAGAAATTTGAGTAGTTGTTTGCAAGTTGTACATTTGTGGTGTTTGCCATTAGAGTGAGTGGTGGTTGGTGTGCTGTTTTTAGAGTTCTCCACCAACATTCAGTAGATAGTGCAAGGCTTTTGAGTAGTCCAGGGTATATGGTGATATTGGGTATGGGCCAGGAGGGAGGAGTTTGTAGGGGATAGAGGGAGTAACATTTCCATGAGGCCACGAGAAAGAACAAAGTTGAGGTATATACCAGGTTCATTATGCCAGAGGTAGGTAATGCTGCATGGAGCTGTTGTGAGCCAAGTGTGTGCAGACTAAACAGCAGGGGTGTGCCTTTTCCTTGTCAAATGTTTTGCTGCATTGCAATGCTATGGTCTATTCAGGGTTTGCAGTGGGCTGAGTGGGCATAATTTGCACACAGTCACAGTAATGCATTTAGGACATCTGGGTCCAAGAGCTGACACTCTAGGACCCCAACACACGGATCAGGGGTAACCAAGTGGGCTTGACCTTTATTGATGAGCCTGGTTAACCGCTTCACCGTCACAACGTACAATTGTTTTTTATTCATCTATTATTAAAATATTTTAGGTTCTTTTATTCATTTACTCGAACATTTTTTAAATATTCTATTTTAATTGGTTTTTAGTGTTTTATTCTTTATTTGGAATTGATTTACTGTAGGTGTTTTAGCGCTTCCTCTTACGGTTTTTACAGGACTATGGAAGAATCAGATGGAGATCATGTATGAATTTAGTTCTGGAGGTCACATTGGAGGATTGAATGGCCGACAACTAACAGCAACATGCCGTGGTTAAATGTCCCATGCTCAAAAAGTTTCACTGATGTCCTAAGGGGACCGGCCATGTATGAGGAATAATACCTATTTGGTGCTTTATAGCAAGCTTTGTCCAGGAAATTGCAGTGACTGGTCAGCCTGAGAATATCACAAAATCTGCATTGACAAAATGGCTGAGAAATACTTCATTAGAGCATTAGTACCCCAACCTATGTATCTCACGGTAACATGTAAGCAATACATGTAGTGGTAATTACAATACCCATTATCGCTTAAGACGACCATGAATAATATGATTTTTCTCAAGAGTTTTGGCATGCATTTATAATATATTTTTTATATAATGAAGACAGCGTAAGCTGCACTTTAAATCCCATCCCTGTAGAGTTAACACTCTATAAGCCATGCTATTCCATAAGACACCTCCAGCACAGTCTAGTAAATGTGCTTACAGCGATGATGCTGACTTATGAAGCAACACTACATAGTAAATACAGTAATACCCCTTATAGACCATTCATTTGAATGGGGCCATAAGGTGTCTTATGGGAAAGCAAATATGGCCATCTGTGTTTTCCCCTCCCATGGTATACAGTATGTGCAGTATATTCTGGGTCAGCAGTAGTGTATGTGGCACACTAAACCCGGCTTTAGGTCCTTGTCATGACCAATATCCATTGAAGTATTAATTTTACAATTGAAGAATATTATAGACTTTGTTTATTGCTGATTTGGTACAGCAATTTAATTCTTCACAACTTTTACTGTTGACACAACCATACAGGTAATGTGCTTACAGTATACAGTATGTTGCTAATTAGGATCACATTTGCTGACTAAGCTAACAGTAAAGGCAGTAAAGGCAGGAATGAATCAACCTGCTATAGAAGGGGAGACTTTCCTTCATCACAGTAATTAAATACAGTGCAGTAATTGTGATTGCTCCTACAATAAGCAGAGGAAATTTGACATACAAGAAACCCTGGAAGATACGACTTCTCATTTGTGAGGCTTCATATCCTTTTCTAGCTTCTCTCTTGACTGGAGTTTTATCACACATGCAGAAATGAATACACAGAGATCTAAAGTATAAAAGCAGCTCCCACGTACTGTGCCTTTGTAGGAACATGCTTAAAGGCATATGTCTGAGTGATTGATATTTTTGCTAAAATAGAAACGTCTTTTAATAGTATAATTATGTTACTTTGTAAACAAGTTAAAACATAAGATATGTGCCATGAGGAGGGATAAAAAATATAGTTGAGCACAAAATTGGGGGTAACATGTTGAGCTTAAAGACCACACAAATAGAGCTGTCAAACACAGTTCTGCCTGCCAAAGTCGCTATTGTCAGCTCTGCTTTTGAAGGGGCTCTTTAGCAGCCACTGTCTTTCCTGTGCTGGCCCCCTTCTGAGCCCTGATTATGAGCATGATTCATGTATTTTTAGCTCTATATATATATATATATATATATATATATATATATATATATATATATGTCCTGACATAGACCTTCAGTCTTGCATTTCAAAAGAAAAATATATTTGAGTTCTTGCATCATTGCATCATGTCTTTTGCAGTTTATTACTTTTATGTTTTATTACAGACAGGCAGAAAGAGAATATTCTGCTTATGAGAAGAACTACTGTATTTTATCAGCACAAAATACTTCCCATTTGTTTTACCAATCGCATTAGATCTAATGCATATTTGTATGGTATGTATTGCTTAGAGGAAATACATGAGTATGTAAAATTAAATATACTGTACTTCAAATGCTATGAGCAGTTTTGATTTTAATGTCATCACTTTATCGACTGGTACTCTGTGAAGTGATTGGACTTTTACCAATGCAGTTACCCTTAACCTATCCAATGTTTGTATTAATGACCTCAACTACTGTACATTTTCATCATTCTCACATACAGTACACTATACCATTCTTGAGAAGTATTTTTGTTCCGAATAAATATTAATGTAGAAACATTTTGGGCAGGGACTATTAAAATAGCCACAATTGTGACATTCATTAATTAGTTATGAAAAATTAACAAAAGCAGTATGTATTGTAAGTTTGGGATTTTTATTGTACTCTCAATAATGGTTTAGGTTTGCAAGCTACTAACAAATGGAACTCTGTAATAAACATTACAGTGTTAAATAACTAAGCATGTGCACTCAATTGTCCCTCAGGTACATGTATAAGTGGGAGTGTGCTTATACACCAGATACAAGACTTGGATTGAGTCTTCCTCATTGTAAAGTGCTCACTTCAGTTTCAGTGGTTTTACAGATGTCAATGTTGTCACATCATTGATGGAAGATTTTTTTTTATAAATTATTCTTTTTTGGTCAAGAACTCCCAAATGATTGTCCATCTAACATGTAGGATCTCTATAACTGTATGAAACATATAGGAAACTGATCAAATGTGTCTGCTCAACCACTTGGGGGTGATGTATTAAGACAAATTTTTAACAAAATGGAAGCAAATTGCATCTCTTTGCTCCATGTTTTACAACTTCTGTGTCAGCTTGTGACAATATGTTATTAAGTAGGGAGGAGTTACATGACGTACATAAAATCAAACTGTTGCATTTTTTTAATACTGTATTTGCATTTTTATAAATCAGGCAGATCTTAGGTGGCTTAAACATTTGCTTATAATTTGTGTCACATGCAGGAAATGTTCTTACATTTGACACAAAAGCATGCAGAAAATAGAGCAATGCATCAACATATACTTTGAAATCAAGATTATTTTGTGCCTGAATCTCAGTGAGAGAAAGTGACATACTGTAGTTGGAAGCTACAGATTTAAACATAATTCTCCTGCTACAAAAGTAGTACATATGTCCCAGTTAGAGAGAGAAACGTTGATGCTTTCATACTCTACTGTAGGTTTTAAAGCAGCAGTCCATTCTGATCCACATTTTTTTTGCCTGTAATTATATGACTTAATTTAAGAAATTGCTTCTCTCCCTTGCCAATGATGTTTTTATGTTTTAAATCGTATGCTCTATTCAGGAGGTGTAAGCATTTAAAATATTAAGTGTCAGGGAGGTTAAAATAGAGATCTCCCCAGAGTCCAGTGCATTTCAAAGGTTACCATGGTAGCCCTTGAAGCTTGAGAATTTATGATTTTTAACACTAAACATTTTCTTTTTTAAGATCAGAACATGCTCAGGGGGCAAGATGCTAACATTATACGAGTTAAACTCATATCGGCTACATACAGTAGTAAACAATACACTGGTCTTTAATTCCTAGAGATGTTAAAATAATTCTGTATGATTAATAGTGTCAGCTGTATAATGCATTCATAATAACAAGAACATATTTTGTGGGCATGAGTAACAACTTTATACACATTACAATGCAAAGTCATTTTTGTATCTGAACCAAAGGGAAATCTAGTAATTTGTCAAAGGCCACAAAAAAACATTGGAATTCTTAGCAACTTCACATGCAGTGATGTAATTACCAGACTCCCCCCCCCCCCCATTATATTTCACAAGAAGACCACCAAAAAAATTAAATTCCATGATTTCTATCATTTATAATAAATTAGAAGAAAATCTATTTAAAAGTATTATACTCACCCCCAGTACACAGAAGCACATCTTATCTCATTTGAGATAAGATGTGCTTCTGTGTACTGGGGGTGAGTATAATACTTTTAAGTAGATTTTCTTCTAATTTATTATAAATGATAGAAATCATGGAATTTAATTTTTTTGGTGGTCTTCTTGTGAAATATAATGGGGGGGGGAGTCTGGTAATTACATATATATATATATATATATATATATATATATATATATATATATATATATATATATATATATATATACACACATATACAAACACACATTATATGTGTAATATATATATATGATAAATATAGGGGAGTATATTTCCAAAAGAACCATATACTGTTTTAAAAGCTAGGTACACTATACTCTACTTACAAAGTTACTAGAACTCTGAACTACATACACTACAGATCACCCAAAATATATCACAGGAAAATAACATAATACCCTGAAATACCACATGTACACGAACTAGAATTTTTTATTAGGTTTACCCACGTCAAAGTCAGTGACGTTATTACCAGGCCATTGCACATTAAACATCGTACAATGTTTTATTTAAGTAACATTCAAAATCATTTCCGATATAAGACCACAAGACACTTCTCAGCGCTGGAAGACACTGTTCAGCCCACTGAAGTTGGGTTTCAATCTGTCTTTCAGCGCTGGAAGGTATCTTATGGTAGAAGACTACTTAGCAAATATGTCTCACCACAATGGCTATGAAAATCTACCTATCCACTTCACTGAAATGATTTGTGGATTTTTATTCCTTGGGTGACTCAATTTACAAGGATTTTGGGCACATTTAAAATTATTGTCACTTGCACAAACACATATCTTAATGACTTGACAAACACATATACAGTACATTGACACCAGGAGATGTCTTACTGCAGAAGATAGTTTTGTCAATATGGCCCTTTTTTTGTTTCCTGAACTTCGGTAATATGGAATTCAATATGAAAAATACTAAATTAGATGATATAGTGATATAGATTTATGCTCATTTAATTAATTTCAATGTATCTCAAAGTACCATTCTTTATGAGCTATGACTTCTCCCCTTACTTAATAACAATGAAGAAAATCTATATTTCACTGCAAGCTACTAAACATCTCTAATGTATTGAGAGATATTAAAATTAGCAACTAATCCTGACTACAATCTCTTCCTTGAACGAAACATAGATATTTTGCTATAATCAGTTTCTTCAAACAAATTAATGCAAGCATATTAGGTATCTTAATATTGTTGTAGTACACTGGAAAAAAGAAACTATAGCATTATGTCAATCTAAGCCCATTGTAATAAACTATTCATGTTTTATGTGCTTTATCAATAACAGTATGTAGATCAATTATTTATTAGTTTATAATTATACTCTGCAACATCAAGAGTCACATGTGAGAGGGTAAAGAAAAATATTATTTGTCAAGTTATTTAGTCTGTTTTTTTTATATTTCCAGATCAGAAGGGAAAATAATATTAACAGATGGATTTGCAATGCAGAGATACAAAAAGATTGACCTTTTGCTACAAAAATTAATTAGGTTAACCTTTTCGGTGCAAGGAGGGTTACAGTACTCAATTGCCGCAGACATTCCAACACTGCAAACGCGTGATAATTTGTGTAGTGATCTCATCAACAAAACCTACCACTGAAATTTTATATACAAGAGGAGGTCCACGTCTACAATTCTGACTAAAACTGCAGTGGGGAGCGGGAATATTTTAAGAGAGTCACAAGCACTATATATAACCTTAAACCTCCCAAAAAATATAAAGAGAGAAACCTGTGCTCAAGAAGGAGCTTGTCTTAGATACCTTGGAGATAGCTATTGAAATATTTAAAGGACTAATATCCCACAGCTCGTAAAATGATTTCCATAAGACATGATGGAAGGCTGTGTACGGGCCTGAAACGTCGCTCTGTGGTGTAGCATGTTACTTTATGAATAAAGGTAACTTTTTCTTCATCATCCAAGTGTACTGTGTGAAATTAATCTGGATATTCATCTTCAAATCGTGAGCGTTACAATTATGAGATTGAGTGCTGTCTACTACTTTTCACCTATACTAACAAGGCCCCTTGTGATGAAGGGGGTACTAGTGTGAGGCCCAAAAGGATCAGAACTGACAACTTCTGCTATTCAGGGCAGTAGCTCTAGAATTGAACTAAACCAGTTTCTGGAAAGCTGCACTGACACCGTATACTTATGAGCTCTACTACTAACATCTCTCTCCCTAAGTTATCTGAACAAAGGTTTGAGGCGATATATAACCAACTGGAGAAACAATTAAACACCCTATCCCCTATAACTCTGTTCTGCGGATTCAAATCCAAGTTGAATCTGTTGATTAATTTAAAAAAATCTTTGCAGATGAGACCTAACGAAAATTTGCAGATCAAATTCAGACAGTTTAGGCCATCTCTAATTATGGAATATAAATATATACTACAGCAAGTGTACACCATTACCACACTGTATAATCTTTGTGTATCAACAGCCAGCCAATGAGACCTACAATAATTTGGGACTGATTGATGAGTGGTATTGGTCAAAAGTTATATGGTATATGTTTTTTATACTGCATTTATTAAATGTTACAAGAGTTTGGTTATGACTGTGTGGTATATTGTGAAGGTATTATATATGTGATATTATACCGAGAGGTTTTAATGTATTCAGTTTTTTTAAGGTGAAGTTTTTGGTTCCCCTTATCTGTGCACACTTGCCGTTTGGGTTGAGACCCAGCTATAGTGCCATCTTTTATTAATAAAATATCTCCTCAGCAAGAAGAAGCTAGATCCTTTTGTTACAAAGTCTGAGAAACCCAGACCCCTGTCTATTTATCATTACATACCTACAATGTCAAAACAGGGGTTGCAAATATATCAAGGAAGAGTTAACAGCTGCACATATTACAGCTGAACCCTGTTATAACGCGGTGCTCGGGGTCCACATAATGAGACGCGTTATAACCAGGATCGCAAAATGGCCACCATGATCAGGAAGAGGGGTTCTGCGATGACTTTCAAGCACAGAGGAGGGTCACATTACCCTTCTCTGACCAATGACAGCCCAACAGTGAATACATTTGATATAATACACATGCGGGAATTGAACACATGATCTTTCATATGCTAGTGCAATTCTCTAGCTGCTACGCCACAGGGTTGGTGTGATGAATCAGACTCTATAAACAAACTTAACATCTACTGCACAGTGGAGTCCATCATGGTGAGTGTGACTAAATCTGTCTGCCTTGTTAAATACTTGTCTTTAAGATTAATATTTTGGGAGCAGGGGGCTCTCTGGAGTAAGTAACAGTACAGATTAGAAAAAAATACATCAAATAGTACAGATAGCTGCTTTGAAGTCCCTATCCGATTAAAAAAAAAAGTATATTTTTTGAGTTTCATTAATTGTCTTACATATATTATTCAATGTTATCTAATTTTCACAGTTACTTTTAAGTTTGAAAAGTCATAAATAAATGTGTCAAATATCTGCACAACTTTGAAGCAAATTATGGGGCC
Source organism: Ascaphus truei (assembly GCF_040206685.1). Taxonomy (NCBI): domain Eukaryota; kingdom Metazoa; phylum Chordata; class Amphibia; order Anura; family Ascaphidae; genus Ascaphus; species Ascaphus truei. Next base: position 49,673,336 of record NC_134489.1, on the reverse strand, counting down.
TCTGCACTAAGCAGCGATAAGCCACTTATCGCCAAAAAATGACTACTGCGATTCAGTAAGCCCCAATAAGTCGTCGATAAGTGACCTTTTCGGCAATTTTTTTTTATGAGAAAAAAAATTGCCAAACGAGTGCGATAAGTCACATATTGCTAGGTTTTCAAACTCGTGCAATTCTAGTAGCCCCGATTAGCTTATCGAGGCTAATTGCGGTTCTAAAATTGAGATTTCCTCTCAAAATCATCCCGGCAGGAAGGTGGTGAGAAGCTGCCGAGAAGTGTCGAGACGGGACTTAGAAAAAAAAATGCATTTTTCCTGCATTGGATTGATGCCGGGGGTCTCTGGAGCTGATACCCATTAATATCAGCACCGGAGACCCGCGGCATGAATCCCATGCAATAAAAATGCATTTACAGGCAACTTTATTACCTTAGTGGCTAACCACTACGGCAATGAAGGGGAGGAACAACAACAGCTTTGTGGGCAGAGGGGATGAGTGAAGCGTCCTTTATTCACCCCCTCTTCCCCCAATAAACATTACAATATGTACTAAACACTAATACACAAACCACCCCCTGTGCCCCCACATAAAACCATTATTTATATTTTGATACACAGGATTGATACCACAGGCCGACGGGGGTCTCTGGGTGGTCCAAGTGGGTGTCCGGGGGCCTCCAGGTGGTCTCCGCACATGTCTGGGGTCCCTGCATGTGTATGGGTGTCCTCGGGTGGTCCCTGCGGGTGTCTGTAGGTCCCCGGATAGTTCTCACGGGTGTCTGGGGCCCTCAGGTGGTTCCCACTGGTGTCTGGGGGCCCTCAGGTGGTCCCCACTGGTGTCCGGGGGTCCTCAGGTGGTCCCCATGGGTGTCTGATGGCCTGCGGTACCAATCCTGTTGCAAAAAAATAATATGGAAGACATTACAATAAATACACCTCTACCCCCCTCCCCCCATACAGTAATACAGTACCATAATGGGCAAAATAAATATTATCCAGATATGAATAATGGCTCATTTGCCCATTATTAAATAAAACATTAGCCGGGTAGCATAAATAACGTAAACAAACCTTTCTACTTACCCCTGCCAACAAACATCAGATGAATTTAACCTCCACTGACTGCACGTCTAATAATGCACTTTTACTCCTACTGTGTCTGCAAGCCTCCCAACATAGAACTTACATTGCAAGCTCTTTGGGGCAGGGTTGCCTTTTGCTGTCATTTACCTTACACATATTCCCATTGTTTGTAATTTATCTTGTATTGTAATTTTGTAAAACATGGCATACATTGCTGAAGCGTTATAAATAAATGTATGCATACATACACCTGTGCCTTTGTATATGAAGGCACATGCTACTGTAATTAGAGCAGAGTGTTTCATAACATAATGCATAAGGGCCTCAGACAATATTTATTATGCAGTTCTATTCCATAAGACATATTACTGCATGGAAAGACATGTAAATTGGCCGTAAGATGTCTTTCAGTCCCCGAAGGCACGGCTTAGTAAATATGACCCATACTAATGACTCACAAGAGATGTTTGAAACTTATGCATGAGGTCAAAAACTACAGTACACAAAATGTGGCCTTTTTGTGCCACGAAAAAAAAATAAGAGTTTACAAGTGATTCGCAAATCAGTAAGTCATTATGCATTGCAATTTTGTTTAATATGCTAATTTGCTCAATTCTACGAGGCTCACTTGTGATATTCTCCAACATAGAGTACAAAGGCTGTATGGTGCTCTATCTATATGGTCAATAACTTGTTTGAGCAAAAAAAACAACTTGCGCAACACTTTTTTAATGATGGACAGCTGTCATCCCAAGTCCCTATTGAAAGTGATTCCTAAGGGACAACTAATTAGGCTAAAACGAATATGCTCTACTAATGAAGATTTCATAAAACAATCAAATGAACTTCTTATAAAATTTGAAGAAAGAGGCTATTTAGCCTCAGACCTCAAGAGGTCACTCGACGAAGTGACAAAGATGAGCAGGAGGGATCTGTTTGACAAACAAAGGAAAGATCTGAATGAAGGCCGGGATGCAAGAAATCCCATGTTTATTACCCAATACAGTGTACAAGCAAAATTAATTAAAAAAATTGTTAAAAAACATTGGGGTATTCTGTCAACAGACCCTTTATTGAGACAAGAATATGCAGAAGGCCCTCGTTTTGTCTTTAAGAAAGCAAAAAACATTGCCATCATGTCTCCACTTGTTTATTTTCATCAGCAAATAATTCTCAAGGTAGCAACTTACCAAAAGGCAGTTTTAAATGCTTAAAATGCATTTCCTGTACATATATGGATTCAGGTTCTGCATTTACTGCTTTCGTTACAGGATTAAGTTACCCTATTGTTTCATTCATTAATTGTAATACCACATTCACAGACTATCTTTTGGGATGTGGATGTGGTAAACAATATGTTGGTCGAACTACTAGAGCATTGAAGGTCCGTATTAGGTAACATCTTCGACTCATCAAAATGGGTGACATAACTCACCCTTTTGCGCAACATTATACAAATTGTAAATTTGGAAATGTGGTCAATTTTACCTACATGGGTATTGAACAGGTCCAAAAAAACATTAGAGGAGGGAACAGAATAGATTTATTGGACAAGAAAGAATTATATTGGATCTTTATGTTGAAGACCAAAATGCCATATGGCCTAAACTCACACTGGGACCTAAGTCCTTTCCTGCATTAATATCAACATTTATTCTTATCTGAATTCATTCAATATTTCTAAGATTTTACAATTAATTTTTCTTTCCCCCCCCTTTCCCTTCCTTTCCTCCCCTCTCCCTCCCCTCTCCCTCCCCCTCCACTTCTCTCTTCCCCCTTCTCCCCTCCCCCTTCCATTTCTTTCCTTCATTTCAGTTTGTCTTTTAAAATATGCTTATAAATCTAACAATACAACTTTATTAACCTTTAATATTTACAATAATATTTGTGTACATATATGTTTATTAGTATAAGGATTTGATCACTGCCATTGATTGAAAGGAAAAAAGGTCTTGGTCCTTCTATAAACATATAGTTATCTCATTGTCACACTCTGCCTTTATATATTTATATATATTTTTATATTGGTACATTATTTCTTTCCTAACATCATATATAATAGAATAATATATAGCCAATGTCTGAATTTTTTGAGAGAAGCTATAATTGTATAATATCATAACATTAATGGCTCGTATTATTATCTAGCCCATAACAACTAATGTATATGTTAATGAATACACTTTGTTTGGGAGTATTTTCTATATACTATCTATGGGCTCATTATGATGGAATTATAGGATTAGAAAATGATCCTCACATTCCGATTGTGTTGGCCTCCAGCACATAAACAGCTTTACAGTACTCACATGAGCATGTATTCTATGAACTATTTAAATTTAAGCTTATACTTACCTTTATATGTTTGAATTGGAAATAACCTATTTATCATGCTCTCGATAAGATGCTTTCATGTATTTTTGTTTTTAATATAGTTTTTATTATTTTATCTTTATAGCCTTCATTTTTGCGATTGGTTTATGTCACAGGGATTAACGTATGTGTCTTTTCACTTTCCAGGTTCCGTTTTTAATTTATTTCTATATCAGTATGTCTGTTTCACTTAGTAATCAATAAAGTTTTGTTTGTTTGAGTGCACGCTGTTTCGCGCTGATGTCACTTCCCCACGTCGCTCCAGATGTATCCAGGAAGTGAACGGAGAGGTACAAATGGTGCGAACAGTGAGTACTTAAGGAACCCGGTAAGTAACGATTATTATGCACCTTGATAAAGTGCTTCCCGCTTGAAACGCGTTGGTGGGGGCTTCCCTTGCACCGTTATGTAGCTGGTTGCTGTCGATCCATTACATTTTTCATTCTATGGGACACACTCTCTGGCAATTGATTTTTTTTTATTCTGGTCCAAGTGGTGCTCTTATTTTCCTGAAATTCATTCTCTAAAATAGTACACTTTCTTTCCCTCCCCCACTTCCCCTCCCTCGCTTTCTCCTTTCTCTCTCTCCTTCCTTCCCTTCTCTCTATCTCACTCACCCCTCTTTCTCTCTCACTCTCTCCTTCCCTCCTCTCTCCCTCCTTTCTCTATCTACGTCCCTTCTCTCCCCTCCCTTCTCTCCCTTTCTCCCTCCCCTCTCCCTTTCCCTCCTTTCTCTCTCTCCCTCCAATGCTTCTCTCCCTCTCTCCCTTCTCTCGCTTACTCCCCCGCCCCACTGGTCACACGCACAATTCCACCACACGCACAATTCCACCACACACACAATTCCACCATACACCCACACAATACATACCCCCCACCATACCTACACAATACATACCCGCCACAATTCTTACTCCCCCCAACAATACCCACACAATACATACCCCTCTCCCACAATATATATCCACCCAACAATGCCCACACAATATACATATATACACAAATTTACCTTGGGGCTGAAGGTCTCCAGTAGCATGCTGGTCCCAAATGTGGATGTCGACATTGGGCCCGCATTACAGGCGGGCCCAACTTCTGGTGTGGCCTGGCTGGAGAGGGAGAACCGGTGGGGCCCGATGGGGGAAAGTGGCCAGACAGGGAGGATTGGCGCGGCGCACCTCAGAGGTTGGCCAGTCTGCAGCAGCTGGGGCCCAGCAATAAATAGAGGGCCAGAACTGGATGCAGAAGTATGGCCTGACATCTGGCCATGCCCAACTTCCAGCACCGGCCATGCGAGTCCCCCACAGTCACTGGGCCTGGACAGTTGTACTGGCTCCTCCTCTCTCTCGGCGGTCATGCACATACCATGTTTCGCTCACTGTCTGACGATACTTAGCAAAAAGCTTACCAATTTGACTATATTATTAGCTCTATGAGGCTTAGCAAAATGTTTTGCAGGTAATCGAGTTTGAGGGAAAATACATACAATTTTGTGAATATATTTTGGACCGTTTCGCACATCTTTTCCATTGTCAGGGTCTCCCGGACATCTGGCTCCTAACCATAGTTCTTTTCTCTGTCCACCTGGTGAGCTGCTGGTTTCTGTCTGCTCTACGTTCCTCTGTCTTTCTGTATGTCTCCTCTTGTTGCTCCTGTCCTCTGCCCTTATAGTTCATTTTTTCTGTTCCTCCGTTGCCTTTGTTTTGTGTCAGACTTCTTATGCCCATGCTTCTGAAGCAGCTTCTGGTCCTGTACTTGTTCTGTTCCATGTTGGAGTCCTGTTCCTGGTAATCTGTCTTGTCCCTGTTTGTTCCCTGCTCCCTGGTCGCAGTCCCTGTTCCCTAATCTAAGTCCCTGCTCCCTTGTCTCCATTCCTGCTCCACTGTCCTGCTCCTGCCTTCTTGGTGCTGACCTGTGCGTGTGATCCCAATGTTCCTGCTTGCCGCCTGCCTCCGAACTCTGCGTGTGAGCCCAACAATCTTTGCCTGCTCCCCGCTGTTCCGGCCACTGAGGTTCTACCCACTACAGAAGTCCCCTGTGACATCCATAATGTTTAAGCTTCCAGGTTTCCAGAATATAAGATGGAAATAAAGCATGAGTTGTTACTTTATCAGTTGTTTCCCCCTCTCTGTCTTCCATTTTCTCATTTGAGCATTCCGTAACCCTTTATCAATGTTTATTTATATTGTCAATGTTATATACCGTATGGATCTGTTGCTAGACTTCTGCACAAAGAAAATTACTTTCTTTTTTTATATCTTAAAACAAGTGATAGTCTGCAGTGGACCTTAACGTAAATGATAACAACCCGTTTTCTCTATGTCCAAATAATATCAATGCAATATTTCCACTATTGAAGTGCAAATGTACTGAATCACACTACCTACCATCTCGCTCCTTTGTTATTTTACAACAGGGAAGAAGAGGACCGACACAGCTAAATACCTTACTTCATCAATTCTGCTCCAAAATGACCTTAGTATTGATGTAACACATATCACTATTTCTCTAGATAACAGAATATAGTATAGCTCTAAATATAACTGCAATTATCCAAACAAAACACAGCAGAGAGAACAATAAAGGCCAGTATATTGGTACACGACCACATAGTACCAGTAAGTAAAAATCAATGTAAACTGTAACACTTATAAGTACAGTAGCTAAAAAAAACCCTAAGTGGTAAATTCTTTAAAAAATCTAATTGGCTCCCTTACAAAATAGAGATGTACTGTAGCAAGACTTACTGTTCTTGTGGGCGCAGAATTATTTTTTGAAAACTCATTGCGGCATCAAAGGATAAATGCTGCAGGGATTTATGCTTTTGAATACGACCTTCCCTTGAATGGGCCATCTCCAGGGATAAAATACCAGTACTCACCTCTTAGATGTGCTGCGCAGCTGGCTGAAGCCGTCTCTCCAACTACAGAGCTTATGTTCCTGCAGCACTAAAGATAAGATGCAGGGCTTTATTTTCTTTCCCATATATGACGTAGATGCCCTTCTATGGGTTTCTAGATCATTAGGGGGAAGCTATATGGCCAATTTGATCATCTACATCTTCAAGGGACTGGAAAGATGTAGATAACCAAATATAAAGTAGTCTATTGTGCCAAAAAGAAACACCACGGTTCGGCCTGTAACTGGCCTTTATCAAATGAAGTGGCATAACAAGTGATTACAATAGTATGCTTTATATAGTCCCATAGAATTGAAAAAGTCCCAGCTGTGGTCAGTCCTCCGTCATAGGTCCACGTCATTGATTCTTCTCCTGGTCCAATAGGGCTGCTTGTGGAGTCCGGTGCACTTGGTGGCATGTCCTTGATCTTGAATGATGCCTCCTGAGCGTTTCCCCTGCTGCAATGCGGCACCTGGCATGCTAGGGGGCGTGTATTCCTCCCATGATGACGCCTCCTCAGTGTTTCCCTGCTCCAATGTTATTCGTTCTGGCATCTGACATCATCATGGGGGATCTTCCAGGATGACGCGTCATATTAGCATGCCCAGCATGACATCATTCTGTTAGCATCCTGTTGCCTTTGAAGCCTCTCCTGCGGCTTCTTGTGTCCTCTGATTTGTGATTCCTGTTGCTGGGTAACTCTACTGCGCCCACCATCTCTAGTTGTTCAACTCCATATTATATGTTTTTCTCATAGTCCATATCATCTGAGGGCAGTATGAAACGCCATGTTAGCAGAAGAAAAAAAATGTTTAGGAAACAGAGAACCGACTTCTCTTCCACCCTGACCATATACCAGTGAATGTGTGAATTTGTGATTTCAAAATTTTTAAAATGAAATGATCCCTGCATCATCTCATTGGTGATTTGTTGTAATAATATATTATTCCATTTGACTGCATGTCTTGATGTAAATTGATTAATTTTAACATCAGGGGAATATTTCAAAGACACTGACCTTTAGTATGTGAAGATTTAAGACTGCAGCATCAGATTTATACCTATAGATAGAATCATAAGGACTATATAGATAATTTATCTACTTTCTACTATATGAAGCAACATAAAGACAGGTTATCATTTAATCCCCTAGGGAAGACGGTATCTTACATGTACAAAAAGTATGGGTGATAGGCAGCACTCCACTGAACCCTGGTGAAGTGTCAAAGAGAAAAAGGTGCACGGGAACTTGGAAAGACCTCAAACCCTCCTATCTAAGTAACATGTGGGAGGGGGGGGGGCAGTCCCAGCACTAAAGATAATGAAATGATGACAGAAGGTTAAATGCTGAATGAAAAATAAATTGTATTATAAACAAAATATGATGCTGCATACAGTGCCCAATAATAGGCTACAGGGAGCCTGACCAAACAATAAATATATCATGAAACTGTACAATATACAGTATGAAGAGGGAGGGGGATGGGGAAGGGAAGGGGAACAAACAAAACAAGAAAGACATGACAAGGGAAGGAAAGAGAATGAGCGTAAGTCAAAAGTAGTAGGATAATGGAGGGATAAGGATAAGGGGGGCAACGTTTCAAGGCAAAAATGCCCCTTGTTAAAACCGGTTCCCACAGACCCTATCGGCCCGTGGAACTTCCCTTCGAGTCTCCAAATAATCCTACCTCTATTGAAACAAAACTGGTGTATGCCACACCAATGTTAGTGCAATCCAGGTATGTATGGCTAACCTCTGAACACTGAAGAAAACAATAACCGTTAAATCTACTATAATCTTAGGTGATATGCACTAAATCTGCAGGCAGGCGTCTGAACAAAATGTTTTAAACGATCAACACCAGAGGAAATAGTTAAACCAAAGTAATGCAACCAGATATGTTTGTACACAATTGATTCTGTTCGTTGTACTCAAACCTGCTAGGAGGCACAAATGTTCTACTATAGGGTACCACAATTAAAATATGAAAATGGATCATCATATAGTGAACACAGATATTCAAAGAATATGCAAAAAGCAATGAGTATAAAGTGTGTATTGGTAATCATACGCATCAAATGGGTTCTGCTTCCCAGCAGCACGTCAGTCTCTGGAATAGCTAATAGTTCCAGTTATTTATTTATTTTTTATATTTTTGTAACTCTGGAAGCCATGGTTTCCACGTCTTGTAGAACTCTTCAGTAGCTTGTTTCAGCTGGGCTGTTAATTTTCCCATAAGCATAACTTCATTTATTCTTTTAGTTACAGTTCTTCTGGAGGGAGTGTTATTTTTTTTCCAAGCCTCTAGTTGTTCAGCTCTATATTACAGGCATACCCCACATTAACGTACGCAATGGGTCCAGAGCATGTATGTAAAGTGAAAATGTACTTAAAGTGAAGCGCTACCTTTTTCCCACATATCGATGCATGTACTGTACTGCAATCGTCCTATACGTGCATAACTGATGTAAATAACACATTTGTAACAGGCTCTATACTCTCCCCGCTTGCGCACAGCTTCGGTACAGATAGGGAGCCGGTATTGCTGTTCAGGACTTGCTGACAGGCGCATGCGTGAGCTGCTGTTTGCCTATTGGGCGATATGTCCTTACTCGCGAGTGTACTTAAAGTGAGTGTCCTTAAACCAGGGTATGCCTGTATATGTTTTTCTCATAGAACATCTTGCTGCTGTTAAGATTAAGGAGATTAGTTGCTTCATGGGTGAAGGAAGATTTTTGACTGGTTTAGCCAATACAAAGATCAGTGAGTCTAGGGGTATTCTTATTTCTGTGACGCCCGAAATTATGCTTTGAACCATAGTCCAAAAAGTCTGCACAACTGGGCATGTCACCAGATGTGGTACATATCTCCTCTAAGACCGCACCCTCTCCAGCATTGATCGGGGGTTCCCGGGACGATCTGACTCAGCCTACTAGGAGCTAAGTACCATTGGAATAACATTTTGTATAGGTTTTCCTTTGTTGTTGTGCAAATTGAGGTTTTAGCTGCCGATTCCCAGATATCCTCCCAGTCGTCCCTATCTATCTCTATGTTGAGGTCTTCAGCCCATTTTAACATATAATTATGAACTGGTTAATTTACAGACGACTCTATTTCCAGGTATATTCCTGATATCAGACCTCTCTGATAAGTGCCTCTCTTGCAGTAGGTTTCAAATTTTGATAAATTGGGGAAGCTCATATTATAAGAGATTGTTGAGGAAATGTCTGATTTGGAGAAATTTAAAAAGATGTAGATCTTGAGTTTGGTATTTACGTTGAAGTTCCTGGTACGATAGGATATTTAAAACCAGAGACAGAACATGAAACACAGACAGAGCTCAGTGCTACATCCATTAACACAGATACACGGTACAGTGCCTATATATATATATCTATATATATATAGATATATATATATAGATATATATATACATATAAAGATATCTTTTGAATAAAATGGTCTTTTAGTTTTCCTTTTTCCACCGGGTCTGCTGCTATTTTGATATTAAGAATTTGGAATTTACTAAATTTTCTTTAGGAACAACCAGGGGGGAAGTCTGGGTTATTAAAAATAGGGGTTAGTTGCGATGGTGAAGACGCTAGAGCGTATTTCTTCTTATTTTTGGACCAGATATTTCATGTGCTCCTCATTGATCCCAGGTCAAACTTCTTTGCTGTAATCTCCTTGATCCCGAAGGACCACAGAGGTGCTGTGAGAGATAAGGGTCTCACTTAGTAGGATTCAATGGCCATCCAACAGCATGATGCTGGGTCATTATTCAAGATCACTACTTTCCATAGCTGGGCTGCTTGATAATATGTTAAAACATCAGGAACTCCCAGGCCTCCCCTTGCTCTTGAGGCTAACATTATCGACCTCGCTACTCTTGGTCTCTTGTCTTTCTAAATACATTGAACAATTCAGCTTTGTATATTTTTTAACTCAGACAGGGGGATTTGTATTGGGAGGGTTTGGAAATAGTATAACAGCCTGGGGAGAATATTCATTTTGGTTGAAATAATGCACTCTATCCAAGATATCTGGAATTTGTTCCACGCTTGCAGATCTTTTTTAATTTTGTCAAATAGGGAGGGGGGGGGGATTACATAGATATAGACATTTAAATGAGCTTGCAATCTTGATTCCCAGACATTTAATATGGGAGAAGCTCCATTTATAATTGAAATTCGCTTGTAGGAACTTGAGCTCTGAAGCTGGGAAGGATAAATTTAGGGCTTTGGATTTATCAATATTTATTTTATAGCTCGAGACTTTGCCAAATTGGTCTAAAAGGAGTTGGAGGTTGGAAATGGGGCGTCTGTGGGCTAGTTAGAGTTAACATAACATCGTCCACGAATAGAGAGATCTTGTAATCTATTCCGTCGATGGGGATGCTTTGTATATTGAACTCATCCCGAATTTTAGTTGCTAGGGGTTCGATTGATAAGGCAAAGAGCAGTGGAGACAAGGAGCAACCCTGTCTAGTTCAATTTCTTATCATAATTTGATCTAAATTTCCCCCTTGGAGTTTCACATACGCTGTGGGATTCTGGTAGAGAGCTCTAACTCCTTCCAGAAAAGTGCAAATCAAAATTTTAGCATGGTCTGATCTAGGAATGACCATTTTATTCAATCAAATGCTTTTTCAGCGTCTATGCTTAGTAGTATAGCTTAGTTCCGATGAGGTCGATAATGTTTATGTCTTTCAGGTATTGTCTGAGGCTTGTCTACCTGAGACAAAACCTACTTGATCTATGTCACGGGAGACCAGGCACTTACACCTTTATACCGGGATCATATCACTGAGCAAAACCAAATGATAAAACAAATTGTCATTTATTCCATTGAAACAGTGGATTACAAAATACAAGAGAAAAGCACACTTACTGGGGGCCTGAAACTTTCCTAGCTTGTACAGTCCATAAAACAAAGTTTGTAGTTGACCGGGACTTGGCCCGAAATGTCCTGAAATCAAATCGGCATGAAGCTCCTAACGCCATCGATGTATCCGCTCCATAGACACCGAAACCCCTTGACCAGGAGATAGCACCAAACACCCTGGTACTCTTTTCGGCTTGCAATCCCAGTTGCGACCGCTAAATTCTCTTTTCAGAACTTGGCCCCGGAAAGTGGGTTTAGAACATTTCTCGCCTTCAAATTTCTGAAGCCGGCTCGTGTCTATTTCTCCAAGCGCATCTTTTGGTGATTTCAAATTTGCCGCTGCTGTATTGGCGCCTTAGAGAATCTCAACACCGGATTGGCTGCAGGGTTTCTTATAGTATTTTGGAGTTCATTCACAAAATACTACAGCCAATCCCAGCGTGGGAACTTTACAACCAGACATCAGATGGCTGCCAGTCTCCTGAAGCCGGGCAAACGGATCTTCTGAATGAAACAAGGGCATGCGTGAGTTTGCCACCTTAGCCATTTGCTATGCAGAAGCCACCATGGGGCTAGGTGTCTCCAGGTCTTGGAAGGCGAATGCTAGCCAGAATGGCTTGCATTGATCCCAGCATGTGGGTACTTCACCTAGCCACCCTGCCCAAATGTTCTTCACACCTCTAGCAGCATCTGTGGCTTTCAAGTTCGGACCTCGAGTAGACAAAGTGGCACCACAGTTTGGTAGCCACATGGCTCACTCAGAATACCGGCTTTGAAAATCCCAGCTTATTTTACAGTGCGCAATCATAATATATTTTAAACATACCGGTTTAATAAAATATACTGTACACTTTTATTCCGTCTAAGTCTTTTGGTTATGAGGGGTAGAATGGGGCTCTTTACTTTTATTCCCACTAGCCATATCCCTCATACACTACAAACCTGACTTAGACTTTAAAACCCTCATAGCCCTATTGGCTATTAAACATTTATGAAACAAAATATTTCCCCCCATATTTTGTCTAAGTCCCGAAGTAGAATGAAAAGATGCTTTGATTAATTCCCAGAGCTGTAGCTCACTCCCTTATGAAAAACCAAACTTAGATAAAACTAAAAAAACGCTTAGGTTAATTCTCAGAGCTGTATCTCATTCCTTTACTGAAAACTGGACTTAGGTTTCATAAAAACTCCCGCAACCTCACATATGGTTGGAGTACCCCCAGAACCTCTAAACTGGTTCTGGGGATCTGGGCATATACTGGGGGACCCTCACTAACTTAGGTACGCCTGACTGTACCTGGGATACACTTATCCCAGGTACGCATTTACCTTTCTGGTCTGTGCTGAAGCGGGGAAACCTGGCGGTGAGTCGCGTAACTTTTTTCAAGGGAGGATCTTGACCAGGATGATGTGTCTATATGTCCCCGGGAATCTGACCTGAAATAGTGGCGTTTCTATAACAAATATTATGGTCTTTCAATATCTGTGTAAGGGGTTTCATCTGTTGTCATCTTGCAATGGTTACTTTGGAGAGGTCGTTGAATATTTGGAGGTGTTCCTTCTCAAATTGGATGTCCCCTTTTTCCCTGCTTGCAAACATAATGTTTTTCTTTTGTCGTGTATGAATGAAATTTGACAATTACATCTCGTCGCCTCTTTGTATCCTCGGATCTGGGACCCAGCGCTCAGTGGGCTCGGTTTATTTTGAGATTCTGGGAATTTAGGCTAGGGACAATAGATGACACAGGTTGTGCTGGTAAGTGCGGAGGTTTTCTGTGGTTATTGCCCCCGGTATATTTCGGATCCTCAGGTTCTGCCTGCAGTCCCTATTTTCTTGATCCTCAAGACTGTCTTTTAATGCAATTATTTCATGCCCATGCCTGACAATTTCGGCATCTGCAGCGGATTGCATTTGGAGTGCTTCCTCTATTTTGGACTCCAGTCCATCTGTTCTTTTGGATAGAAGGCTTATGTCCACCTTGAGTCCATTAATGGCTGATTTTAAATCCTCCTGGAAACTCTGCCTCATTCTAAGGAATAGGGTCTCCACATACTCTTTGTTGAATTCTTAACATATTTCGCAGATTCTGTGGGTGCACATGCTGCGGCGCCATCTTGGGAATCTGCATTATGTTTGAGTGAGCGCTGTGTCATGGCGAAGTACTGGGAAAAACCTGGTTTTGCGTTCGTTTGGCTTTCCCCGTCATTGTTGGTTTGTTAAGGGATAGTTTCCTCCAAAAAGAATTTATTTTTGCGTTGGTTTGCGCTCAATCTTATTTAGTGCTTTGTGAGGGTCTCAGGAGCTCCTCTCCTAGGCAGCCATGCTCTGTGATGTCACCAGAAGCCTCCTCAGATGTTATTTTTAATCAACAGATCAAATAAACATATTTTCTTCTTCCTACAATAGACAACAAGCTGCATCTCAGTGACCTGAATAAGCTTTGTGGGCTTTCAGTACAGTGAGGTCTCCTGATAACACTTCTTAGTATATATGGCCCTTAATATGGACATTGACGTTTCCCTGTTAGTGCTTGTTGTCAGTATTTAGTCTGGTGGATATTAATAACTAAATTGCAGCCTTTCAGTGGAGTTTTTATTGTGTGTTTTCAGGGTACACAAGGGCACCCTGGTACTAGATCTCCGCAGAGTAGGAGCAAAATGAGGTCTAATGGCCTGGGTAGCCTCCTGACCCCCTCTCAGAGCTTCCCCTTCTTGCCCCAGAATCAAGGGAGCCTGCACCTTTAATTTTCTACTGCCAGTCACTCTCTCCCTCCTCCCTCCCCTCGCCCCCCACCGGAGCAGGTCCCATCTGCCGACGTCTCTCCGGGGCTCAGTCAGCAAGTGGTACTCAAAGAAAAAGGCAGGTCTGTGAGTCCTGGCCACCCACTTAACAGGAGCATTGGTGGGTCAGCGCACTACTCCCTACTGTCCCCCCCAAACAATGACCGTGGTGGCCATCTTGATCTGGGGCCTGAACAGGTCAGTGCGCCGCTCTGAACTGCGTCCACCCACAGAAGCACAATCTGGACACTGGGGGGAGGGGGAGAAGTGCAGCAGTATCCCTACCAATATGGTCTGGCTCCTCTTGCTAGGCTCCGTGATCTTTAACCTAGCTCTGTAGTTCTGCTCTGGCGGCCATTTTGGGATGTCACCGAGGAGCTGAGTAAGGCCAATGACCCCAGGGTGATCAATTACTTGTGGGACCCGGCTGATTTTAGCCAGATGGGCACGTAGATCCTCAGTGAGTGCTGGCCCCTCTGCTGCTGCGACACTGCGGCCACGATGTCGTTCTCCTTGTGCCTGTTTTAAAACCTCTGTGCAGGTCCGGCAGAGCTACTATAAGACGAAGAGGAGGCCACAAGCTCCAGACAGCCACCTGATGCTTATCCCCGGTTGGTTCCCGTCAGGTCCAGAGGCTCCGGGGTCAAACTCTGTTTATTCTTTTTAATTTTATTTTCTTGTGTAGTTTACCCCTTTTTAGAAGGTATTCTTTCGGTAAACCCATGGAGCCAAGGTGAAGCACGTCTGCTCAGCTCAACTGCATGGCCACCAATAGTTCCAGTTATTAATAGTGGCCACTTGATCGCACATGAAAAAGACCTACGGGTCGAAACGTTGTGGTTATGGCTTTAAATAAATTAGATGAACTCAAATCCGTTTTTGCCTTGCGTTGCTTTTCACACCAAGGCCCATATAAGGGCAGCTACATCATCCAGGAGGGGGAATACAGTACAGCCCTGCATCTTACCTGCAGTGCTGCAGGGATATGGCTGCAGTACTGGTATTCTCTCCCAGCAGGTGGCCCAAAAGGATTAACACTGATGGGTCCCATTCAGAAGCATGGAACCCCGCAGAGTTAATCCTCTTGGGCAGTTTACTGTTCTCCAGGCTGCGAAAACTGTAGACACACTGCAGCCACACTGGAACAGTGAAAATCATGGCATTGAGAACAGTCTTGCTACATCTGCATAATCAATTGTAAATCACAAATCTCTTTACTTAAGAGCCTCTGAAAGGGAGAATGTTGATCTAACTCTTCAAGCATGTCTCTGACACTTTGGACTGTTCCTTTAATAGGAATAAAAAGAAATTGTTGAAAAGCCTAATTGTACATTTTTTCTGTTTGGTATTGCAAGGGCACTTGTTGTCCTTTGCTAAAATTTCCCAGATGGCACACCAATTTCATGACTTCTTGAGATACTGTCAGTCTGGGAAGGATGTTTCTGTTTTAATCATGCTTTTGAGTCAGTGGTGCAGGAGAAAGCACTGCTTATTTGTACAGCAGCTTACATTCTGATAACAGACACATAGAAAAAGCCTATGGGCTTATGGTAAAATAAATACAACCAGGGACAAGGAAAGGCGATTCAATAAAGACAGCTGTAATTTGTTTAGAAAGGTAGGAAATATGTTTGTGTTCTCAGCATTTAATCTGTAATTTAAATGCATTGGGGTGGGTTATGTTAGTATATAGCTCTCATCACCTTATGGGACTTGGGTTTCAAAAGTTTAGTACCGCTTATGTCACAAAAAATTATTTGCAATGTAATTGACTAAATAGAACAAATTCCTAAAAGAAAATAATATTTAAAAAAAATGTTTTTTGGAAATAAAAAACTATATTCAGTAAATAAAGTGATTCTTCATATTTTAACATTTATCTTCCCTGTTCTAGAACCCATCTGAATACAGGAGGGAACTTTGTAAAAGTGTTCAGCTGATGTATAACCAAATATGAAACTAAAAAATACCTGCATACACTCCAATCATAATCAGATAATCTAAAAATGCCTTACAAAATTAACAACATTTTGGTCAGCTAGTGGTCTTGATAATTCTGTTCATTTGGAAAAAGGAGAGCGTACTTTGCCTTTTTCAGAATGGTTTCACAAACGGGGACAGGCAAAGGATAGTAAAAAAAAACCTCCCAAGTCTTAACTTATGTTTATAAATTACAGATGTAGCAGACGTTATTGCTCCCACTGCCGCATTGTAAAGGGACACAAACCACACGCCACACCAAGTGCCAGTGGGAGCAGACACCATTGTGCTTGAATTAGGCAAGTGCACAAAAAGGTTAGGGCTAACACATTTTTAGCTGATGGCATATGCCGGCAGGTGCAATAAAGACTGCTACAGCTGTACTTAACCACCAGTTTTGGGATTTATGAAAAAAATACAAATAAAGAAGATGTATTATTGCATAGCGTGCATTGTGCTGCTGCGGCAGTGACCATGGCATTGATAGTAGATGTATATATCGAAATTGAAATAGACTCCTGTAAAAAAAACTCTTCAAACAAAATACCTTTTGGTTTTGTGGTCTAGAGCAGGGGTGCGCAAACTTTCTTCCATGCGCACCCCTGCCTGCTCTCCTCTGTGGCTCTAGTTTTCTAGAAGTAGATGGCTTTCACAGCTCCATTTCTGTTCACATCTATATGAACTGGTCCCGATGAACATAATCACTCCCAAGCGATCACATGTTCAAAATAACTAAAACCGAGCAAAAGGGTTCAATTCATACTTTTCTGTGCCGCGATTTGGAACAGCTAGTGCCGCTGGATCACGGGTACATTGCGTCTGCTTCCCAACTATAGCTCTCGTGGCCTGGAGGGCAAAATGTTTACCAGAAGGATTAACTCAGCGGGGTTCCCTGCTTCAGGATGGGACCCCCACACTGTTAATCCTACCGGGCCAGACACCAGTCTCTATCTGTGTCTCCGTGCGCAGCTCTTAAAGCAATTTTCTCTATTTTTATTATTTTTTGTACCCTACATAGCATTGAAGCAGTTGATCTCTGGAGTGGAACCCCATTAATCTCAACTCATGCACAAAAACATTAAAAATAAGGTAATGGAGATGCGCATGCGCGGCTGGCTGGTGATGGACGCTTAGTCACTCAGCTCCACCAACCGCCGGCATAATAACGACAATACATAAGACTAAGACCGACTTCAGAATAAAGTAAACGGACAGTACCGACACATAAACACACCCCGGTGCGGCAACTCAGCACTAATCCCGGATTGCGACGACGAGGCAGAAAGTCCGACGCAAGTCGGATGTCAGGGCCTACTTCCCCGGACACAGCAAGGCGGGGGCCGCGCAGATGTCAGCGGTGTCGGACTCCGACTCTGCCCAGGATGCCGAGGGGTCAAGGGCAGTGACAGAACAATCTAAACTAATTAAAAAAGAAATTTCCAGGCTCCTGGTGGACTTGAAATCTTTTTTCAGGGGGGAGATGGAGGGGCTCCGGCATGATCTAATGCAGATTGGGGCCAGAACCAATGTCCTGGAGGAACGCATGGAGGCGAGTGCGCAGTCACAGGAGGAAACAAATTCCCGAATACAGGCCCTAGAACAACGGGTGATAGAGTTGGAGGCCCGTCAGGAAGACGGAGAAAATAGGGATAGAAGGAATAATCTGCGAATCAGGGGGATCCCGGAGGAGATCTTAGATCCGGAGGCACTGCTGACACGCTGGATGGTCTCCATCCTGCCGGATAAGTCAGAATCTGACTTCAGGATGGACAGGTGCCATAGAGCCCTGCGCTCCAGACCACTGGCCTCCAATCCCCCTAGGGACGTGATCCTCCGCCTCCACTACTTCTCCATAAAGGAAGAGGTAGGAAAGATAGCCCGGGCAACCCCACATATCACCTTTGAAGGGATCACCCTCACGGTATATCAGGACCTGTCCCCCCTCACGCTGGCCCGGCGAAGACCTGTGGGCCATGTCACTCGGGCTCTCAGGGACAATGAGATAAGATACCGCTGGGCTTTCCCCTTTGCCCTGGTGGCCACGAAGAACGGGCGACCCCATGTCCTCAAACACCCTTCGGAGGGAGCAGCCTTCCTGAAAAAGCTGGGGGTGCAGGGAAATATGGCTACCGCCTCGGAGGGGGCCCAGAATGGCACTAATGCGGACTCCTCGTTAAGAAGACAGGGTTCTTCTCCCCCGAAGGAAAAGGGCCCCAGCAGAAAAGATGGGGGCGGGAAAAGCCCTTAAAACGCAGAAGGGATTAACGAAAGAACAGTTCTTGTTACGCTTGTTGCGTTTTCCCCACTAAGTTTGTACCCTTCAAGACTGCCCAGATGCTACCCTAGAGAAAGCGATCACAGGAGGGGCGGTCCACAACCAGTAGGCCCCAAAGGATGGCCGTCAAGCTCAGCGGGCCCACACTGATCGAAAGGACCCAAGATGGCGTTCCCTTACCTGGTTGAGCGGGAAGATGGAGAAGAAGCGCGAGGGCTTCCATGGCGGTGCAGCTCTTGGCGGGACGGAATGCTCCGGCGGTGGGACCCGCCCAGGGAGCTACCCCCAGTCCAGCCCTCTCTCCTCGGCAGCCCGCCTCCGAATGAGGAGGACCCGCCCGGATCGGTGACGTCAGAGCTGGGGATCTCGCGAGAGCGCCATAATGGATGACAACGGAGCGCCGGTGGGGAATCGTGGTGACGTCAGGAGGACGGCGACGACCCGGATGTGCTGTGGAGCTCCTCGGCGGAGGCACGCGAGATCCGCCGCCGGGGATAAGCCCCAAATCAAGACAAAACAAAGGGGACTCTAATGATGGACGGGGCCGGAGTGCGGACGGGGGTGGCCAGAAAGAGGGGGAGGGTGAGTAAGAGACGGGAGGTTAGTTAGAGTGAGTAACGGAGGGTCGCCAGGGGGAGGGGGAGGGAAAAAAAACAAAAAGACAAAAACAAAAAACAAATGGAATACGTCCTAGAGATAACAGACGCCTAGGGGGATAAGTTACATCCGCGAGGGAAGGAGCCGGTGGGGCGCAAGAGGCTGCATAAAAGTCTGCAGAGGGGGAGAGTAGAAACAGAGGAGGGTCAGCACTAATGGGTTAAAGTAGTTTAGAGTTTTGGGGAAGTAGACTAGAGAACATAGAGGGAGCTAGAGTAGAATATAGAGGCTCGAAATGGTAGACACCAGGAGTGAGAGGGGAAAATAAATAATAAAAATAATATTAAAAAAAAAAAAAAAAACTGTCCAATCAAGACAGTAGTTCAGAGTTTGGAGGCTAGGTTTTAGTTCCGCATAACTGCCGGAGGGGGGGAGGGAGGTGACCACCACTCTGCCTGCAGGTATGTGCATCCACTCCAGGAGATGGGGCAAGACCCACCTTCCTGGCAAAGACCCGGCTGCCCGTGGCTGGTCCCTAGAGCCACGGTGGGGGACCAAGAGGGAGGGAGGTCCTGGAAGAAAAGATCACAGCCGGGCATTGAACCCGAGGTCTATTAGGACCAATACGGTTCCTGTTATTTGTATTTGTGATGTTTATATGTTTCTCTCCCTCATGTTTCCGCCCGCCCCCACCCCAACCCCAACAGGCGTCAGACGGATCCCACTCGGAATGTGCAAGCACGACGGTTCGCAAGCCCATCAGGACTGGGGTAAGAGTAATTACGCCTATACACTCTATCTGCTCACACAACTGATCTCCATATGGCGGTAACCTTTTTGTCACAAAACGCCAAAGGGCTCAACAGTCCGCACAAGCGGAGGATCTCCTTCGCGGAGTTCAAAAGGAGAGGGGTGGAGGTGGTCTTTCTCCAGGAGACACACTTCAGCTCTAGACATAGCCCTAAATTTATGGACTCACACTTCCGTCAGTTTTTCCTAGCTTCAGGGGAGGAGAAAAAGAGAGGGGTAGCTATATTATTCCATAATAACACCCAATTCCAGGTAGAAAAGATCAAAAGAGACCCCGGAGGAAGGTATATTGTGCTGATCGGGATCCTCAAACAGACCAGAATCACATTGGCATGCATATATGCGCCGAGTGAGGGTCAGACGGATTTCTTCAACGCTTTTTTCCAAAAGCTGCAACAGTGGGCCGAGGGCCATATTGTACTAGGAGGGGACTTTAACACAGTACTCAATCCTAAGGTCGACCGCACGACATCCAAACAATCTATAAGGAAAGTAAGTAATACCGCACTTCTGAGGGGACTAAGACAAACTGGTTTAGCTGATGTCTGGAGAGAGCAGCACCAGGGTGAACGCAGCTACTCCTTCTATTCTCATCCCCATGACAGTTACAGTAGGATTGACCACTTCTTTGTGTCGGGCAGAATGGTTCCACAAATATCCGACACAAACATACATGATATTACTTGCTCGGACCATGCATCAATTGAGCTCAGATGCACTCAAATTGGGTTTGTCAGGCCAGGAGCAAATTGGAAGCTAAATGAATCAATAATTAAAATCCCGGAATTACAAAAAAAAGTCAAAACCGAGATATCAGCCTACTTCAGGATAAATAGTGGTAGTGTGGTTTCCCAATCTATGTTATGGGAGGCTCATAAAGCCACAATCCGGGGGGTCTTAATCAGCATCGCTGCAGGTAGAAAAAAGAAAAAGGAGGCCAAATTAACGCAGCTCTATAAAAGGTTACACGAGCTCTCTACACTACATAACCGGACAGGTAGAGAGGACACCCTTAAGGAGTTGAAGGATGTCAGGATTGAACTGAACCTCCTCCTTACCTCCAGGGCCGAGAAGGACATGAGTTGGACACAGAGGAAATTCTATGAGAAAGCTAACAAACCGGACACCATGCTGGCTACCAGACTCCGAAACCGGAAACCAAATTTTAATATTCAGTCTATCAAAACAAGTGGGGGCCAGTGTTCCTCAAACCCTAAAGTGATAGTGGGGGAGTTTGCGAAATACTACACACAGCTATACAATGGGGAGAAGGTAGTCCACAATGCTAGGACAAGTAGTAAACTACGGAAATTCCTGGCAGACGCGGCCTTGCCACAATTGTCCAGAGCGGAGAGCGAGGCACTACAGAGCGACTTTACGAGGGAGGAACTAGAGGCGGTAGTCAAAAACTTAAAAGCGTCAAAAGCCCCGGGCCCGGATGGGTTCTCCAATCTGTACTACAAAAAATTTATCGGAGTTTTGGCTCCTCACATGCTCCAGTTATTCAATGGAGTGTTAGCAGGAGAGCCCTTCCCGGGGCAGATGCTCCAGGCGTCAATTTCAGTAATCCATAAAGAGGACAAAGATCCCACTAGTTGCCAGAGTTACAGGCCAATATCATTAATAAATACAGATGTTAAAATCTATTCTAAATTACTGGCCAATAGATTAAATATCATCCTGCCGAGGCTTATTCACCCGGATCAAGTTGGCTTCATTAGAACCAGACAAGCGGCCGATAACACTAGAAGGATTGTTGATATCATAGATTTTATAGGAGCCAAGGAGATCCGAAGAGTGGCCCTAAGCCTAGATGCGGAAAAGGCTTTCGACAGGATTGATTGGCCATACCTGGAGTCCACGCTTGGAGCATTTGGGTTCGGAGACATATTCCAACAGGCAGTCAAGGCTTTGTACAGGGCCCCAACAGCTAGGGTGGTCCACCAAGGATACCCGTCTGATCTTTTCCCAATTAAAAGCGGCACGAGGCAGGGGTGTCCACTTTCGCCCCTGCTCTTCGCCCTATGCATCGAACCGCTAGCAGCGCAAATTCGGAACAACGCTGATATCTCTGGGATACAAATCCACTCCCAGGAGCATAAGGTGGCTTTGTATGCAGATGACATCATCCTAACCCTATCTAGACCGCTCGTCTCGCTACCTAATCTGTTCGAGCTTCTAGAGCGGTTTGCCCAGATCTCAGGCTTCAAAATAAATAAATCCAAATCAGAGGCCCTAAGCCTCAACATGCCGAGAGAAATGGAGAAGCTGATAGAACTCAATTTTGGGTTTAGATGGTGCCCTTCCTCCATGAAATACCTAGGAGTGCAGATCACAAAACAGACAAGCTCCTTATATTCGGCTAACTATCCCAAACTGCTGAGGACTCTAAAGAAAGAGCTGCAGGATTGGAAGGCATATGGTATTTCCTGGCTAGGGAGGATCTATAGTGTCAAGATGAACGTCCTTCCCCGGATTCTATACCTGTTTCAAACTCTCCCAATTCCCGTGGTAAGAGCGGACATTACAGGGCTCCAAAAATCTATATCTCACTTTATTTGGAATGGTAGAAAACCACGGATTAGAGTAAAGACGATGCAGAAGGCCAAGGAAGCTGGTGGCCTAGCGGTGCCGAGTGTTATATCCTACTACAAAGCGGCACAATTGTGCCAAATTACACAATGGCACGGTGACCCTGAGCTGCGGCGGTGGGTGGCACTGGAGAGAGCGGTGTGTGCCCCGCTGGAGATCACGGACCTGATCTGGTACCCGAGGAAACGGGTGAGGGAGGTTCTCATTCCATTGACCTCTGTGCTCAACTCACTCTCGGTCTGGGAGGCCTCCAAAGATAACAGCTCATTAACCTCCAAACATACCCTGATGGCACCTTTACATGGCAATCCGGACTTTGCTCCGGGTCTGACAAATAAGAGCTTTCAGCTCTGGCGTAAATCGGGGGTTAGACGGTTGAAGGACCTGGAGGCTAAAGGTAAGATCAAATCATTCGAAGTATTACAGTCAGAAACAGACATTCCGAACACGGATTTTATGAAATACCTCCAGGTCAGGGCATACTATAACACACACCCGGTGAGACCACCGCTGACGAATTTTGAGAAGCTCTGTGTGCGGGGGACAGGCACACGGGGACTGATCTCTGCCTTATATAGAGAAGTGGTGAATACGGACATGGACAGGACAGTTAAACCCCGGTTCATGACGCAATGGGAAGAGGATCTTCAGGGCCAACTAGAGGACGAGGACTGGGCCGAGGTATTCAAGGCCGCGGCCACTAGCTCCATCTGTACAACATTGAAGGAGAACTCGTATAAGGTATTACTACGGTGGTATCTCACACCAGTTAGACTGGCCAAATTCAACCAGGGATCTTCCCCGCTCTGCCCCAGGCGGTGCGGGGAACGAGGGGATCTGGTACACATGCTGTGGTCTTGCCCGAAAATAGTGCCGATCTGGACCCAGATCCGAGATTGGCTGCAGAGGATCTTTTTGGGGCTCAAAATCCAGCTGGACCCGTGGCTGTTTCTACTAGGGAAACCTACAAATGAGGTATCCCGGTCGGGTAACAAGCTGATAGCACACTTTGCTACCGCTATGCGGTGCGAGACCGCAGCATTGTGGAACCAGAATGCGATTCCTTCTATAGACAAAATTAGGAACAGAATTTGGTTCATATGCCGAATGGAGAAGTTAACGAGCTTAGTTAACGATTCGGCCGATAAATTCGAAAAAGTCTGGTCACTGTGGTTGGCCCAGACCGATATTCAGGGGATGAATGAGGCCACCATATGGCTTTGATAGTCGGAAATGGGTTCTCCTTGGATGTTGGACAGGGAGCTGCACGGGACGTTCGGACAGTAGGGCTCCCCCAGGGCGGTGGTACTATCCCAACTAGAACAAAGTTGTGTAGCGGAAGCAGTTGTGGCGTAGGGCTCCAAGCGAGGAGATCAAGTGCAGGGTGATAACAGGGCCGGTGCAGATCGTCGGATCGACAAGTAGTTTGGGAACCGTCTACGCCTCTCCCTCCCTACCCCCCCTCCCCCCCTCTCCCCCCCTACTTTCCCGTAAATGTTGTTTGTCTGTCTCGGTCTTGTCCTGTGGGTCTTCCCAAAGTTCGTCCGTCATCTGTAGTTTGTCCTTGCAAGGGATGTGTATACTAGGAATAAGTATCAACGTAATGTAACCCATTGATTGTATGCACTAAAAACCAATAAAAACAAAGTTGAAAAAAAAAAAAAATAAATAAGGTAATGAAGGGGTAGTATTCCCCCCCCCCCCGGTAGCCCTAACAACCCACCCTGAGGAAACTATCCCCATCACCCAACCCCACACAAAGGCTCCTCCTTCCACAGTAATGGGCAATTAGCCAAATGTGTACTTTAGCCCATTGAAAAGGACACACAATATACATTACATAACATTATGTTAATAAATAATAAATACAGTAATGAAATAATCAAATTCTACCCATTAAATATATATCTAGAATTATGGGCCTCATGCAGAGAGCAGCGATGCGCGGTATATCGCCAGGCTGCAGGGACATTTTTCAACAGAAATGCATGAAATGGCGCGAAAGAGGGGAAAAGAGAGGAAAGCGCCAATTTTATTTTTTTGTTTTAAAAACGCGCCGCGCGGTTGGCGCGAACCTACATTTTATCTGTATTTCAAACCGCTGTATGCAGGAAGGGCCGAACATCTTTTCCCGGCTCATGTCGCCAAAAACATGGAGAGATGTTCTCCAAGTATGCACGCCAACAAAAGTTGGCAAGAAACTGCATGTGAGCGGCGATAGGGAACATAACTAGCAATATCCGGTTTTGTCAAAGCAGTTTTCTACCGCGCTAATCACGCGGTTTTCAACTCTACATATTCCTGCATGGTGATATTGCCACTTATCCTTCCTTCCTGCATATGGAGATACATTCACGCCATTATATGGCAAAGTGTTTCAAATCTCCAATTTTTTTAACCGTTGCTCTCTGCATAGGCCCCTATATGTTTTTTACCACTGAAATGCAGTAAACTAGCGCCAGTATAATTAGTTATCTATGAACTGCTCATCTTGTTTCAACGATAAATATACACACACACATATATACATATACATATATTTTAGATTCATTTTTTTTAATGCAACTGTTAATGCCATTTTTAATGCGTTTTAAAGCATCCTTTGAATTCCATAGCAGATTTAACCCACCTCCCAAGCAGTGCAAGATTTTTGCAACACTTTCCTGTTTGGGATAATTTATTACAAATGTTCCCAATAGGCTGAGCCATAAACTGTGACAATAGAAAATTTTACCTTTGCAATATGAGGATACATTGTAGCTGCTGAGTTACAGTGACTGAAGCAGCTATTATGTTAGGCACACAATATGGATTTTGACATATTTATCAGTACCAGGACCACCAAACGATTGCCAACTTGGGTAATAATGAAGAATTATACATTGTCACATGCTTTACATATAAAGATAATTTAAAAAAAAGTTGGAAAGTTGTATTGCTGCTTTAAACACACAACCTGCTTCATACAGAGGAAAACTCAGTTTATTTATATTTCTACATACCTCGTTTGTATACTCCTTTGTAGTAATCTAATTATCTGAAGTCGATTCAATAATAGAATCCTTTGGGAGTTCATACACTGCCACATGATTAACAGTGACATTCCAATAAACCCTCTTATCGACATACAGTACAAGGCAGGTGTTCTGCAAAACTCTCAAAAACAGCTTTTTTTGGCTGTATGCTTTGATGTTATTTGTATAATTCTAATCAGGATAAGGGAAGAAACAATACTGTCAGCCAAAATAATTTTGGGGAGTTTTTTCTTCAACGTCTCCTGGCTTCAAAACGTGCATTTTTTTTTGCCAGATTTATGAATGGAGACCCATTAAGTTTAGGCTAAGCAACCTTTAGAGGACACAGAACTCTGGTTTGGAAATACTATTCATTTCTATTTTTTTATTTTGAGCAGTGTCAACTGATAGCAGACAAACCGAGCTGTTAGCGAGGACTGAGGTTTCTAGCCAAGAACTTGAATAAAAATGTCTGTGGAAAGTACATGAATACAGTGAAAACATACGTTTCTTATTACTTCAAATTGAATTTTCATTTCAACCACTTGCCGTTTAATGAACAGGCCCCAATGAGCACTATTCAGTATGGTGAGAAGCAGGATAATGCACAGTTAGCAATGCATTCACTTTCATTCAAGTGAATGGAAGTCATGACCATGTTACTGAGAGGAGTGGCTCAGTGAGTAAACACACGGACTGTAAACAATGACACAGAGTTCAATTCACAGTGTCCATTCCTTGTGACCTTTGGCAAGTCACTAAAGTCTAAGCTTATCTGGGCAGGGTCTGTGTCACGGGAGACCAGGACATTACACCTTTATAACCAGGATCATTTCATTTAGCAAAACCAAAGATTAAAACAAATTGTGATTTATTTTGTGGAAACAGACATACACACAATGGGTTACAAATAGCTGGAAGAAAACACACTTACTTGGACCTGGGATATAAAACTAGACTCTCCAAGCGCAGGGAATCCTCACCCTGATCACAGTTGCAAAACAGGACAGAAAATATCCAGGCAGCTTTCTTCTGAAGCCCCTTTTCTTTCGTGCTGCAGACTGAAACTGGACACTTAGCATCTGAGAATCTTAGACAACTTACTTAGAACTCACTTAAAACTTGGAACATGACTTGGAACACTTGGGACACTCTCTGGGCTGGCTATTAACTTTTATATTCCAAAGCCAGCCCCGCAGTATTACCGCCAACCCTCAGCGTGGGAACTTTACTGCTAGCCACTCAGTTGTTCACCAGTTGTGAAGCTGGGCACCTGGAGCTTCAACAGGGCACAGAGGCATGTGAAAAAACCACCATCTTGACTACTTGCCATGCAGAACCCCCCACAGGGCTTGGTGACTCCACGTCTAGGGAGGTGACTACTGGCCAGACTGGTCTATATTCATTCCAGGACGTGGGTACTTCACTCAGCCATCCTGTCCAGATGGCGTTCACAATTCAGGTCACAAGTGTGACTTTCATGTATGGGCCTAGGCCAGACTTAATGGCACCACACTCTGGTAGCCCATAAGCCCCCCTCAGAGTCTAAACAGTGAAAGACCCAGCTTAGGTTGCTGCAGCAGGAATCTTAGTGGTGAGTCACAAGAACGTTTTCAGGGTAGGGGTTTGACTAGAGCAGTGTGCTTCAATGTATCCGAGAATCTTATCTGATTCCCGTTTACATATTTGGGGTATCCTGTAACTCAGGAACCCCGCTACATAGCCACAATCTGCAAAGACTTTCTCTGTCAAACCCAGTCTGAAACTCATAGCCTAGAAATCTCTTGGTCCCAGCACCCCTGGAAAGGTAAAAACACAGAAATTCTTTACTGTCACATAATTTTACACACAGTCACAGTAATGCATATATGACAGTCAGGTCCAAGTGCTGACACTCTAGGACCCCAAAACACGGATCAGGAGCAACCAAGTGGGCTTAACCTTTATTAGTGAGCCTGGTTACCCCTTCACCGTCACAGTCTGTGTCTGTTAAATCCCTACTGTATGTGCTGTATACACTATACAGTAATTGTGAAGCGCTTTGAGTTCCATTGGGAGAAAAGCGCTAAATAAAATAAAGTTAGTGTTATTATTTTTATCCAGCTTCTCACAATATTGAGTGGGGGTGGAAGGTTTGGAGTTTGAGTGTTGCTGGAAATCTCAGAACCATTTCTACCAAAAGCCAATGATAATATCAATAATGCAGACACACTAGAAATCTACATATTCACTTAAAGAACAACATAAAGTATGATATGTTTAATGACAACTCTAATGATAAAGACTACTTATGAGCACATTAACATGTCTTAGACAGGTCCCCAAAACTTGCCAAACAAGCATTTGTACACTGGAAGAATACACACACTATCTTCAATAGATTGATAAAAGAGGCCTCTTTTGTACAATCACACAGATTCATATAATGAAAACATCAAGGTTGATATACATGACATCTCATTTGTCATCTATTTCCCCCAATTCCCATGTGGTTTTCTTTGTAAAGGGCAGAAGACAAGGAAGGTAAAACTATTTGTTTGAGGACATAAAAGTGTTATCCAACTGTATCATTCACTATGATTCCCAGTGGCCCAAAAGAAAAAATGAACAATACAAGCTAATTCTTCTTTCATGTTAGAGAGCAGGTAAAACAGCCTAAAGACTGGATCACTACTGTATATACTGTAATAACTAATACTAACCAGAGATGTACAATAGAATTTGAATGTAATGGCGTTAGTTATAAAATGCTTGGTGACTGTTTAAGTACTATTGTCTCACAGAAGGACATTGCATTTTGTGCCTAGATTATTAATTAATTACTATGTATTTCCAGTTTTAGCCATTGTACATTGATTCTAAAATGTCTTTCAAATGTTTTATCCTGACCATTTTTAAATGTCAAACTGTGTCTTAACTCTGCAATAATTGTACTTTCCTTTAATTAGATAAGAACTGTAGGTACCAGTTTTTTAAGTGAGCTCCACCTGTATTAATAAGAGATGTAGGGAGTGGTTGACATGAAGAATACATTGAAAAGAGTCTTTCTATCATACTATAATGAGACATATCAACCTTTTCACTTTGCATTGATTTGATCAATCACTAGATTTTAAATTGGCCAGAGATTGGCATCAAATGCAAGAAAAATGATTTAAAAAAAACTTATAGCTGACACTGGCACATGTAAACGCCAAAGTAAATCCCTGACCAGTATCAAGTCACTATAAAAGCTCCCTATTTGTAGGTTATCAACATGAGATGTTACTAATGGGGTTATGCATTTCTTATTTCACTCATGAAGGAAGTATCCAGATTCCCCTGCTAATATTCATTTGGGAAGCATGTAAACAACAATAATCCTCATATCCAACAATGGTATCACAATCTACAATAAATTGTTACATTGAGGCTGTTTTAGATTTAACACTAATGAGCTGAATTGATAGGTACTACTTGATATAGATTTGATCATAAGGTTAATGGCACATGCTATTACTTATAGTAGCTGGCATAGTGAGTGTTCATGGTAATCAAGATGACATGTATAACGTTTGTTGAATTGATGTGCTGCGAAGGCTGCCTGTTTATGATGAGATCTGCCTGTTTTACCATTTAAAATACTTTCTTGATGTATATGTCACCAGAGAAAAATCTATAGCATTCATATGAATAACAAAAGGAGAAGACAATTGGATATAGGAGACCTATTACTCTAATAATAACTTCATGACTTGCTCATTGTCCTCATGAAAATCCCCACAGCATCCTTAGCATTAAACCATTCTGTTTTGGAAATATCAACTTCATATCTGTCTATAACACAAACGTGAACATATCATAGCATTCTGAAGATTAGTATTCTAAAGTATTTTATTTTATTTATTTATAAAATGTTTTACCAGGAAGTAATACATTGAGAGTTACCGCTCGTTTTTAAGTATGTCCTGGTCACAGAGTTATGATGACAATACATGGTTACATTAAATGAACTGGATTATACATTATATTTAAAGACATTACATGAACAGATAAGATAATAAATGTCATAGGCAAATGTAACAGTTACAGACCAGATTAAAATGTGAGACAGCTTTAGTTTTGAAAGAACTTAGACTGGTGGCGGCTGTGAGAGTCTCAGGTAGATTGCTCCAGTTGTGAGGTGCACGGTAAGAGAAGCTGGAGCGACCAGATACTTTTTTGAACCTTGGGACAGTGACCAGTCTTTTGGAGCCAGATCTCAGGGGAAAAGTACTGCATGTGGTTACGGTGAGGAGCTTCTTCAGATAGGCGGGTAGCTTGCCCAGAAAGTATTTGAAAGACAGGAAAAATTAACTTTTTTTTAGATTCAAGTGATGACCAATCTAGTTCTTTGAGCATTTCACACTGATGTGCGTTTTAGTTACATTGGAGAACAAAGTAGCATATTGAGTTGTAGAGTGTGTCTAGTTTGCTAAGCTGAGTTTGGGGTGCTGCGCCACGTACTATTTTCCCATAGTCTATAATTAGCATTAGCAACTGCTGTGCGATGTGCTTTCTGACCAGCTGGTTTAGGGAGGATTTGTTCCTTTAAAGTACATCTAGTTTGACATAGGTTTTGGATGTGAGGGTATCAATGTTCAACTCAAATGTTAAATGGTAGGTTCAATATCACCAAGGTAGGTAACTTTGCATGAAGCTGTGGTAAGTCCAGTTAGTGTGTACATTGCGAGACAGCAGATGTGTGTTTTTTACGTGTTTTTTACGTGTGTTAAGGGATTGCAGAGGAATAGAGTTTCACCCAGGGCTACTCTCCCTTCCCCCGTATCAGTGGCCTTGCAAGCTCTTCCCTTTCATACCGTATTTCTCTTCTCCCTCTGTCTCCCACTCTTCACCCTTCTCTTCCTCACTCACTTTCCCCCCTCATCCCTCTCTTACACCCCCTCTCTCCTCTCTCCCCCCTCTGCTATCACTCAATCCCCCTCCCTCAATACCCCCTCCTCACACTCATTTCCCCCTCCTCCCCATGCCATATTCACAATTCCCCTTCCCACACTGCCCCCCAAATACAGACACCACTACACCCCCCAGATACAAACACCACGACCCCCCTACACAATTACCACTACCTCGTCCCTGATACAAATATACCACTTACCTACAGATACAATTACCATTATCCCCTGATACAATTACCACTACCCCTGATACAATTACCACCACCCACCCAAATACAATTACCCCCCCCCACAACCCCACAAATACAATTACCCCCCCCCCACAAATACAATTACCACTTACATCTGGTTGACGCAGCCAACCCCAGATCTCCCCTGCTGTTGCCTCTCTCCATGCCAGGACTGCCACTTTCTCCCACCGATGTTTGCTGGAACCTGGGCATGAGCTCCGGGTGCACCCACCTTCCGGCGAACACCGGCGGGAGAGAGCGGACCAGTGTTGGAAGAGGCAGGCAGCAGCTGGGGAGAGCCGGCACCTTGCAGCAACAACCAGGGGCCTAGAAGATGGGTCCAGCCTCTTGTTGCTGACGCCGAGTCCCAGCTCTCGTCAGCTGCTGCCTCCTCTTCCCACGTCGTCTTCTCTCGACGGTGCGCTCTGGAAGCTGGGCACACCCGGATCTCAGGCCCAGCATCCAGCGTGTACCGTGGGACAGAGAGGACAGCATGGGAAGAGGAGTCAGCAGTTGGGGAGAGCCAGGGCCCCATGGCGGCAACCAGAGGCCCAGCAGCTGGATGCAGAAGTTGGGCCCAGCCCCAGGCAAGGCTCAATTTCCAGCACCGGACAGTCGGCTGGGCCTCCCACAGCCATTGGGCCTAGGACACATTTCCCATTCTCCTCCCCTGTCGGCGGCCCTTAGCGTGGGATAATAATGTGGTCAGATGAGCTCATCGTTTGCTGTCTAACTAAATATTCACTTAAAGATTCTCACTTTAAGATGCAAGCTCTTAAGATGTTATGCTACCAGGGGTGTAGCTATAGCCGGGGAAAAGACCGGGGAACTGCGCTCTTGGGGGCCCGCTCCCTAGAGTGACCAATCTGCCAACTGTGCCAAGAGCGCTTGCCAACCACGAAAGCGCGATCAGAGCTTGCCGTTTGTACATGCGCATGAGCAGCTGACAAGTGCTGATTGTGCATGTGTGGTCAGCAAGCGCTCTTCGTGCATGTGTGGTCAGCAAGCGCTCTTCGTGCATGTGTGGTCAGCAAGCGCTCTTCGTGCATGTGTGGCCAGCAAGCGCTCTTCGTGCATGCACAGTCAGCAAGTGCCAGTCGCGTATGTGCGGCCACCGCAGGGGCCCGGCAATGTCATGCTACGGCACAGTATCCTACCCTGCTATGCTTCCCTAGACTTCTTTGAAATATATACAGATGAAACTGCCGGTTCTGAGCCATTTGCCACGCGGGTCCCGTGCGGCATCCTAATCTGCTCCTATCCTGCGCCACGGAAATTCTTACTTTTCACGCAATTTAGCCTTAATCTGAAAGAGGGCAGAAATTGACATCTAAACTGTCACATGAACCCGCCCCCTCAATAAATCTGCCTGTTACAGGCTGGACAATTAACAGATAACGCAATAGAGATTGCTAATACTAACGTACCAGAGATCACAAATACAGTGGTGAGGCGATTCTTGTATACAGGGGTGGCAGATGATTCAATGGGATAAACATACCAGAGATCACAAATACAGTCACAAATAAAGTAGGTGATGTGTAAATGTGAAGAAGTGTATATGGAAATATGAATGAAGTAAGTATCAAACACTGGATATATATTAGTGCTGCTGCTAACAGCATTCATGTTGCAGTATAACTGTTTTCAGGCACCTTATTTCCCCCCCTCTAGTCCCTAAAATGAATTAAGTTTGGTGCTAGCGAGAAGTGGATAAGGAACACATACAGTATGAAAATATAGCAGAGCTTAACTCAAATATTATCATTTTTGTGACACCTATTATTATTTATAATTTTAAATAATGCCTGAATTCAAATGAAGGGTTTATAATTTCATCTAGAATTGAAGCTGCACATCTCCAAGATTACAAAAGATGTTCTAGTTATTTAAAATATTTCATATAGAGCAGCATGAAGAAGATTTTAAAGTCAAATTAAAATCGTGATGATCTGCTTTACTGCAAAAAGGCACCCATTACTCTCTGACTGCCAATATTTGGAGTCAGGAAGGAATTTATTTTTCCCCTTATGCGATATCATTAGATGCTATTTCACTGGTGGGTTTGTGTGTTTGCCTTCCTCCGGATCAAAATACTGTAAATACAGATATTAGATAAGTATGTTGTCTAAATTTAGCATAGGTTGTACTTGATGAACATGTCTTTTTTTGACCTCATCTACTACAGTATGTAACTATGCAATATTGTTATTCATTAAACTGTGGTAGTACCAGAGTAGGGACTGAAGTCAATAGACGTTTTTGAGAAATAGTGTCGTTATTAGTACTGTTGGAGCAACCCTTCACACTCAACTCTGACTCTTTATTGAAGATGCAAGAAACACTTTGTTATAAACCCATGGTCCCTTATCTTTTTACATTTTTACTTAACATATATTTCATGAACTGAGAAAAAAAACTGCTTGTGAGTCATGAGTTTTATGATATTAAGAATGAATAAAGCAGAATGAAAAGCTTAATACGAAAATTGATGGAAAACTAACCGCTGACATACAACTAAGGAAAATGCATTCTATTTTGGTCTCCTCTAATCCTCTCTGTACCATTAAGGATAGAGATTTTCAGAATGTAAGTCAAATCATCCATCGTTACAGCTTTCTGTTATTTTGATTATAATTGCTCCTACAGAAAAATAAAACGTTACAATCATTTTTACCCTAACATATATATGTAGTTTTGTAGCAATTTGACTTAAGTATTTGTTAGGAAGGTGTTCACTACTACTGTATGTTCAGCTTGCTTCTGAAGACTGACCTATAAATAATTTTTATAATAAAGTGGAGTGAAAATGTACTAGAAAACTGACAGTCGCTGACTGCATTTAACATTTAAACAAAAATGCACATGCATATAAACAGATATAATTAAATTACTGGTCAACGGCTAATGAAAAAAGATGGCACTAAGTTAATTAACATACTATTATTTAGTAAGACACATGCTATCGTTTCTGCGTTACATATGGTCAATGGCATTACTGATAATTGAAAGAATGCAGGCAAACAGAAAAAGTAGGGAGAAAAAGAAAGGCAGGAAGAAAGATAAGTAAAGAAATAAGAAAAGAAGAGATAGTGAGGAAAGAAAGAAAAAAAGCTGTCAAGAAAAAAATGTGATTCATCTAATTTCTATTCTTTTAAACTGGGAAAGAAATATCATTAGATCCAAAGAAAATATGTTGTTTTTTTATGCTAAACACTGTAGTATAATTGCAGTAATGTTATGTACCTGAAAAAATGGAGTCGCATATGACCTGTATGTACTGTACAATGTATTTCTCTATTTTTTCCCTTTCTTTTGTTCCCTTTCACCTAGTATGTCTTGTACCTACACTAGCTGTCAAATAAAAAAAAAGGAAATAAAAGGCATCAGAAATTTACTAGTGGTACAAATATTTTAATAAAATATATAATGTGTTGAAATAAAAAAAAAAAAATATTGTTAACATACATAAAAAATATAGTATAGAAAGTATAGAAATATAGAGTATAGAAATAATAAATTATGTTAAGTTAAACCAATCAAAATTATAAGTGGTATTACCAGAAAAATCCTCTTCAGTGCAGATAGGAGATACTCTATGTTCAACTGTAGAATCTGCCATAAACATATATTGATGCACTCCCAAATACACTGAAGCATGGAGCGTTGTTGGATCACTGACAGCTAAAACCCGATATAGCGTGATCCGCTACAATGCGGATCCGCTTATAACGCGGTCTGAATGTGGCTCCTGATTTAAAAACATCTCCAATTTTTGGGGGCGAAATGGCCGCCGTGCGAGGACTTACCCGGAGGGGTTGGATGAGGGGGGTAGTAGTCCAAGGGTGGGTGCTTAGGCGTGCCTGGAAGGTTGCGGGAAGAGTTAAGTTCACTACCATAGCGGTGGGAACCGCTATGGCAATGAAGTGGTTAACCAGTCCCGCTACCCCAGGAAGGCCTAAACATCCATACTTGGGGCTACTACCCCCTTCAACCAATCCCTCTACCCCCAAGAAACAAAAATACACACAACAACTCTACTACCCACCTCCTCTACCCCCAACAACCCCCCACAACACATACAGTGCATTAATGGGCAAAATAACTATTATCCAGATATGCGTAATAGCTCATTTTCCCATTATAAAATCCAAAATTAGCCAGCCAGTATTAATAAAGTAAATAAAACTTTCAACTTACCCCTGCCATCATGAAGGGTGTCCTTTTCAGCATACTCCAGGTCCATGTCCTCCATTGCCAGCAAGAGTAAGTGAAAAAATTCAATCTTATGGCCCCTAATCCCTTATTCACCTTAGCTGTTAATAACTGCTATAGTAATTCAGGGGTTAACCCACCCTCCTCCGCTACCTACCTGGGAAGCCTAACCACCCACCCCAGGACCACTATACCCACCCTCTACCCATTGATTGGCACAGTGTTATATCATACCCATATAATATGGGCATGCTAAGCCACTATAGCAGTCAACGGTCAACCTAATAAAAGAATTAAGGCCAAAAATACACAATAATTAAAGAAATACACAAGAACCTACAGTAAACACCCCAACAATAAAGTAACTAAAAAGCCTCAACTACACATCAATTACATTAATCTATTAGTAAAACAGCAAAATAATTACAATTATGTTATTCCAAAACATAAGAATACAAATAAATAAACACCTATCCAAACAATCAATTACAGAAATAAAACCACTAGCCAACCAATCAATTAAATAAAACCACTAGCCAACTAATCAACCACTAGCCAACTAATCAATTAAAGAAATAAAAGCACTAGCCAGCAAAACAAATAATTAATTAAAAATGCTAACCAATCCTAAAATGTACTAAAAACAAGCCATCCAAATTCAAAACAATTTAATCCTAACAATAAACAGAAATAAATAACATTTTACGTTATGCAGGGGGTAGCGGGGGAGGGTGGGTTAACTCCTTATTTACTGTAGCGGTTATTAACCGCTAAGGTGATTAAGGGGTTAGGGGCCATTAGATTGTATTTTTTCTTGTATTCTTGCTGGCATCTGATGACATAGACCTGGAGTATGCTGACGAGGACACCCTTTCATGATGGCAGGGGTAAGTTGAAGTTTTATTTACTTTATTTATGCTGGTTGCCTAATGTTTGCTTCTATAATGGGCAAATGTAATATTATCCATATGTAGATAATAGCAATTTTGCTCATTACTGTACTGTATGTGTTGGGGGGGGAGGGAGGGTTTGTTGGGGGTAGAGGAGGTGGGTAGTAGGGTTGTTGTGTTTTTAAATATTTATTGTGGGTACCAGGGGTGGGTGAAGGTGGCATTTGGCCCTTGCTGATATTTGTACCTACCAGGTGGGTAGCGGGAAGGGTTAACCCCTTCATTACTTTAGAAGTATTAACAGCTAAAGTAATGAAGGGGTTAACTCCACCCGCAACCCCCCCACAAGGTCTAAACACCCACCAAGGGCCAAATACCACATTCACCCACCCCCACTACCCACAATAAACATGGCACCAGTAGTTAACCCATTCATTGCCTTAGCGGTTAGCCGCTAAGGTAATGACGTTGACTGTAAATGCATTTTTATTGCATGGGATTCATGCTGGGGGCCTCTTGTGCTGATATTAATGGGTATCAGCTCCGGAGACTCCCGGCATGACTCTGATGCAGGAAAAATGCATTTTTTTCTAAGTCCTCTCTTGCTGCCTTCTCTGCAGTTTCTCTACAGCTTCACGCCAACTTTTCCTAGCGTGAGGATTTTGGGAGAAACTCGCCGTTCTAGAGCCGCGATATGCCTCAATAAACTAATTGAGGCTACTAGAATTGCACGAATTTCAGAACCCGCCGATAAGTGGCTTATCGCCGCTCACCCTGCGATCTGTTTTGGACAGATGAAAAAATGTGCGATTTAAGCCTTTATCGCCCACTTATCGAGGCTTACAGAATAGCAGTAGGCATTTTGGGTGAAAAGGCCTCATAAGTGGGTTATGAAGTCTTATAGAATAGGCCTCTAAGAGCCTAAATAAATTTTGCGTGTGTATATATATCCCCACAAACCTCCTAATAAATTAGGGAAGCATGCCTAGTCCTATTGGGTCTGAACACCAGTGCATCATTCCAGTCACTAGGTGCCTTAGGCTTATTAACTCTATATAGTTGATATGGAAATACTTTTAGGAAGCGTGGGATGGGACTAATTTAAATATACTTTGCATAACAATTAGCATATCTCCCAGGGTACCTCAGGTGTGCTCCTTTTTCCAGCTCCGTTTATTTAGAGGTTTGAGGGGATATACTATATATATATAACTGGAGACACTACTAAATTGAAAGCCCCTCTTCCCCAATATTTGTAATCTGCCACTTGGATTGTCAGCGATATAAATACATTTGCATTTGTGAGACTGATCCACGGAAATCCGCCAGCCTAAGGAACTGCCTGATCCGAGGCGGATTCAGACTTGCAAAAATAATTCACCCATCTCTATTTCTGAGTGCATAAATATAAGTTTATTGAAGATTCTACAGTAGAAAATAAATTACTAGTTTGTGTTGTCTATTCCATTAAGTGTATATCTCCCATCTGCACTGATTTTTATGGAGTCTAGTGTTACTGGATGTCAATGACAGCACATTGAATGAGTAGCCAGTTTAATGTTAGATGCATGGGTCAGAAAGCAGTACTTTATACATGAAGAGCTTATATATATATATATATATATATATATAGAGAGAGAGAGAGAGAGAGAGAGAGAGAGAGAGAGAGAGAGAGAGAGAGAGAGAGAGAGAGAGAGAGAGAGAGAGAGAGAGAGAGAGAGAGAGAGAGAGAGAGAGAGAGAGAGAGAGAGAGAGAGAGAGATCAATTTGCTTATAAACAAATGATACCTGGAAAATATGAAAATAAAAATATGTAAAAATTAATAAAAATGAAATGTCAAACCATGCAATTTCATCTGCATTGATAATTCCTAATGAATATGTTGAAAGCCATATTTATTGCATGAAGATGCATTCTGTTTTCTTCCAATTTTGCATTGACAGTAGCAGAGTTTAATGAATAGGTTCTAAAGTACTTGGACTCGGTGGAATAAAGAAATATAAAGATTAAAAAAAAAAGTGCAATGCAATTTTTTAGCTACCACAGAAATGCTGATTTAAAAGCATGGTGATTAATTTACAGGCAAAAATAGAAATGGGGCAGAGCACAGCCACAAATAAATCTGGAGGCTCACATTAGAAAATGTACACCTTGATAAAGGGAGCATGGCCCAAAACATTTTTTTTTGTATCAGGGGTCTTTAATGATCAAATAAAGCTTCTTATTTTTCTAATATGAGCCTCCTCCAGATTTATTTGTGACAGTGCTCAGCCCTATTTCTATTTCTGCCTGTTCAGCCTCTCTGACAGATTCTGCATGCCGTCTGATCTTCCCTATGGACTCCTATGATAGACAGGATACA
Source organism: Ascaphus truei (assembly GCF_040206685.1). Taxonomy (NCBI): domain Eukaryota; kingdom Metazoa; phylum Chordata; class Amphibia; order Anura; family Ascaphidae; genus Ascaphus; species Ascaphus truei. The sequence continues at coordinate 49,635,418 of NC_134489.1, read as the reverse complement.
TTGATACTCACTGAGTGAGTTGTTTCAGCCCTGTTTCCACATTTAGGACTTATTAATCAGCCTGTTGACAAATATTGTACTGTTATCTTTTGTGCCTATGCCATTGGCGGCACTAGGTACCTGTTCCCCACTCCCTGGCTATGGGATGCTTTTATTTTCAAGAATCTATATGGAGTTTTTATGTTATTATATGGACACAATTAATCTCTGAAGCACTGGTTTTCTCCTTATGTGATTAATTTACAACCTAAAAATCAAATAATTCATTGTATAGTAATATGGTGACATTTTAATAACCAAGCCACTTGCTTTTCTGCAAAGGGATTCTCTCCATACTACTTCAGTAACACTTTTATTTGATTTGGACATTAAGTAGTCTTGTGCGTGTACAAAATAAATTGCATATTCCACATAGAGTAACAACTCCATTTAGGTTACAAACACGGCATTGTTTTGCAAAACATCCCATTGAGTTTATGATTTCTCTAGAAGATAAGTATTTGTTTGTTCTGCTTTTTTGTTACTTAATGGGATCATCCTTTATATAGCATTAGATATTCCTGTATGTATAGTACCTTGCAAACAAACTAATGCCACATAAAGTTACTTCCATGCATGTTGCATGGAATTAATCTGACTAACAATCAACCTTTTGTCCATATGTAGAGTGTACAGTATAAAATACAACTACTGATGAAGCAGCCGTTATTCGAACACATCTCGGCGCCGACTTTGAGTTCTCTGCTGTTCCCCACGCAGCATGAAACACTGCTAATCGGCCCAGGCTTATCGCGGATGTTTTGTTTGAATTTCATGGATTCTGTTTCTTTGTTTGCAATAAAATGGATGAATTGTAATGTGTACAGTACTGTGCTACTGTGTCAAGTTCATGTTTTTAAAAGCCAGAACACTAAAATTCGTTTTTCTGCTCTCGCCGCGCTCGCATCTTAGTGCGGGAAGGCTGGAATTCATGCCGCGGTTTCAAATCGGGATTCCGATGTACATGACGCGTGAAGTGTTCGAATAATGGCCGCTGCATCAGTACCAACATTAAAAAGTCTAGGTTACATTTAAAAACAGATTACGTACTGTAAGACTTCTTTACAAGTTTATGCAAGCAATCACCAGAATTGCATACTTAATTAAATTCACAGAAAGGTTGATTTACATAAGTCTTGCTGCATTGCAAATTAAGAAGGACAAGTCTACAAATCCATTTACTCTGTGCTTCCTGTGCAGAACCAAATGCTAAAAATAATACAGAATATTACAATGAAGCAGAATGAGAATGACCATCAATGTCTAACCACCCAGGGCTTATTTTGCTTAGAAGATACTGACATCTTACTGCTGACCCAAGCTATATTTCTTAGTGACTATTGATTTATTAATGGTCAACATCACCTTTTAATAACCATTTTATGCCTTCCAGGAGTCATTTTATGTTTATGCTTCTAAATTTTTAAACATAAGGAGCCTCGTTAGCAAATAAATATGTATGTGTTTATGTGTGTTTGTGTGTGTGTGTAGAAAAAGGTGTGTGTATTTTATAGTCAATGCAAATGCACATTGCAGCATATATATTTTCAGTGACAAAGTGGGGATTAGTCGTTTAATATAGAATTGACTACTGTATATGCAGCATGCCTTCTATGTAATCACAGTTCACATAAAGCAACTCTTACGAACAATGCCATTAGAAAATATCATAGGTCCAATTTAATGGGAATACATATTTTAAACTAGAAGTGCAGTAAACAGGTGTGACTGGGTCATTTCTGAACAATATTTCAATGATATCTTTGGTACTCTGATACCCACTTGTTTGATTTATAATATTAAACTACATATTTATTCTTTTAAATGTGCCGTATGTAGCTGTCCCTGCCATTTTAACCAAAAAATGATTCACTATACTGTACATACAAATGTAACCTTACTCATTGCCAGCAAAGTTAATGCCATCAAATAAGTACATACCAAACATGACACAATAGCCAAGTAACAAACGTGATATTGTAGTATGCTGCCTCTTACCTCCATCACCAGATCCAGATCCTCCATCTGAAATAAAAACACAAGATGTTTTTTTAGAGAAATTATGAATTGAAAAGAACAATCTGAATAAGTGTATTCTCAATTATATGGTTTGCTGTTAAATACATTGGCCTAGACCTACAAAGCTCTATTAAACAAGGGCTCATTATGGGATGTTCCCTAAAACAGGAATGTACAGTATGTTAAGCTCCCTGAGTTAATAAAGTATCCTCAAAGTTAATTGTATGCAAAAAATGACATCTAATTTGCACAGTCTTATCATCACATTATTGTAGCATAAGATTGCATTAGCTTAACATTATCCCAGTCTTAGCGTTATTCCTATCCAGACCCCGACATATTTGAGAGAAAAAGGAGAGGAAAAAAACACTTTGTTATTTACAGTAAATAATGCTTAACTGTGGCGTTACAGCCATCCAGACCCTGCAGATGCCTTATCTTTGTGTCTGGATGTGAGTATAGGCAAGTTTAGGTATAACTTAAATCATGCAATGTTAAGTCCCCACGTTGATGGACTTTAGTGAATATGTGATGTTCTGATAATGCATATTGAAGATAGGACGATTTCAAGTCAGAATAATAAAGATGCTACAGTATATTGTCTATCTACATATATATTCATCATGTAACGTTAAAATAAGTAATTTACAGTAGTATTAAGTTACATATTATACTGGAAAAATATTAGCTGCCTCTGGAAAGATAAGAAGATAAATCTGAAGACAGGTAGGTGTAGAAATGTTTTATGTGATTTAAGAAACTTGGTATGTTTAATGTCTGCTGCGTTGAATAGTATATGGTCCTGAGTTGGGAATCAAAGGTTAGTTAAATAGTTGGTTAGTAGCAAAAGACAATATCATTGAGATAGGTCTTAAAAGATTAGGAACATAGTTAATTCTATAGTTAATAGTGACAACACAGAAGAGTCTTCCAAAACAAAGTGAAAATTGCTAAATGAAGAAACAGTGTTCTAATGTTGATGATTGACTAAGGACATTTTGAGCTGACATTAAGAAAAACTGGTGATTGCTACAGTATGTTTAGACTGGCTAAGGAAAATGTATAAAGATTGTATTTGAATTGATAGAATTTGGAATTATTTCACGTCACCAAGCTAAGAACAATCAAACTAAAGTTTCTCCACTCTATAACTAAATTCTATATGCCTGAATGGTGCAACTGACTGAAATGATGCTGTAAAAGATATTTCCTATTGTCTCTGAATAAATTGAGAAAAGAACCAGACCATGGACTATTTGATATATATTGAAAGGTGGGACATTTATTTGCACCCATCTAATGAGTAAATGTTCACATATCATTTGCATGTCATTTTTACTAATGTCCATTATAGTTAACGTGATACTCTTTACGTGTGAAAATACTGAATGGCTTAACATTTATGTTATTGTCCTTTGAAGATACACAGTTAGTCTTAACATAGCGTTAAAGTTAGGTTAATGCCACGTTAAGTGCCTTAATGGAGCTTTGTGGATCTGGGCCATTGTAGATCAATAGAACAAATATGTGATACATCTCAAATATATCTGTCTCATCACATTTCGTTAAAGTCTTTCTTCAAGAATGTGTTCAAGGTTAATGTTACATTATACAGGAACAGACTGAGGAAGAAAGGAGAGACAGGGAAAAGGAGAAAGTACTTGATAAAAAGGCATCATATTAAAGTTTAGTCAGTGGAAGCTATTTGAGTTTAGCCTTTCTTTCAAAAGACCTACACTATAAATATATCTAATGTATGTAATAGATATTGAACATTGCACAATACGGAATAAGGGCTTTATATTGAAGACTGAATGCTACAAGGCAGTATTGTATAACAGAAATATGTAACTGGTTCTACTAATATTAAAGGGATAAAATTAAGTTATTTTTATATTATCATATTGATAATAGTATTTATATATTAAATTACATATTAAATATCTGAACATTTGTGGATTTATTATCTGCTGTTTTTAAACACTATACACATATAGTTTTGACTTGCTCCAATGGGCATGCTGGTGATCAATACAGTAAAGTGTAGGCAATGCATGGATGCTTTTGCAATATGGAAAAAGATAATATGCAACACACACTAATCTGAATGCTTATTGATGACAAACCAGCTAACAACAGGTTACAAACATGGAACAGAATGTAGCAGAATTTCATATGTTTGGGCCTTAGCCTTTAAATATCAAATGTTCACAGTCAGTAGCTGTTTTTAAAAGGAGATATACAAAGAAGCCATTATAACAGAAATAGATACTGTACATATTTAAAGATTTAGCAGATGGCAGATGGAAAGATAGAAAGGATGTTGCAGTGTTATAAGAGGCACTCCAGGGTTTATTCATCTTTAGGGTTAAATCTTATTTTTTATGGCACATAGGGAATTCAACTTTTCGGTGCGTTGGTGGCTGTGGTGCATATGCAATTACTTTATGATGATAGCAACTGTTTTGTGTAGCTGACCAATGAGGATTGCTTTCACAAAACATTCCAATGTCATATTTGCCAATACATTTATAGTTGCTTATACGGTACATCAAGTCAATTTTGGAGCTGATACAAAGTGGCATTGTCATCTTTTGTCAATATATTAAAGTACATTGCTACCGTTTTGCCTCCTTTGCATTATCCGTGGGCAGTGTGCAACAATTACAGTGGTTGAAATGAATTAGCCACTTCGATGGCAGAAGAGCAACAATGAATTGTGAAACAACGCATTAACAGCCCTTCTAGAAGCAAAGTGGCTAAGAAGTCAACTCATTATGCTAAGCTCTTTGCATCCAATTTTTTAAAAGTTTTATATAATATTTACACTATAAAAACAAAAAAGGAGAGAGCATTTAGGAAACATATCAATTTTCTTTCTTTTAAAAGAAATCCTATGTTTGGAAATAAGAAAGTTGTTACACTCTGTTCCTTTAAGTATTATTACACTGTTGCACTTTGACCACATGAACTGAATTTTTGGAGGGTCATACAAAGGATTTCCATTCTCCAAACAATAAAGGCTTTAGCTAGAGATTTGCTTTATGGGAACTATCCTAGTACTGTAGCTGCAAGAAGCTCATATCCGTGGGGGAAGAGTCCTTTCACTTGGATATGCAGGTTGCCGTATTCTAAAAGCCCTTCTCGCATGTCCAAACCGTGCGAGAAAGACTTTATTAGAAGCAATTTCATTCCGGCTTGGCAAATCCATGCGATATGGCCAAAATGTCTACATCTTGCACAGTTTCTTTGCTGGTATTCAATTAAGTATCTCTGTTAAGCTCAAAATTATAAATTGAGAGGAAATAAAAGAGTTTTACATTTGATCTCCCAGAGATTCCTGAACCAGGAGCACTGGTATTTATTGTACATTTTGTTCCTTTGGGGAGTGCAGTATTACTTTACTATTTTGTTACATTTCGATTTCGCCACCTTAATGCTGGCAAAGTTGCCTCAGTACTATACATGCGAGATTACCTGTCTTAGCTCTGTTAGGCAGGGTCTCTCTAATTTGATTACCTTTGTCATGCACTTTTCTATTTTTTTTTCATGCACTGTCTACAAAATTAATTGCAAATATCACTTCTCAATAATGCTCTGGCTGAAAGAGTTGAAAGGTCAATGTGATTTATGCCTTTAACCAAGCCGGGGCATTAGTTGCCAGTAATAGCCATTTGTTTGTGGCATTTTAGTATAATAGTTTAAATGTATGTGTTGTACTGTATGATTTTATTCTAACAATTAAAAATAAAATAAAACATTACTCTAAAGAATTTACAATCTGATTTTGGTGGCACAGGGAGGCAAATAGAGATTGAAACAATTCTCCAAGGTCACAAGAATCTAATACTTGAATTTGCCTTCCCTGCTTCAAAGGTGGATGTGCAGTGTCTTCTCAGTGTCTTGGTTCCAGGTAAAGTATTTCTTCATATTATTATCTATGATGCATGCACTTGCACGTATATGACTGTTTGCAGTTAAGACATGCTTTCTCTTTTATATATATATATATATATATATATATATATATATATATATATATATATATATATATATATATAGCAACTGTAAATATAACTGTATGTATATATATATATATATATATATATATATATATATATATATATATATATACATTACCGCATAGCAGCAAAAAGGGAGACAGCACTCAGGTGAATGAAAATAAATGTATTAAATACAGCACATAACTCCAACGTTTCGATCCCACAGGGGATCTTCCTCAGGGGGGTGCTGTATTTAATACATTTATTTTCATTCTCCTGAGTGCTGTCTCCCTTTTTGCTGCTATGCGGTAATGTATACTTTTATTATTTATATGGGACATGCACCTATTCATTATTGAAGTTTTATTGGAGTGCCAGTGATTCTTTATCATTCATATATATATGTCACTAAGTCTGTATGCTGGAGTAGTGCAGTAAGTGTGCATTCCAGCATGCAGGCAGTTAAATCCCTCCTGGAGAGGCTAACTGCACCTGTAGCTAATTAACAGACAGAAATCCTGAAGTAACAGGGGTGAGAGAGAGAGAGAGAGTCTTCTCCCTAACCAGCAGGAGGATACTAGTTGGTCGGGCTACCTGTTCCAGAACCTGCAGAGGCAGGTCAAGAGGCTGTGGGGACTGCCCAGAAGAATGTGCCTGGGACCTGCATGTCCCTACAGCATTGAACACAGTGAGCCACGAGAGCGTGAATAAACCCCTGGCCATGGTCCTGACTTCAAGGAACCGGCATTCCATAGACTGCTGAGGGAGCAGAGCAGTCGTGCCCAGGTTGCTGTATCCTGTATGACTCTCTTGAGACAAAGTTCCCACAGCAACCAGATATTGTAAGGGCTTTGAAATTGTCATATATACTGTTGCGGCGCATCTTATTCTTCAACTAGGATGGAGGGGGGAGGGGAATGAAACAGATAATGAACTAAATGGAATAGATGAGGATACAAGTCCTGTGGGCGCAGTTAAAATATGTTCCTGTTCTATTGCCATCAATAGCTAGTAAGTAAAGTAAAGAAATTCCTCTAAGTTCCCAAAGCGAGTTGCGAGTAAAAGTTAAGCATGCTCTCCCCGGATTCTTCTTGCTAGCTGGATGTCCTTGGGCATTATTGTTACTCTCTTGGCAAGAATCGGGGCAAGTGCAAGTTTGACAAGCAGTGAGACACCCATAGTAAATACAGATAATACTAGAAAACTTCTAAAGACTAAACAAAGTGGGCGCAGAAAGGAAGGAGCAGATAAAATAATAGTACAGGCTGAAAAAAACCTGAAATGCATGCTTGGTAATGCAAGAAGCCTGACAGATAAAATGGGGGAGCTTGAATTAAAAGCTGCAAGGGAGCAGTATGATATCATAGGCATTACTGAAACATGCTGGGATGAAACTCATGACTGGACAGTTAATTTAGAGGGTTATTCTCTTTTTCGGAAGGATCGAACAAATAGAAGGGGAGGTGGAGTATGTTTATATGTTAAACCGGATCTAAACCCTATTATAAGGGATGATGTCTATGAAGGGAATTATGAAAATGTAGAGACTTTGTGGATAGAAATTAGCAGTGGAGGTAAAAGTATAAAGAAAATGTTTGTGGGAATATGATATAAACCACCAAATATCTGTGAGATTGAGGAAGCTAAAATACTTTTGCAAATGGAGAAGGCATCAAAACTGGGTCATGTTTGCATAATGTGGGATTTTAATTATCCAGACATAGACTGGGGCAATGAGATTAGCGTTACAACAAAAGGAAACAGTTTTTTGGGGGTGCTTAAAGACAATTATATGACCCAAATTATTGAGGAACCAACCAGGAGAGGGGCAGTTCTGGATTTGGTCATATCAAACAATGTAGAAGTAATAACAAATATTCAAGTCCTGGAACATTTGGGTAACAGTGATCATAACATGGTCTCGTTTGAAATAAATTATCAAAAAACAGATTACTTGGGTTCAACAAAGACCTTCAACTTTGGAAAGGCAGATTTTAATAAACTGAGGTCTAATCTAGAAGTAGTACAATGGGATGATGTTTTTGCAGGGAAAAATGTAGAAGATAAATGGGCAGTCTTTAAAACATTGTTAGAAAAGCACACTTATCAGTGTATATCCTTGGGCAATAAGTATAAAAGAAATAAGTCAAAACCAATGTGGCTAAATAAACAGGTAGGGGAGGAAATGGACAAGAAGAGGACGGCGTTTAGATTCTTTAAGTCAGAAGGGACAGAGACATCGTATCAGAATTATAAGGAATGTAACAAAAATTGCAAAAGGGCAATCAAATTAGCAAAAATGGATAATGAAAAAAGGATTGCAATAGAAAGTAAGGTCAACCCTAAAAAATTCTTTAAGTACCTTAATAACAAAAAAATGAGAAAAGAAAATATAGGACCCTTTCAGTGTGAGATGGGTAGGCAGATTATTGGAGATAAGGAAAAAGCTGAGGTATTAAACAAATTCTTTGCCTCTGTGTTTACCAGGGAAGAATCAAGTTCAATAGTAGTGCCGCAGGAGGAAGCCACAACCTCCATATTAATGAACAATTGGTTAACTGAGGAAGAAGTTCATAAGCGACTTGAAAAAATTAAAGTTAATAAGGCACCTGGCCCCGATGGCATACATCCAAGAGTTCTCAAGGAGTTAAGCTCAGTAATAGCAAAACCATTAAATTTAATATTCAAGGACTCCATTTCCACAGGCTCAGTACCACAAGATTGGCGTAAAGCAGATGTGGTGCCTATATTTAAAAAGGGAGCTAGATCACAACCGGGAAATTACAGACCTGTAAGCCTGACTTCAATAGTAGTGAAACTACTTGAAGGTTTAATACGGGATAATATTCAGGAATACCTAATGGAAAGCAAAATTATTAGTAATAGTCAGCATGGATTTATGAAGGATAGATCTTGCCAAACTAACCTTATTTGTTTCTTTGAGGAGGTAAGTAGGAATTTAGACCAGGGTAATGCAGTTGATGGGGTCTACTTAGATTTTGCAGAGGCTTTTGATACGGTTCCACACAAGAGGTTGGTGTACAAAATAAAGAAAATTGGACTCAGTAATAATATATGCACCTGGATTGAAAACTGGTTAAAGGACAGACAACAGAGGGTTGTCATAAATGGAACTTTTTCAGGTTGGGCAAAAGTCGTGAGTGGAGTACCTCAGGGATCGGTACTGGGACACCTGCTTTTTAACTTGTTTATGAACGACCTTGAGGTTGGGATAGAGAGCAAAGTCTCCATCTTTGCTAATGATACTAAATTATGTAAGGTAAAAGAATCAGAGCAGGATGTAATTTCTCTTCAGAAGGACTTGGAGAGACTGGAAACGTGGGCAGGTAAATGGCAAATAAGGTTTAATACAGATAAATGTAAGGTTATGCATTTGGGATGCAAGAATAAAAAGGCGACTTACAAATTAAATGGAGATATATTGGGGGAATCCTTGATGAAGAAGGGTTTAGGAATGCTTGTAGACTGCAAGCTTAGCAATAGTGCTCAATGTCATGCAGTAGCTGCAAAGGCAAACAAGATCTTATCTTGCATCAAACGGGCAATGGATGGAAGGGAAGTAAACATAATTATGCCCCTTTACAAAGCATTAGTAAGACCACACCTTGAATATGGAGTACAATTTTGGGCACCAATCCTAAGAAAAGACATTATGGAACTAGAGAGAGTGCAGAGAAGAGCCACCAAATTAATAAAGGGGATGGGCAATTTAACTTATGAGGAGAGGCTAGCTAAATTAGATTTATTTACATTAGAAAAGAGGCATCTAAGAGGGGATATGATAACTATATACAAATATATTCGGGGACAATACAAGGAGCTTTCAAAAGAACTATTCATCCCACGGGCAGTACAAAGGACTCGGGGCCATCCCTTAAGGTTGGAGGAAAGGAAATTTCACCAGCAACAAAGGAAATGGTTCTTTTGCAGTAAGGGCAGTTAAAATGTGGAATTCATTACCCGTGGAGACTGTGATGGCAGATACAATAGATTTGTTCAAAAAAAGGTTGGACATCTTTTTAGATGGGAAAGGTATACAGGGATATACCAAATAAGTATACTGTACATGGGAAGGATGTTGATCCAGGGATTAATCCGATTGCCAATTATTGGAGTCAGGAAGGAATTAATTTTTCCCCTTAATGGGGTTTTTTGTTTGCCTTCCTCTGGATCAATAAGTATAGATATAGGATAAAGTATCTGTTGTCTAAATTTAGCATAGGTTGAACTTGATGGACGGAAGTCTTTTTTCAACCTCATCAACTATGTAACTGTGTAACTGCCGTTTTCTCCCTGGCTTTTTCCTGGAATGCGACGCACTTCACCAGGAGCATGCCGCATTCATTTTGCGTTCTCAGCCACGCGTCATGCGCGGGTCATGCGCGGTTGACGCGTGGTTGATGCGTTTTATGAGAATGGTTCGGATTTAATAGGTTGCAATTCTTCGCGTGTCCGCCAGATGGCAGATATGTATGAATTGTAATGCGCATGCGCTTCAGTAATGTGTCGACTTGCAGGTGTTTCGTTTAAAAAATATACCACAGTGTGCTATTGTAAATTGGCCTTGAGACTGAAGGAAGAGGTTGCAAAAATGTATCAATTTAGGCTTTTCATATTAAATAAAGACAAAGACCAGTTTCTGTTACAGTATTCTCCAGAGAGCCGTCACCATGAGTGTTCAAGTGCAGCCCGTTTTCCAAAAACCCGACAGAAGTTACGCGTATTTGATATGGGCCACGATTAATGCAACAGATGATAAGATGGCAACAGTTATTCAAATTTATCAGTATTTTAGCGAAAACTATGACTTTTACAAATTTTCGCCAGCTCCTCATACGTGGAAGCGTGCAATAAGGAAAAGGTTATGTAGCGATCCCTGTTTTTATCGTATTGAGCCACAATTTGTTGGAGGGTATTGGTGTGTATCACCGGCTTTTTCCTGTATCTATGATCATGCAGACGGCAAAAGGCGAAAGGTCGTGTTAAAACCAACTAAGAAACGACAGTCGCTGCCAAGCAATGCACCAGCACCAGCACCGGCTTCCAATAACGGTCCCACCGTCAGTGACAACCCTTGCTGTCTATCCAGCAAGCCTGAGCCGGATTTCGCGTGCAGTTTCGATCAAGCTTGCATGTACCTAAGCAATTTCCAGCCTCATCAGCTCACTACAGGTGTACTAGTCCCGCTGCAAACTATCGACGTGGATGATCAAGAACACAGGACTGGCAGTGGCCCGGCGCCGGCGCCAGCTGAATGGGAAATTCTATGGTGAGTATTGTTGCCGTATTATTTTCTGTGTTTTTTTTATTTTGACAATACAGTATCAATATCGGCGCGATTCAAAAGTCAAACGATTCTCCTGTAAGCAATATTATTGGCTGAGCGGCTTCTCCAGTACTGTGCTGCAGATACTGAACAATTGGTGGAACGCTAGGCGCATGCGCATTGGAACCTTCTTGAAACGCATATGCGTGTCATTACATCGACGGTAGGCGCATGCGCATGTGAACAGGAGACGCCCCCCGAGAAAATTATTGGTGGGACTGGCTGGGAACTTCTTTAGTGGGCTGACAATTACAGTAAAACTTTTCTTTTTGTTTTTCCTCAGAAAAGAAAACGGCTAATGGAGGGATTTCGATGGATAATATAGCTTTGTGTAACAATGCCTGCACATTGCTGAATCGGATTTAAAAACCCACGTACCGGAGTCTACAGTTTAGTGGCCGTCGTTATTGATTAGGATAGAATACTGTAGCTGAAACAGTATGCTGATGTTTTCCGGCCATACAGTATAGAAAACTTTTTTATATACAGTATACTGTGTAATAAACCTGAAAAAATTAAAACTATGCATTTATTCTACATGTATTACAGTACTGTACATACAGTATGTGTCTTCAATACAGTGCCAGTACGTACAGTACAGTACAGTACTGTATGTGTCTTCTATTTTTTTTAATACTCTTGTACTGAGCATGCCTACAGTATACAGCACAGTATGCCTGGACAGTAGTGTACATTCTAGAAACACTGTATTTTGTTACAGTAGCAAAGGAGCCAATGGAACAATGTAAAACAAATGAACATGTTCTTTTATTGGTGGAGAAAGTACAAAAACATTTATTTACAAATACTGTACAATGTAGAAACATTTTAAGTGCACAGCAATTCAAAACATCAACAGGTGTATGGTTTACTGCTACAGTAGTGAAAACATTTATGTATAGAAAGTAAAAACATTTACAGTCAGTCAGTATGGTTTACAGTCACATGTTTTAAAAACAAATTCTTTATTCATAAAATATACAAAACGCAACATCTCCTTTATTAAAGAACGGCAAGTCAAAACATACAGTGGGATGGTGTGCAAAACAGTCTGCACCAGTACAGTCCTCGAGGGCAGCAAACAGACCCGGTTTTCAGGGTAACCTTTGAAAACCGTGCCTGTTTGCGGCCCTCAGGGACTGAAATTGTGCAGGTCCTGTGTGTGTGTACAGCAAGTTAAAACATTTCTGTATAAATACAATTTAAAACACACAACAACATCTACTTTATTTAAGTACAGCAGGTCAAAACATGTACAGTACAGTTCAGCACAACAGTATGGTCTTACAGTACCCGTGATTAAACCAGAAAGTCCACCAGATTGTCCGTCCATGGCCGATTCCTTGCATGGCGCAAAACGCCATTAATGCAGTCTCGAACGCCTTTCATTACAGGATCTGTAATTGTATAAAAGCGCCGCAATTCCCCCAGAATGGTCTTTCTTAAATTGGCAGAAAGAGCCTTTTTTACGCGATTTCCTTCGTAGTTCACTCTGAAGGCCCAGTCGCAGTACAAAGAGTAGGGCACATGGTGCTTAAAAAGTAACAAGGCATACTTGTGGGGTGCACCAGCACTCATCACCCTATACTTCTCCCTGAGTGCCGGTGGCAGATCGCACAGGGTGATGTCGGGCACCGTATCGATGCGAGCGAATGTAGGTCTTCTGGGAGAGGGTGTGCTTAAGGCGACGGGCGATGGTAGGTTGTCTGGGAGGAAGCTTTCCTCCGGTCTTGGTTGCCGTGTTGTCTCCTGGCGTGGTCTTGACGGGGTTGTCATGTCCTCCTCAACGGCATACATGTACTGGTACACTACATCTTCTGGTGGAGGGGGTGCGCTTGGTGATGGAAGGGGGTCGATGCTCCCATTCAGCACATCCATGCCACCCTCCTGCTCCGGCATCGGGGAAACAGGGGCATGAACACTGAGCAAATGATGTATACCCGCTATATCAGCCTCTATCTTCTCCATCCGTCGATCCATCCGTTGATCCATATGTTGCATCCGTTGATCCATATCTAGCATCCGTTGATCCATATGTAGCATCCGTTGCTCCACATTTAGCATGGTCTCCAGAAGCAGATCTATCTTTGCCAGCACAATAGAGTTCCCGGGGATATCCACAGTTATCCCATGCAGCATCCGGTCTAACGAGCTGCTTCTTGTGCATGGTGTGTGGACATCTGGTTGGATGGGTGCAACGGAGGATGAGATGGGGGTTCCATGGAGAGCAGCAGCAGCGACGTCGAAGAAGGGTGGAGGAGGTGACCTGTGGATATCCGGTAGAGGAGAAGCGGCAGTGTCGTCGAAGAGGGATGGAGAAAGTGACCTTTGGATTTCCGGGCGAGAAGCAGAGTCGTCTAAGAGCAAAGGAGAAAGTGACCCGTGGATTTCAGAGGCACCAGCGGCAGCATCGTCGGATAGAACTGGAGAAGATGGCCTGTGGGTTTCCGGGAGGGCGGCGGCAGCGTCGAGGACGAGGGGTGGAGAAGACGGGCTGAAGATTTCCGGGCCAGCGGCGGCAGAGTCGTCGAAGCGTATGGGAGGAAGTGGTCTGCGGAAAGCATGGATGTGCTGGATGGGAGGGTGGCATGGATGTGCTGAATGGGAGCATCGACCCCCTTCCATCACCAGGTCAAACCGATGGGTTGGCTGCCATTTGTTTTGCGTCGAGAGTACATCACCGTATTTCTTCTTGACATAATAAGGCCTTTCGCTTTTCTGCATGACAGGCATGACAGAGGCGAGTGGGTTCCTGCATCATTAGAATCGGGGTTGATCCATGGAAGCAGATTGCATAATGCAGTATCTGGACAAGGGCAAGTTCAGATAAAGATCATCAAGTGGTGGGCTATGCAAAGTGTGTAACCTTTTATGCATGGCGGCGAGGTACAGGTGTTGAAAGTGGGCATACTCTAATGTGAGTCATTACCGTATAAATACACCATCCATTTTGTGGATTCACTGCACATTGAATACACATCGACTAAACATCGAATATACATTTTTGTGTTTGTATTTCTTTCTACTCTCAGCAATGGCTGTTAAAAAGATTTCCAAGGATCTCAGCATGCGAATTAAGGAGATGTACACGAGCGGACACCGAATTGCTGCTATCCAACGCTGGTTAGCTACTTCTGGCCTCGTTGTGCCAGCAACCACCATGAGCTATCATGCACATGGATAAAACAGAGAACGCAAAAGGGCACCAAGGGTAACAAACGCGTAAGTATATTTATACAACTTAAAAAAAATTTTTATATCAAATAATGTACTGTAGATCTACAGTTCTGTATCTAATATTTTGGTTATTTCTGTAGATTTATATTACAACAGAATATATATATTTTTTATTTATATTTATATTACAACAGTATATATATTTTTTCTATTTCTATTTATATTACAACAGTATATATATTTTGTATATTTATATTACAACAGTACTGTATATATATTTTTTATATTTATATTACAACAGTATATATTTTTTATATTGCTGCATATTAATAGAACTATATATTGTATTCTGTTATCTACTGTCTCTAATATTTTTACTTACCGGATTGTTTTTCTTTACATTGTAGGGACACAACTCTTCTGGTGGACAAAATAAGTGAGGATAATGATGAGAAGAGTGCATTAAGGGTCAAATACACTCTGCAGGCAAATCACAATCTCACTGTATCTGAGACCAGCATAAAGAAGATGAGACGCAGTATTGGATGGAAATATGGACGTGTAAGGTTAGTACTGGACAGTACAGGAAGTAAAAGTGTTGTTTAGGAAACTGTACTGTACTGCTAAAATTATTTATTCCTTGTCATTACAGAGTGTACCCCATGATACGGGACGTAAACAAAATAAAAAGAGTGGTCCAGGCCAGGCATGGATCGACAGTGGAGAAACTTTCCAGGATTGCATCTTCACTGACGAGTCTACTGTGTCGCTGGAGAGATTTGCAACCTTTGCATTCCACAAAAAAGGCCGCATATCTTTGAAGCCGCGGCCAAAACATCCCGTAAAGCTGCATGTGTGGGGTGCAATCTCTAGGCGTGGACCAGGATGCATTGTCATCTTTGAAGGTAAAATATATAAAATATAATGTAGCCTTATGCACTGTACTTTCCTAGTGTAGCCTCACTGTATGCACTGTACTGTACTATTGTGCAGTTTTTTGAGCACTTTTCTTTTCTTACTATAGGAATCATGAATAAAGCTTTCTTCCAAGACAACATTGTCCCTGAAATAGTGCAATACATCACACGCGAGATCCCGGATAGTCACCGTTTCTACCAGGACAACGATCCGAAGCACACCGCGTCAACAGCGCATATCCTTGAGCGCGGTATCAACTGGGTGAAGACGCCAGCGGAGTAAGTGCGGTACCGTGTCTCATTTTTTCCCCACTGTTTTTACTGTGTACTGTATCTCTTAAACTAATTGTCCTTTTTTTCCAATGACAGATCACCAGACTTCAATCCGATCGAAATGGTCTGGCATCAGCTGAAGGACCATATCCAGAAAGTGGTGAAACCCTCCAAAAAGGACGAGTTGTTGAAAGGTATAATGAGTTTTTGGAACGATGTACTCACCGTGGAACACTGCAATAAATATATAGACCATATTGCGACTGTGTTGCCCATTGTGATCGCGCGTAATGGGCAAGCATCAGGAAAGTAGTACTGTACTGTAGTATTGTAAGTACAGTATGATACAGGTAAGTATGGCACAGATTTTTTCGTTCCTAATAGTCAGAGTATACAGTAGTTACAGTTTTTTCTTTACAGAGAGAGCAGCACCAGCCATCTGGTTACATAGTATTTAACAGTAGTCAGAGTATACAGTAGTTCCAGTATACACTAGTTTGACAGTAGTACAGTAACTGCCTACTAACTGCTCAATTTTTTTCTTTCCAGAGAAAGCAGCACCAGCCATCTACAGTACAGTAGTACTACACATCACACAATGCCATAATACAGTACGCACATAACTGCACTAATTTTTTGTTTTCTTGTCGTTTCAGGAAAAAAGGGTGGCCTGGGGGGAGGTGGGGTGTTGTGTCCAGTCTAATCTGTTTGTACAGTCAAATGTACAGCATATAAACAGCAGTAATGATGTACACAAAACCTCTCCTCTCTCAATGAACTACTGTACACAGAATGAGGAACAAGATAAAGACGGAAAAAATAATATCACTATATATATATATTATACATTACAGTATATATTATTAAATAATATTCTTATAAGTGTGCATTATTCATGTTTATCCATGTTTTACAAATGTTTTCTAAATGTTTATCCTATTTCAATCTGCCAGAAGAACTTAATAAAGACTGCATTATGTATTATTTGTATTTTTTGGTTCCTGATAAAATAAAATAAATATTTATTTACATTCCTGCTAATCATAATCATTGACAACACCCCCCCCCCCCCACATCCACAGTACACCAATGAATAAGAATGAATGACAAAACAACATGAATCAGTTAATGTTTTTTTAACTCTCAATTCTCACAATGCTGTGTAAATCAGATTTACATTTCAAATTCGAGAAGGGATTTTCCAAAGCGTTACCGTACATAAAGCCTCAAAGGGTTGGGGGGGGGGGGGTGGGGTGAGTCATGTGCAGTAATCAGCTAGCTCCCATCTCAAAAAGGATTACACGCAGGCGCAGTGAGGCTTTGTAGCTCGGCTATGGACGGATTAAGAACACAATGTCAAGATTCAGAAAATTAACGACTCTGTGGAGGGGGGTTGGGTGACTCATGCGCAGTACGCAGCAAGCTCCCATCTCAAAGAGGATTAGAGTACATGCAGGCGCAGTGAGGCGATTGACGCTCGGCTAGGGACGGATTAAAAACACAATGACTAACTTCAGAAAATGAATGACTCTGTGGAGGTGTCTGTCGATAAGAGTTTGTGTGTGCGTGGGGGAGGGATGAAGGATTAGTTGTGCAGCAGTTCAAAGAAATTACATAGAGTAGAGTACAGTACAGTAATTTCAAAAGGCAGTTCATCATAATACTGTAATTTGATCCCTACACCCCCAAATACAGTACATAAAAAGCACACAAAGGAACCATGTGCAGGCAAACGCACAGATTGAATATCGTAATATCAAGATTGTTTTTGCAGGCTTGTGGATAAAATAACAGTTAAAAAATCATAATTAAAAAAAAATTGGGTGAAGTTACAGGTGCATGAGCAGGAATCAACTAGCTCCCATCCAAAAGAGGATTACACACAGGCGCATAGAGAGGTGATGCTCTGTGCAAATGAAATTCGAGAAGGGATTTTCCAAAGCATTGCCATAAACAAAGCCTCAAAGTTCCCATCTCAAAGAGAATTACACGCAGGCGCAGTGAGGCTTTGTAGCTCGGCTATGGATGGATTAACAACACAATGTCAAGATTCAGAAAATTAACGACTCTGTGGAGGGGGGTTGGGTGAGTCATGCGCAGTAAGCAGCTAGCTCCCATCTCAAAAAGGATTACACGTAGGCGCAGTGAGGCTTTGTAGCTTGGCTATGGACGGATTAAGAACACAATGACAAGATTCAGACAATTAACGACTCCGTGGAATTTCAAATCCTTGAGCTAGCCTTGTGTGTGTTCGTGGGGGAGGGGGCTACAGGGTACAGCTGCATGAAGTTCAAAGATAAAGACATACTTTAATTTCAAAAGACAGTTCATCATAATAATACACCCCCAAATACAGTACGTAAAAAGCACACAAATCAACCATGTGCAGTCAAACGCACAGGGTCGCAGTCAAAAGCTACAGCACAGATTGAATATCGTAATACAGTAAGATGGTTTTTGCAGGCTTGTGGAGAAAAAAAAATTACAATAAAAAAAAATTCAATTTTTTTTTGGTCACTCACGCAAGCAAGCAAGCGGTGGTGGGCGAAGTAACAGGCGCATGCGTAGTAATCACCTGCTGTCAAGCAGGAATGTGATTGAAACCAGACACACGTTAAAAGGAATGGCGTGGGAGAGATGTACTGCATTGTAGAGAAGATAAGAAGTTGAAATACCCCGCAGTGCAGTTAATTATCCTGAGCGAGGGGAGAGCGCTGTATATGCCAAAATGTGACACTGTTACAATACTGTACACGCCTATGCGTTTCAACAATTTTCAAATGAGACATACTGTACTGTACAGCAGCACAGCACTGCAAATGCATGTATACTTAAATATGCAAATTTACAATTACTGCACGCGCGCACACAGACTGTGTACTGACGTAGGTTGAACCGCGAAGGTATTAGACTTCCAAGACAACAGCTCGCAAACGCCCCCCTGAGTTTTTACACGGCATTGCAGTATTGCAGACGGCGAGAATAAAATGCTAAAATCACGAGCGCTAAAATAACGCAGTTCACTCCGGGCGAAACAAACAGAAAACCGTACCTAACCGGGATAATCTGAGAGCCGCGGATCTAGCCGACTTAGACTCAGGTCGGCCGCCACTGAATTATCTCTTAACATATGTGTTTGGGCTGATAACCAGTTTAGCTTGCTAGCCAATTAGAGGGGGACCTGCTGTGCAGTCGGTTTCCTAAAGAGGAGTAGGTTTTATTTTTATGGTTTGGTTTTCTTAAAGGGACAGTGTGCCTATTATATGCTTGAGTATGCTCTGTAAATAAAACCCTGTTCAACGAACTCTAAAGTTTCCTGCCTTCAATATGGGACAAAAGATCATGCAACGTGACTGAGACATCACAATATATACATACACACATACATACATATACTGTACATGTTTACAAAAGAAATATAAATCTGTGCAAAATTAACCCAACAAACACCTTCTCTATACTAGTGCATTACGTGCAAGTTACTAGTTATACGTGCAAGTTAAATTCCATAAAACAGCGACGTAATACAATTTTTAAAAGTGAACAATACAACACATTTACAATGTAATCTAAGTTTGGAAAAATATTCCTCTATATTTTGTGACAGAGTTATAGACTCTGTGGGGTCAATTCTAGTAGCTTCGATAACCAACTCATTGAGGAATTTGAGCAGTTCTCACAAAAAGTTGCTAGGTAGCTATTCAGAAAGCGTCAATGAGTTGGCCAGATTGTACCAGGAATGAATTTTTTCACGATTTCTCACTCCTGCTCAAACACATCTAGTAGGAGCTGCAAAAATCCAAATGGCGCCATTTTGATTAAAGCACGCTATTCTAGTAGCCTTGAGAAACTCATCGAGGCTCTGGAATAGCGAGTTTATCAAAGATTTCATCTCGCCAACCCTATGGTGCCGAGATGGGATCTGAGAGCAGGACTTAGAAAAAAATGCATTTTCCTGCATCGGATTGAAGCCGGGAGTCTCCGGAGCTGATACACATTAATACAAGCTCCGGAGACCCCCAGCTGCAATCCTATGCAGTAAAAATAGATTTATAGGCAGCTTCATTACCTTAGGGGCTAACCGCTAGGGCAATGAAGGGGTTAACTACCAGTTCCTGGTTTATTGTGGGAAGTGGTGGTGGGTGAAGGTGGTATTTGGCCCATGGTGGGTATTTAGGCCTTGCAGGTGGATTTTAACCCTTTCATTACCTTAGCGGTTACTAGCGCTAAGGTAATGAAGGAGTTAATCCCTCCCGCTACCCACCCGATAGGCATAAACATTGACCAGGTGGGGTTTGTGTCGAGTGGACAGGCTTTGGACAACACTCAAAAAATAATACATTTAGTGGACCATGTTCATCTCACTGGAACCAGGTCTATTCTTCTAAGTCTCGATGCAGAGAAGGCGTTCGACAGAATAGACTGGGTATTCTTAGACAAAACATTGCAGACATTTGGATTTAAAGACTCGTTTTTAGAGGGAGTGCGAGCATTATATCAAAACCCAACAGCTTTAGTTAAACTCCCAGGTAATGGGCTAGACCCAATAAGAATAAAAAACAGCACAAGACAAAGATGCCCATTGTCCCCTCTTCTTTTCGCCTTGACGATTGAACCCCTAGCTGCAATTATAAGAGCAAATAAAAATATCCAAGGTATAGAAATTGGAAAAACGAACTACAAAATTTCCCAATTTGCAGATGATATTATCTTAATGTTAAACAGCCCTCAAACCTCCCTGCCCAATCTACAAAAAGTCCTGTTGGATTTTGGGAGAATCTCAGGGTATAAAATAAATAATGATAAGTCAGAGGCTCTAAATTTGAATCTTCCGGACCCTGAGATTAAGCTGTTAAAGCTGAATGGAGTTCTTCTCATATTAAATATTTGGGAGTAAATATGACCAGGTACTAGCACTTTCTATACCAAAGCAACTACCCACCAATATTTGATAAGATTAAAAAAGATTTGACGAGCTGGGAAGGTCTCCAGGTGTCTTGGATCGGGTGAATAGTTTCAGTCAAAATGAATATACTTCCAAGATTATTATATTACTTCCAGACACTACCAGTCAGGATACCTGGATCCGAATGAAAAAATCTACAAAATAAAATATTACACAATATCTGGCAGGGCAAAAGGCCCAGGACAGCTAACTTCGAAGATAAGGGGAGGGCTCAATTACGCCAAGTGGTGATGTGGAATGCCGACCCAGCACATTATTGCTGGTTGGCTATTGAATCTCAGTACACCAGAACATCTTCTCTGCAAATGTCACTGTGGGCCCTGGAAAAAAAAGATCTACAGACAAAACTGTTTGATCTAGGTCCAATGAGGTGCACATGGGAAGTATGGAACAAATAAAAGAGCAAATTCAAATTAATATCAACCATCTCACAATTTACCCCACTTTTTAATAATACAGGTTTCCCCCCAGGATGTCATTCTAAACAATCTGACCAATTCAAAGAGAAAAGCATTGACAATTGACGACTTATTACATAAAGGGAAATTTCTTAGTTTCCAGGAGCTACAAACCAAATACGAGACTACTGAACTCTCTATATTTAAATATTTACAGATTAGGCATTTTCTGCAAAAAATCTCCCGAAATTAGAATTTCCTCCTTTCCCAAATTTTGAAGCAATATTCAGAAGTACCTATCAAAAAGGCCTGATCAAAAAAATATATGCGGGTATGGAGTCCGCAGTTGATTCGCCCTCTCATAATTACATGCTCAAATGGGCGGCCGATCTGAACGTAGAAATCGATAGAGATGACTGGGAGGGTATTTGGAAGTTTGCCGCAAAGACCTCTATCTGTACCACAATCAAAGAGAATATTTACAAAATCGTATTTCATTGGTATCTTACACCGTCATCTGAAGCAGATCTACCCACAGCATCAGCTTGTGTTGGAGGGGCTGTGGGAAGAGAGGTTACATGGTTCCCATTTGGAAGTCATGTCCAGAGATCCAGAAATATTGGGCCATTATTCAAACTATCATTAAAGATGTAATAGACTTCTCTATTCATGTGGAGCCATTGATTTTTCTCCTAGCAAAGCAAGTTGAAGATATAAGCCGGCCCATGAGACGACTAGTGTTATTTATACTAACAGCTGCCAGGTGCGCCTTGGCGGCGTCCTGGAACAAAATAGCGCCCCCCTCAAGGCGAACTGTAGAAAGAAGAATAACTGAGGTGATGCTGATTGAAAAAAATGACAGCCTTCCTAAAACATTCAACCGACAAATTCCATAAAACATGAGGCCCATGGCTGGAAATTAATTAATTAGTTGTTATTTGCCAAAAACTAAATAAAAATGATTAAAAACAGATGTCTGAGTCGGTCATGGGGTAATCCCCCTCTTTACCTCCACCGACCAAAATAGGCCAGATCTAAAGTCTAAATTATCTGCAACTTGAGGATAACCGGAGTGGTAGTGCTTTTCTAAGACTGTTTTGAATTATCTACTTACAGTAATACTCATAAAAACAACAGAACAGGTAGCGCTAACCACAAAGATATGATGTAGTATCTAGTACCCTATGTTTAGATAATCAACCATACATAAGGGGCTGCCTGGGATACAAAAAACTGACCCCCTGGTCAGAACAACAGTATGGACAAAAGATAGTATCCGTGGGCGCCTATATTTA
Organism: Ascaphus truei; assembly: GCF_040206685.1. Classification (NCBI taxonomy): domain Eukaryota; kingdom Metazoa; phylum Chordata; class Amphibia; order Anura; family Ascaphidae; genus Ascaphus; species Ascaphus truei. The sequence continues at coordinate 49,612,983 of NC_134489.1, read as the reverse complement.
CAACTACTATGAAAAGGATATACGAAAAATGTTCACGATTATGAAGTTTATAAATGAGTTATCACGTAGAATATTTCTAGGTTTTATTTATATTAATTAATGAATTATATTATAAGTATATAAATATATTTTGATAGTTATATATGCGATTTGTTGTTTATAGAATAAGTTTGTCATGTCAATATTGTTCGTTATGTATAACAGCTGATTATACAAATTTGCAGTAGCTCTTTGCAATAGCACTTTGAATGTTCAACTGCGCATGTGTTTGATTACACAACCATTCCCAAGAACTATCTCATTTCTTTCACTGCGCATGTGCAATCAACTGCAGGTGAAATTACTCACTAAAATTGCGGACCCTGTATTTAAAGGATGTCGCTGGACTTTTATTCCACATACCCCTGAGGAAGAGAGCAGAGCGCTCTCGAAATGCGTAGGGTGGCGATTTTAATACCCAGCACCTTGGTGAGAGTATCCCCACGTATTGGCGAATCTGTGTGCGCTATCAACCGGCTAGTTTACTGGTGCCGACGGCGTGCTGAATCAGCTACTGCTGTTTAACATCTACTGGACGTCCTTCCCAGCGTGTTGCGGGAGTTCCTGTTTGATGATCTACACACACGTGCAGACGGAGACGCCAGTCAGCAGAGAGCAGCTTAAAGAAACGAGAGGGGATACTCTCTAAACTATCCACTGCCTGCAAACCTATTCCATCTGGTGAGTAGGCATTGCAACTATCATCATCGGTGCTACGGAGTATTTGAATCATTATTTCATTCATTTTTATTTGTCCACATAATATATGTCCATGTGTATTGTGTATTATATTAATTGTTATTAAATGTTTTTATTGTGTAAATTCACCTATCTACTTCTCAGCTGTTATATGTTGTCTTAAGTGTTGTTTGTCATATATTCTACAGTATTACGCTATGTGTTGTGCTTTTTCTTTTCTTTCAAGCACACCGTTCAAGTTCCTTCATAGCCAACAGGCTTGGTTTTCGTATATCCTTTTCATAGTAGTGGTAAATATAGGCGCCCACGGATACTATCTTTTGTCCATACTTACAGTAATACTGCTATTCGGTTTGAGGATAATGATTATACGGTCATAGTGTTGGATATATTATATTTATTACTTGTACTACAATACAGGCATACCCCGTTTTAAGTACACCCGTTTTACGTACATTCGCAAGTACGTACACTTTTTTTTGCACAATACCCCTGTGTATGTACGCATGCTTCGCAAATGCGGACACCAGGTGGCGTGTGCCCCCTCTTCCTCTCCCCGGCTCTTCCGTTACCTGGCTCCCCCGGCTCTTCCAAAAATCTGCAGGCTGCTAAAGAAGTACAAGTGCTGCAGGTACGTCTGATTACCCAGTGTGTCCCTTCAGAGCAGCATGAGGAACTGAAGGCTACCCTGAGAATCGCTGGAGGCCAAGCTTAGAGGCCAGGTGACTCAGTACAAGAGGGAGCACGATATGGTCCAGAAACTAAGGCAAGCAGCTGCGACCCTAGCGAAGAAATCCAGAGAGCTCCAAAATATAATGAAGGATGCATTGATGCAGACTCTGAGCAAGCTCCAAAAACAGGATTCTCTCGCTGATGTGCTAAACTTTTTGAAAATGGAGCTAGACAATTAACCAATCTCCACCTGGCTAATCAGACAAATGTAAAAGCCTCCTAGTGGTAACTGACAGGGAGATTCTTGAGCACACAGGAGGACTGTGTGCTACAAGCAAGATACCAGGCACCAGACCTCTCTTCCCGGGTGCAACCCCCAGAGGCTGGCCCCTCCACAGACACCAAGCCAGACCCAGAGACTGACATGAAGGGCCACGTGTTTTGAGGTACCTCTTTAGACTTTGGGGAGATAGGTTGGTACAGGGCTTATCCCCCCAGCCCTGCAGATAGGGACTGGAGAAGCGAGTTAGCTCTTACAAAGGGATATGCTGTTTGTTTCTTTGTGTGTGTGTGTGTGTGTGTGTGTGTGTGTGTGTGTGTGTGTGTGTGTGTGTGTGTGTGTGTGTGTGTGTATATGTATGTATGTATGTATATATATATTGCTTTCAGACTGTATCATTTAAAATGACAGGCTGAATAAAGCCATGGTTTAATTTTCCCCAAATCTGTCTCCCTATGTCTGCCCATGTCTCTTACAGTCCCTAAATGTACCATTAGAGTCAAGTTGTAATACATGCTCTGTGGCTTCTTTTAACAATAATAGGTTTAATCATCCTAGTTACCGTCCTATAAATAACTAGGCAGATGCACTGATCATTTTGCTAGTCGAAAATAAAAGGCACAATATATTGGGAAAACAATAAAATCTCACTTCTCATACTGAGACATTGTATCAAGGGAATTTGCATAATGCATTAAAAAATACTTCATTGAAACATAACAATTTCTTTTGACAAATGTACTGTTCAGAAAAAAATAAGTGTTCTGATATACACCATTTAAAAAACACATTACAGTATCTGTTCTATTTTACGATGGATGGGAATGCAAAATAGCCTTAGCACCTGAGGTTAAGACATTAGTTGTGAAACACCTCTATTGATATAAAATAATATTTTACTCTTTAAGTTACAGTAGCTGAATGTACCTGGCATTGCCCAGGAATTCCAAGAAACCAAAAAATATTGAGATTTATAAATGGATCAATTATTTTTTATTTTTTAATGAAAAAAATAAATGTATTTGTATTACTGTATAATGCTGTTGGCTAAACTATATATATATTTTTTCCATCAGGCGCAAAAACATACAAACTGTTTCCAGTTCCCACTTTGGAGCATCCAACATAAAGTTGACCATGTGCAAAACATGCATTTTCTAAATTCAGTCCAGCTGCTTTAAGTGACTGTCCTTGAGATGTATTAATTGATATTGCAAAGTCAAGATTCACTGGAGACTGAAGTCGTTTGAATCACAAAAGAATGTGGTAGGGCTTATGTGGGATTTTTGGTATGAACAGGTCTTCTCCCTTAGCACAGCTTGTTAAAATAGTGGCTTCAATGAAATTAGGCAAATGATTTTTCACTATTAGTCGAGTTCCATGACATAGTCTTGGATCATCTAAATTTCACAGAAGAATGATAGGTGAGCCAATTTTAAGCATCAAGTTACGTGGCAGCATTCCAGATGGTTCGATTGAGTTAAGAAACTCAGTGGGATATTGAACTGCTTCATTTATAATCATAACTGTGTTGATTGACTTGTATGTTCTAGTAATTGTTTTTGGAGTTAGAATTGTACGTTCGCTAAGCTATTTGTATTTTTTTTTAAATTCATTTGTATGTTTGGAAAGACTATGGGGTCAGTTCTAGTATCTCCGAATTGTGACAAATCGCTTTTAAAGTGCACTTTAGAAGCGAATTTGCATGTTTTGATATTCTGTAAGCACTTTTCACATGTCCAAATCGTGCGTAAAAGGCTTTTTAATTCTTGTTTATTTTTGGTGAATGTTTTTTTTGTTAGGTTGTCCATTGACTGCCATAGTGGAAAAGCATGCCCATGTTTTCTTTTAAATGGGCAAATGCACTATTATCCATATCTGGATTATAGTCATTTTATGCATTACTGTAATCGATGTGTTAGGGGGGGGAGTTTTTTTTGTTGGGGTGGGGGGCGTACAGGGGTTGGCTAGGTTGTGTATTGGTAGGTAGTAGATATTGTAATGTTTATTGGGGGTAGAGAGATTGGGGGGAAGGGGGTACTTGGCCCAGGGTGGTTGGTTAGGCCAATCGGCTGGGTAACGGAGGGGGTGAGAGGGGCTGGAATTAACCCGTTCATTTCCATAGTGGTTTCCACCGCTATGGTAATGAAGAGGTTAACTCCTCCCGCAATCTTCCCGGTAGGCCTAACCACCCACCCTGGTCCATGTACCCCTTCAGTCATTCCCTCTGCCCCCAATAAACCAGTTACTGTGCCTTAACCCCTTCATTGCCTTAGCGGCTAGCTGCTAAGTTAATGAAGCTGCTTTTATGTGAGTTTTACGCATAGTGTACGGGAGCAGGGGGTCTCCTGAGCTGAACCGCATTGATTTCACCCTAAATGCACAGATCTAAATGCATAGGAGATACCAGCACCCTATACCGAGGCCTATATCTCAGGAAGTAGGGGGTCCCGGTGGCTGAAATCAATGCAGTTCAGCTCCGGAGTACCCCTTTTCCCGCACACTACAGTAGTATTAAAATGAATATTTTAACTGCACAAACACCTGTAAGAGCTGTGCATGGAGACACAGTGCCTCCATGCAGCTCTTCCAGGCTGCAGTTTCAACAATCAGTTGCCGATCAATAGTACTTATAGTGCGATAACACTTAGAAAAAACAAGTCGTTCGAAGCTGCATTTTTTACCGAACTTTAAAAAAATGCTATTTTTTCTTAATGAATACTGTGGTGTATTGGGTACTTCCTGATCACTGTCATGTGATGCTGTGATGTCACCACTCTGACTTCTGAACCAGGAAGTAGAGTGAGAGCCAGTCAGCGAACATCAGGACATAAACAGACACGCAGCAGTCTGATGTAACCAGGAAAATGAGTACCTGTGGCCAGCAAAAAGAATGATTGTTCAGCACCAACAAGGTACAGTAGTGTGTTATTGTGAAGCATAAACACTTAGACATAACAGTGGTGACGAGAATATCACTAAACCCACAACAATGTCACTAGACCTCATGCAGTATTCCTCCATACATAAAGACGGAATTGTACAATCCTGCAGCCAATGATAACCCTGTGAAATAAGCTGAAAGCAACAGCATTACTTTTCTCTGTCTCTCAAAAAGGATTGACAGTATCACTAAGCATTTATGTACCAAGACAGCCAAGTATAAATATATGTCACTATGGCTCTCATCGGCAGCATGCAGGAATTTCATGTTGAAACAGACAATTGGTCTTCTTGGAGCAAACAGTCTGACCAATATTTAGTTGCAAATGCTGTAAGTGATGACAAAAAGGTTGCTGTATTTATCACAGCAGTTGGTGCTAAAACCTACAATACTTTAAGAGACTTGTTGTTTCCAGATAAACCAGCATCCAAGCCCCTAAATGTACTGATGGAAATACTGAACGATTACTATAAACTTAAACCGCAGGAGATAGCGGAGAGATTTCGGTTTTATCAGAGACGCCAAGAACAAGGCGAGGATATTAAATCCTATGTTGTCGCTCTAAGGAAGTTGGCCAGCACCTGCTCTTTCTGTGATTACCTGCCAACCGCCCTTTCCAACATTTTTGTCATTGGCCCCACAAGCCAGCCTATACAAAAAAAACTGTTAACAGAAGACAACCTCTCCTTAAAAAGGGCTATAGATGTGGCAACAGTAATGGAACTGGCAATGAAAGACTCAGACGTGCTGCAATTGCGTGAGACTGTAAAAGAAGAACTTTTCAACACACCACTTACCAAAGTGTGTTTTTACCTGGGCTTATATGCCTGAATAAAGTATTTTTGCTGCACCCTGCCTCCAGCCTTACTTTACAGCAGTGCTCGTCCGAGTCCCTTTCTACTCTGCTTCTACACGGGACCGAGGCACGCAACGGCACAGGGGCCATCCACTCTTCCAACAAGGGGAACACAGCGGATCTCAGCCAGCAAAGAAGAAAAGAAGTGAGTACACCAAACCCTTCCAATCGGGAGTAAGGGAGGTTGTATTTAGCCCACCCACTGTGGGACCGCCGGGCTGAATCATACACTCACCGGACAGGTTAGACGGCTTTCCCTCCCTCTCCCTACATCTCATGTACTGTGGGTATTATGCTGTGGTTATCTATTATGAGTGGACTTTGAATTTTACTGAGGTCAGTAGCAAAGAGGATGGAAACCCTGTGCCAAGTGTCTATACTAACAAAAGTATGCCTCAATGAATGATTGCACTGGACTGTTATAGAGCATCCAATTAAGGGAGTTTCCCTTACCTACCCACTTACCAAGTCAGCAAGCATGAAACCCAAAGGGCATAGTCCACAATTCACGTTGTCACGACTCGCACCGGGATAACAGACCCCTGGCTGGTGTTACCGATGTGGAGGAACTACTCATGATGCCAGAGCCTGCAGATTCAAGGACATGCAGTGTCATAATTGCAGTACGTGACACGTATAAAGGGAAAACAAAAAAACTTTCACTATATGTCCTAGAATGGGGAAGGCCACCCCTATTTGGATGGGAATGGATCCAGGCCCTTGGAATGCCAAACATTCAAGTCAACTCCTGTCATGCTCTAGAACAAAACATAGACCAGCATGAGCCATGGATGAAACACCTATGACATAAGTATAGTACCATTTTTGATAGCGACTTGGGCAAAGTTAAGGGTGATTCTGTTCAATTGAATTTAAGAGAAGGGGCAGCCCCCAAAAATTTCAAGGCAAGTCAGTTCCATTCGCTGTGAAGGCTGGAGTGGAAACAGATCTAAAGCGTTAAGAGGAGTTAGGGATCATCTCCAAGGTAAAAACATAGCGCATGGGCATCACCAATTGTGCCAGTAAAGAAAAAGAATGGCGAGCTGCGCATACAATATGTGGAGATTTCCGAATGTCACTTAACAGCCAATTGATTGTGGACCAGTATCACCTTCCTAACGGGGGAAAATGATTTGCGAAAATCGATCTCAAGCTGGCATATGGAGGTTCACCCTGATTCCAGGAAATATCTCACGAACACACACAAAGGACTATTTCAGTTTAACCGAATGTTTTTTGGGATTGCCCCAGCACCTGCAATTTGGCGGTGTAAAATTGAGGAAATATAAGCTGGCATACCTTATACTCAGTGTATGCTCAATCATAAGTTGATCACCAGACGCACTGACGAGGAGCATCGCCACAATATTGAGCTGGTCCTACAACGCTTAATGGACTATGGGCAAAAGGCAAATCTGCAAAAATGCAAGTGTTTTGTGCCCAAATTAGAGTTTTGCGCACATGTGGTGGATAAAGAAGGGCTCCACACAACGGAAGACAAGGTGGACGCATTAGTGAAGGCTTCCACACACAAGGATATCTCACACCTTCGTTCCTTCTTGGGACTACTGAACTATTATAATAGATTCTTGCCTAATCTAGTGCACATTCTGTACCCCCTGCACAGATTGGAAACACAAAATGGAAATGGACACCGACGTGTCAGGAGGCCTTTGAAACCTCAAAACGCATGATTGTGACGTCCCGGGTATTGGTCCATTATGACCTCCGCACACCGTTACTGTTAGCATGTAACACTTCACCATATGGTCTCGGGGCAGTACTTTCTCATCTGATGGACAATGCCACAGAGAAACGAATGGCTTTTGCGTCTCGTTCCCTATCCAGTCTGGGGCCGAACGCAACTATTCTCAGATTGATAAAGAGGCCCTAGCTATAGTGTGGGCTATAAAAACATTCCACTTATATACGTATATGTATGTATATGGTCGCGACTTTACGCTTGTCACAGACCTTAAGGCCATTACTCTTCATCTTTAACCCCAAAAAGGGTATATCCAAAACGAGAGCCGCTCACCTACAAAGGTACGTCCTCTTTTTGGGAGCATAAACATACAGATGCAGCCACCAGGATCCGACCACTTGCCTGGGGAAAATATTGGGGAAATCTCACAGTAAATGCTGCAACATTTCTGTGAGATTCTGCAGCCAGAATTAATGGACAATCGGATTAACACAGCCGGGGTCCCTGCAGTCCCATTCAGCACTGTGTTAATCCAATGGGCCATTAGTCTGGCTGCAGAAATCTAACAGAAAAGTTGCAGTTTACTGGGAGATTGCCACAGAATTTCCAAGGCAACTGGTCGGATACTGGTGGCTGCATCTGTACAGTATAAAATACTGCTCTCACGATGAGCACGCCAAAGCCGGTTCTCATGTCTCGACTACCACTTTAAGAAAAAAAAACTAAATTCAGCAACAACTTTGCCACTATGCGACTACGAATACATTGACCTCGCAGTTACTTGCTAAGGAAACACAGAGGGATGACACGCTCTGCACTGTTATGCAATTCGTACAGGGTGGATGGCCTCAAACCGTAGCGACCAACTTGAGGCCATATAAACTTTGCCATCTGGAACTGACCACCAAGGATCATTGCCTCATGTAGGGAGAGAGAGTGGTGGTTCCACACAGCATTCAGTCGCAAGCATTGCAACTACTACCTAACTAACATCCCGGCATGGTCCGTATGAAGCAACAAGCCCGGGGACACATATGGTGGCCAGGTATTGATCAAGACATCGAAAGCTTTGTCACCAGGTGCCCAGAATGTGCCCAGTCAGCAAGGCAACTACCAAGTGCGACAGTCCAACCGTGGGTGTGGCCAACCAACCCATGGCACTGCATCTACATTGATTTTGCTCGTCCAATAGACGGGCATCGTACTTGATCGTGGTCGACGCACACTCCAAATGGCCAGAGGTGGGGAAAATGATGTAAGTTACAAAAGCTGCCACAATCAAAGCATTACAGAGACTGTTTGCGATGTTCAGTTATCCCCTAGAGTTAATGTCAGAGAATAAAAAAACTTTCTAAAAGAGTTTTGCATTGTCCACCGAACATCTGCACCATACCACCTGGCCACGAATGGTCAGGCTGAAAGGTTTGCTTAAACTTCAAGAACTCTTTAAAAGCCATAAAGACCACAAATTCACGATTTACAGACAATTTAGAGACCTTTTTACTGGCATACAGAACAACACACCATGCAACTACAGGGGTCTCGCCTGCTCAACTCATGTACAGACATCAGCCACGAACCAGGCTTGGTCTTCTCAAACCATGCACGGTGAAAGACAAAGTGTTCCGTGCACAAAGTCACATGCAACGGGGCTCTAACTGCAAATCCTTTTTCCCAGGGGAGACGGAATGGGTATGAATGTATGGCACCACCCACAGATGGAAGGCCGCTATAGTCACAAGAATTTTGGGCTCAAAAATGTATGTAGTGACCACAAAAGATGACCTTTCCACCAGATGCCACATGGATCAAATCAGATCCGGGCCTACAGTGAACAGTTACTCAGAACAGGCCAACAGACCCAGCTAGGCAGATATTTGGAGTGGCGTGTGGTATGACCCAGAATACCATGTACCAGAGAACTCGGCAGTGGAGCAACCGGTCTTACAACCGGCCCGAGGCAAGAGGAGCCAGTACAAACAGTAGATGCAGTGATGAATCCAGTAGTACGGGATGAGCACTGGGAGGATGACCCCAGAGATGAAGTATCAGCACAACCAGCCCTGAAGCGGCGACCTCCTGAGTGACTGCAAATAGAAGAGCGGATCCGTTGTTTCAGCAAACCACATTGGAAAATGAGGTCTGATAGAAAGTGTGAGAGACCACGAGGAGAAGAGCTTTCAGAGACCTACTCGGCTAAAGATTAACTTGGAACTTTATATAGTTGGGTTATGTAGATAGATACTGTTATTATTGTTGGTTATTTTTGTTTATGTTCTATGTGAAGTTTTTATGAGAAGGGGAGGAGATATTATTGGGTACTTCCTGATCACTGTCATGTGATGCTGTGATGTCACCACTCTGACTTCTGAACCATGAAGTAGAGTGAGAGCCAGTCAGAGAACATCAAGGCATAAACAGACACACAGCGGTCTGGGGTTACCAGGAAAATGAGTACCTGTCACCAGCAATAAAGAAGGATCATTCAGTACCAACAAGGTAGTGTGTAATTGTGAAGCATAAACACTTAGACATAACAAATACCGTTTTGACCCACATCTTTTATAGCGCAATAAAACAATGCAAAGTCGATTGGCAATGCACTGATTTTATAGGCCCCTATGTCTTTTAATCTATCGATCTCATCTACGATGTTGCAAAAGTTTTCTGGAAAACTGATGAGTCCAGTGAGTCGATAAACTGGGAGTTTTCCTTCGCCAAGATCAAGTAGCTGTTGAGCAAATCTGGAAGCAGAATCATCACCGTGTAAATAAACTCACATATTTGTTGTAAGCTTTAATTTGGTAAGATTCCCCCAAAGATATGAATTTTTTAAACATGCTTTCTGCTCATCAGTTATTGTTCCCATTGGTACAATAGGGAGCGTTTGGTGATAATCCCCTGATAAGACAACAATTCCAACCATAATAGTTGAATTGCCTCTGACCTGAAGTGTTAGATCGGGAGGCTCTAATGTGTGACTGTGGGACATTATACTCTCGTCACAAACAATGATTTTGCACTCTTGAAGAACTTTGGCTGCTCCTTTACTTATGCTAATGTTGCAAATTGGATTTTCATAGTGACCAAGATTAAGTGGCATATTGAGGGTTGTGTGATGGATATTGTCATTTGATAAGTCATATGTGTGTCATCAGTTATGTTATTGCCAATGTAATTTGTGATTTCATGTTATGTAATATGTGAATTGTATCCAAACATAGACAAAAACCTGCTCTTTGATTTCCAGAATCCTCATACAAAATGCGGTTACACTATCTTAAGAAATGTCCAAATGCATAGCAAACAGACAAACAACATTCCAAAATATAAAGTAGATTATGGGGCTTATTCTGTAAACTCCGTTAGCGCTATATCGTGCGTTCTGAATGGAAAGCCCCATTCAAGTCAAAGGGACTTTCTGTGCAGATTGCTCGGTACAGCGCTAACGGAGCTTATAGAATAAGCCCCTATGTGTTGTTATAATAACTTCTTATGAAAAGTATGACAGATATTCATATAGATTTAGCAGACATTATCACTCCTATTAACACAATGCTTTGCCTTAACGCTGCTGCATTATTTAACAGTAGCGCTATGCTTCAGGAGATAACACACGCCTTATTTGCATCATGCATCATTTTATGCATTATTTTGGGTTAATAACATCTGCTACATCTATACGTATTGTTATACCGTACATGAACTTTAACAGGCCATTCCCTCTTAGTTCCCAAATAATATTTTGTAAACACTTTAAAGTAGCATTCGATAGAGTTCAACCTTTTTTTTTTTTTTCTAACTTCACCAAGGGAGTCCTCTCTGGACAGAAATGGCAATGCTAGCTCCATTGGGTAAAAGAAAATCACAACGTCACTACATTACAAAGTTTTGGCTTTCTGTTGGCGACCCTGTCACCATGTTTGCAGTGTTTGTGTCAAATCCTTGATCTTGATAAATGTATCTATAAAATGCATTAGCAGGAAGTAATACATTGAGAGTTACCTCTCGTTTTCAAGTATGTCCAGGGCACAGAGTTAAGATGACAAATAATAAATGGTTACAATACATAGTTACATAAGTGAACAGGGTATGCATTATATATGAGACAGTGCATGCACAGTTAGAGATAATATATTATAGGCGTATGTAATAGTTACAGACCAGATAAAGGTCCCTGTTGTGGACTGAAATGTAGGACTAACATGGAATAAAAAAACTTTGACATTTTTCAAGACTTGTTAGTGCATACTCTTCTTAATAACACGGTATGTACTATACGTTACATAACTCGTCCTAATGACACCCAAAATCTCAATGCATAGGGCAAAATTGGAACAAAGTGCCTTGCCAATAAAACAAAGAGCAAAATGAGAATGTATCTTTCACCACTTTTACTCAAGTTCCCTTGAGTCATCTCCCTTTTAGTGTTTTCTTTACATACTGTATGGGCATATGATGTAGTGAAGGGATGGAATTTGCTTTGGAGCCTAAAATGTTGTCCCTGGCACCTGTGTCGAGTCGCAAGCTGACTAACTCAGATCGGGCACATTGTGACCACCATAGCGGAAATGGACAGATCAGTCCACACAGCGTTGCTCAATGTGAACTGCCTGGGGTTGGGGGCGATGGAGGAAAATGGAGATCAGAGACAGAGGGATGCAAGGGTTCAGGGCAGGAGCGTGGGGAGAGCTCAGGACTCTGCCTCCCCTGCTCTCAATGAGGTTAGTGTCATGGGGAGGGGTTTCAGTGTGCTGCTGTGATTAAGTAAGAAGCCCTCTGTAACCCTCAGGAAGGGGGGCATGACAGAGGGAAGTTAAGACCAGTGGCAGTGCTGAACGGGTTAAAAGTTATATGGACAGTTTAGATCAAGAGGAGGGTATAATGGGAAGGCAATTAAAAGTACTCAACATCTTTGCCTGCTGTTCATGTGAGGATCCCATCCTCCTGCCCTTTTCTATTTGTATGGTTTGTTAAAAATATATATGTATATACACAGCATATAAAAATATTACCTGTGAGCACATTCACATGTCTTAGACAGGTCTGCAACCGTGCTTTTAGCCATTATCACCTAGTATACAGTGCTTCCACTACAGCAAGGGATTCTGGGAAATGACATGCAAATGAGGACTCAGTGCTTCCTTTTGCCTCAAGTCCATTATTACATACTGTATTAGTCACCTTTTCACCCACCATAACCTAAATAATACATATAAATATACATACAAAATAAATACAGTATATATATATATATATATATATATATATATATATATATATATATATATATATATATATATAAACCATAATACTGAGTTAAGTTATGGTGAGTAAAAAAAGTGACAAAAACCCTCCACAGGAAAGCAAATATGAGCATACAGCTATATTTGAATATATATATATATATATATATATATATATATATATATATATATATATATATATATATATATATATATATATACTACAGTAACTGGATAGATAAAAGGTAGCAGTTGATTCATATAGAGATAGTCTAATCAAGTACAAACATGATAAATTAAAACAAGTCACAACGGACTACAAGGAGTGGCAGATTTACAAATGGCTCCTGAGAATAGGAGATCCCACTCCGGCCAGACAAAATCCAGGGAGGAACTTCTCAAAATGCAGACGGGTGGCAACCAGAGGAAGTGCTTACAACAAAATCGACATCGATCAATCGCACAGTCAGGATACTACTCGTACGAACAATGTTTTAGGTCAAGGCACCGCTCCGCATCAGAAACCCCCGCTTCAAGACCATGCCGATGGCGACTAATCTGGAGGGGCGGTGGGGGGAACACGATTTCTTCCCAAACAGTCCAAGAACAGGGGCAACCAAAAGGGACAGCAGAAGACGTGATCTATAACATCTCGACACATATACTTGCATCGGCTGAGAGGAACGTCTTGGGCAAGGGCCTCTCCTTCGTGCCAACACATACCTTGGACTCCTTTGACTGGAAAGTGGACATGTATTGGCATAACCGGCGACTGCGTCTAAAGGATTTCTTTGGCCAGAATCCTGAGAATAATCCAGCTATTGGTGAACAATCTGCATGTCCATTTCGGCAGGTTAGTACATTCGACCCACAGCTATACAACCCCAATAACCTCCACTTTCATAAGCCTGTTGGAGACTGATACAAGGAGGGAGGTCAGCCACCATAAGAGGAGTTACTCTAATTTAACCAGACAAGAACAACATGCTCTCAAGTCATTACATGATAATACGAGCATCATTATTAATCTGTTGACAAGGGGGGTGGTATTGTAGAAATGGACTATGACCAATATAGAGCAGAGGTTATGAGGCAACTAAGGGCACCCCAACACTACAAGATGCTGAGCAGAAATCTAAACCCCATCTACAAACGGGAGGTTGATTCTGTGATTGAATTAGGCATCAACAACCGTTGGATTACGGAGGACACAGGGAAATTCCTTATACAAGAGATACCTATTACACCGGTCATATACATTCTTCCGAAGATGCGCAAATCAATCTCTTCACCACCAGGGAGACCTATCATCTCCACTAGGGGATCATTATGCCACCCTTTGTCTCAATATATAGACTTTTACTTGCAGCCTCTGGTGGTCAGGATATCAAGCTTCATTAAGGACACGACGGACTTCATTAACAAACTGGCGGGCCTGACATTGAACTTTGAGAACATCCTGCTGGTTACTATGGACATTTCAAGCCTACAGATGCAGCAATGAGTATCCGGACACTTGCCTTTGAAAATCTGGGGCAATCTCCCAGTACTGCTGCAACATTTCTGTGACATTTCTGCAGAAAGACTAATGGCCCATCAGATTAGCACAGCATGGTTCCCTGGCAGTCTCATTCATTTTGAATGGGACTGCCAGGAACCCCACTGTGTTAATCCGATGGGCCATTAATGTCACAGAAATGTTGCAGCATTACTGGGGTATTGCCCCAGATATTCCCAGGCAAGTGTTCGGATACTCGTGGCTGCATCAGTATATACGAATATCGTGTATGCAGAAGGGATGGAACCATCAAGGACCATTATAGTACATATAGTTATTCAGGTTGATCCTGAATAAAAATAGCCGTGTTGGCTCCGGATCAGACTAATAAGTGTGCCAGATAATTTTAATAAACCACTGGTAACATAGTGACACAGAATTCCTGATGTGGACCTGTGTGGTGGGTGAATACTCCAGGTGTGCCCGGATATGTACTGAGACTACAGATCACACGGATAATGTCTATATCCTAGTATATAATGGTAAGTGTGACTTGTAGCAACTGACAGACATAAAGAGCAAATACACTATGCATATCAGTTGTGGTAATGTGCAATCAGCTATGCTCCCCTGTGGAAATCTGTATACCCCAACCAATGTCAGAATGACCTGAGGTAACCCACTGTGTGCTATGCTCCAGGGGTATGTTGACCTATAATAACCTGTGTGGTTGTAATCAGAGGTAAGTATCCTGACTGTAGGTCGTGGGGGGGGGGGGTCAGTAAGGTCCCAATGAGGGAGACACTGATATTGGGAGGCAGACTGATACCAGAAACATAAATCAGAGGGCTGGGTTATAGCAAAAACTGAATGATAAGCCTCACTGATGCTGTGCAGAATACCAAACACAGCAAGGCAGCTACAATGTTGCCTCATTCAGGAGTGTATACAGGGACAGTGCTCCGATACATTTATGTACTGAGGAACCTTGCTTGCAGAAACATTGTATTGTATGCCTGGAGTATTCACCCACCACACAGGTCCACATCAGGAATTCTGTGTCACGTTGTTACCAGTGGTTTATTAAAATTATCTGGCACACTTATTAGTCTGATCCGGAGCCAACACGGCTATTTTTATTCAGGATCAACCTACCTTCAGTACGTCGTTCTATCAACCATTTTTTACATATGTTGTTATTAATAAAGATTATGTTTTTAAATCACTCATTTATCTTCAGAGTGTGAACCTGAGTGCTACCAGTAAATTGGGTTCTTTCTCTTCCATATCTACTACTGTGTATACACCCAAAGCACCGTTCACATCACTATTCATTTGCGGCTGCAGCAGGGGCTCCCCTATTACCCCCAACTTGAAACTAGAATGTTATTTGAATTAAACACCTTGGCCCCAAGGGGCCTTAATGAAGATTTCAAACTTGGTTGCTTTCTGTAAATCCCTCTCTAAGCACTTTACCCTCCATTTGGATCTCACGCTATTTATAGCCCTGCTTTCTGATAATGAATTATGGATATAGAATCCCGTTTTTTCCCCCCTTTGAACTATACATTTTTATCACTACATATATAATGTTTTTTATATAGTGTCATGTACTTATGCCTCTATAGTACCATGCTGATAATCGTGTGGTTGGTTTCACTGTGTTAAGTGACAACTGCTACTCACATCTCTGGTATCCTTTTTATTTCCCCAGACCGTCATTCACGTGTGTTCCCCCACTGTGTTTTATATAGGTGGACGCTGTATCTATGCTGGCATTCCTGCTGACGGCGCTGAGCGTGCTGTGTTTAATCGGCCGTGATGTGGATAGCGCATGCGCAGTCCGCTGTGGATACAGGTGATGTGGTGATATTATGCCAATTGTGCGCTACCTAGCAACGGAGGACGCATTACCTTCTTCTTTTAGACTGATGTCCTCCCTTCACACACATGCGTTGCAGCAGTTTGTTTTGGATTGCACTCAGCTGATCAAGATGGCCACCCCGCGTCTGTGATTATGCCTTGTGATACTATGTGCTTTTTTTACTTACCAGTTAGCTTCCTCTAATTGGTTTCACTGGGTGTCTTCTGGGTACAAATATGTTTCTGTGCCATTGTTCTCCAGCACTACCTTGAGGAAGGTCCTTTCTGGACCGAAACGTTGGAACTAAGTGTGCTATGTATTCTTAAATACAGGTTTTTGTTTGCATTACAATTGAGTGCTGTTTTTTGTTTTCCCCTTGTGGGACACATTTTGTTCTATTTTATGTTTATGGAACATGCATATGGAACATGCACCAGAAAATAGCATTTATTATTGGAGTGCCAGCTGCGTGTGTGCGTGTGTGTGTGTGTGTGTGTATACATATATACACACTACATATACACACTGTATATAGACTGTATATATAATATATATTTCTCTAATTCTCTCCTTCCTTATCTCCATTTTAACACCCTTCCAGTGTCCTCTAACATTCCTCCCCCACCCAACCTCATCTACATCTCTCTGTTCTTTTTTTCTTCCTTTTTTTTTCTTTTCCAATCTCTGTTTAAGTCATAGAAACCTATGTATATCAGTATTGCTTGACCTGAGGAAGAGAGTAAAACTCTCAAAAGATTGTCCTATCATCCTTTGAGGATTGAGGAATTTAGTCAACATTTAAGCACTCCCTCAGAGCAAGATCAGATTAGAGCACTTAAAACATTAATGAGCAAAAGATTGCGTATATGGCGGAACAAAACGGCCCTAATCAAGTATCTAGAGCAGGGGAGCACAAACTTTTAGTGCTGCACCCCCCCGTCTCTCTCCCCCCCTCGGCTCTTGTGCCCCCCGCCTACCTTCGTCCGCATCAGATAACTCAGCGGGGTCATGTGTCATCACGTGACCCGCGCCGTCATTTTACCCGTGTAACGTCACGTCACATGGCGCGGCGGTGTATTTTGACGCCGCATTGCCATGGCGACGCGTCACAGGGCTGCTGAATCCCGGTCAGTAAACAGTTACAGAGGCCTCACGCAATCCCCCGGCATTACATTAAATGCTTGGGGGAAGAGCGCGGGGCCTCTGCAACTGCCCGCGCCCCCCCAGAAAAATCTCCCGCCCCCCACTTTGCGCACCGCTGATCTAGAGAATAAATTGATCCCTAGGGGGCTGAGATTACAAACTTTCCCAGCATTTATCTTTTCTGACCCTAAATTAAAGGAACTTGGGAAACTGCTCTTAATGTTTGCTCATTTGAGCTGATCGATACTCTTATTGCCAATGATGAGGCCACGTTTGCTGAAATAACACCTCACATTTAAATCTTGCAGAAAGATATGGATAGTGTAGACACAAATGTGCTTAACAAATGGAGATAGAGCTCAGTAAATATGAAGAGATTTTAACATTGAAGAAAAATTAATTCTTACGGGATCATAGCTGATATAGGATGTTTGTGTAGTACTTGTCCAGCATTGTGTACTACACAAACATCCTATATCAGTTATGAGGGTTATGGGAATTGAAACAGTACAAGTACATAGAGGCGCTATAGACAGGGACACAGCACTACTTAGATGTGAGGCATATTGGATACATTTTTTGTTGACGTCAAATGGAGGTGGACTTAACGAACAGCTTAACTTAAAATGTTTTCTCGACAGGTTGATGATTATGCTGTTGCAGCAATGGATCTGCATGTTTGACACAGTAGGGGGAGGAACTCAGAGGACTGCAGTGATGCCGGGTGCTCTGCTGTATACGGTGCGCGCATGCGCCGGGTGCACAGTGATGTGTACTTCGTGTTGCACATGCGCGGACCTCCGTCGCGCACGTGAAGTCACTGTGGGGTCTGATTTTCACATCAATTTTACACCTGCAGCACATCACTGTAAGGAAGGTAAGGGGGTATAAATGTGTGTATTTATGTATTAATCATAGCCCTCACTTTGAGAAAGACTGCATGTGCAGTTGAAACGTTGGACCTTTTGGCTGTGATTACATCTTCATGTTGCAAATCTTCATGTTTCTACAGTACCATTCCCCAAGATCACAGTGATCAAGGGTACTTCCCTTAAGTCCTAAATGGACGGTAACTCCCAACACTGAACAACTAAAAACAAAATACACAATATGGCAACCTATAAAATAATCTAGTGATCAAAGAGTGGTCACTAGTAAATGTATGCCCAAACAAGGCTAGTGGCAATTAGACCAACCCACTGTAGAGTATATCTCAAGGATAACCGGTAATTAGCAGAGATAATCTCAAGCAACAATGTCAGTAATGCAGTGGTTAATAACAAAACTGCTACAGACTAAGCTAGCCAATAATATTATAGGATCAGAGTCAGATAGGCATATGGTATAACCAGCACTGAGAGGCTCACAGGGATTACGTGCACCCAGTAGGAGAAACGTCTCAGGAAGCAGCGCTGAATACTCTGCAGGTCACCTGAAATAAGAACTGAAATAATAATCCTATCAAGTAAAAACAATATGAAATGGGAAGGAAAATGCACATTCAAGGTAACTAGGAAACCACTGCAATATTTAGGAATCTATATTGATCTGGAGGGTAAATATCTTTCCAGAAATCATTTCGGGACACTTATCCCTAAAATAATCACAGAATTAGAGGGGTGGCAAAATGTACCACTGAATTTGTCTTGCAGCTGTCAGATGGTTAAAATGATCAATTTCGCAAGATTAATTTACCCTCTACAGATGTTACCAATATTATTGTAACACCGATGTTAAACTTCTAAATAAAGTCATTTCTAGATTTATCTGGAGGAAAGGGAGAAATAGGATCGCTATTAATAAATGACTGAAGAAAGAGTGGGGGGGGGCTTAATTTGCCTAATATCAGAAAATATAATCTCGCCTGTGTAGCAAGACATGTAAGAGCCTAGAATTAGAGGAGCAGTGGGTATCCCCAGAGATACCCCAGAGATACCCCAGAATTCCTGGGATGTTACATATAAATTGGAGAGAAATACCAATGCAAATCAAAGGAAACCCGCTAATTAAGGATACATGGGCTACTTGGAGAATATTGATAAAACAATTTGGGCTTTCATATACTTGCTCAAAATTTTTAACTATACAAGGGAATTTAAGGTTTTTTCCGGGAAAGATGTAGGCTTCTTTTCAGATACGGAGAGACAAGGGGATTAGACGTTTTGGCCAGTTGGTGGATGTGAACAATGGTAGATTCTTGATGTTCCAAGAATTTAAAGAACAAATGGGACTGCCTCAGACACATGACTTCCCTTACATACAAGTAATGCATTATTGCAAGAGTAAGGAAAGCTATAAATCAGATCTATTGGGAATAGATGTTTTTGATGCTTTTTTAAGGATGCTTATAGTACCAAATATTCTATCTCAGATTTATATGATTGGATTAGGGACAAGGACTATGGGAAGGATCTAAGAATAATGTTCACTAGGTGGGAAAAACATTTCCCAACAATTGAAGGAGTTGATCTGTTACTCGAAAGGTTAACTCGGGTTAGAAAAATTATCATTTCTGAGGAGTGGAGAGAGATGCAATATAAGATACTGCATACAGTAGGACATATTATGCTTTTGATTTCAATAATAAGGGTATTGAGAAATCTAAAAATAAGTGCCCGAAGTGCTCTCAGGAAAGAGCAGATTTAAAACACTGTTTGTGGGATTGTCTGGTTATTTCTGATTTTTGGGATAAAGTTCTGCAGTATATACAAGAAGCTATTGGAGTAATTACAATAAAAGAGCTCTAAGCCTTGCTGTTTGGAAATATGGAAAGTTGGAAAGAGGTCAATGTAAGGAACAAAGTCCCAAGGCTAACAGAGATTGATTTGCTTGCAGCAAGGAAAACAGTGATGGTGAGATGGATAAAAAAGCAGGAAATGGTAGAGCATAATAGCATCTTCAATAAAGCATTTTTATTTTTCTAAGTTAGCCTCTAGCCCTATTTTCACGCTGTGCTCTACCATTTCCTGCTTTTCTACCTATTCATCTACTAGACTGAAGCACACCATTTCCGGGACCATCACAGACCGTGTAATCGTGAGTTTTTTATGGGACCGATGGATCACCACTTAGGCACAACAGACGGGGTGAGTTCTTTCATTCGTGAGCTCATTCCCATAGTTGCGCTGAGTGTGTGTGTCCTGTTTATTTGGGTCCCGATATATGGCTTTATTGTGAGCCCTATACTACTCTATACACATTACCAGAGCATTTTGGATGGATTCCTTGTATTTCCTAAGGTCCCGGACATTCTAGCTATATTGCTACCATCTTCCTCGATATTGGAAGCACCATCTTTGGGATTTATTTCTCATGTTCTGTTGTGAAATGGATAAACCCTGAACCCCCCACTTGGGATATTTTAAACGATTATCTGAATAAATTGATGACGATGGACTAATTAGAAGCTGAGACGAATAAAGAATTAAGTACCGAGAATTTAAAAAAAAAATGGGAAACGTTTATTGATTTTATGTCGCAACAAGATAGGGATTCAATCATACAGATTTGAGAACACCTCTTGGGGTCTCCTCGGACTGATTGCAATGGGACACAGATAATTTCGCCCTTGAGGAAATATGATAGTGTATTGTTGATGGTGGAGATAGTGAATGGGGTATCTTATGCCAGATTTTGTTAGGAAGATGTGTGGTGATAGGTTTGATGTTAATCTTTGAAAATGCTATTATCTGTTTTTTCTTTTTATTATTATTTGTGTTAAAGTGTTGAATTTTGAAATCATAAATATGATGAGCAATACTAAAACAGTTTTATGTAAAAGTATATTTTTCTGTGTTTCTTATTGTTTTTTCTGTATCGTACGGTTGTAATGTTGTTGTTTAATGTTCATGAACCCAAAAAAAAAATATTTAAAAAAAAAGTGTACATTTCACATTATGGGATATTTGTTACTAATCTTTCGAAGTTAGCTTTCCAGCCTATGTACATTTGCAAATCGAAGTTTAAATTATGAAATAATCTTGACAACAGTAGGGTGTTAAATTGTTGATGGCTTTATTTTTAATGAAATTTCATTGAATGCTGCAACCCCATAAAACTGGTACGCAGGTTTATCTACATAGGGGTGCATTGCAACCAGGATTTAAAAAACTGAGAATGCATTCATTACATTGCACTGGTTTTTTACAGTATTTAAATAACATCACAGTAAACTAATTAACGAGAAAGTATGCATTGATAACTTGCAATAGATAGACAAAAGTTTATTGTACATTGTATAATATTGTACATCACAAAAGTTCAATGGTAGGGCATTGATTTACAGTAAAATAAAATAAAATATGGTATAATTCAAAGATATCCACAGCTTCTTTTCTGGTGGGTGGAAAACCAAAGTTACATGACCTTGATGGAATGACTAGTGCAAGGTTTTGAGTTATATAACTGGCATGTAGCATTAGACAAGAATATAACTGTGCAATCTGTAGGAATGAAAACTCAGACATTAATTCTAACAGGCCAGAAAACACATTCACTTTTATACAAAGTTAGTTTGGATCGTGGTGTTTAAGTTAAAATGTTGTATAGTTATTACTCATGAGGCATGGTAGGTATCTGCACGCTGCACACAAATGTTGTAGCTGTGCGTAAAGGAGGCGTGGTAGTTGCGCATGTAAACATGCAGTGCAATAAAATAGATACATTAGGGCATGATATGGTAACCCAGCGGTGCGCAAAGTGGGGGGGCGCAAGATTTGGGGGGGGGCGTGGCGTTGCTGGGGCCCGGCGCTCTTCCCCAAAGGCATTTAAATTAAATGCCGGGGGATCGCGTGAAGCCCCTGCAACTCTAAACTTACCTTGTCTCTGCTGGTGTCAGGACTCGTGTCCATTGCAACACGGTGTCAAATGATGTCGCATGGTCATGTGATGTGACGTCACACGCATCAAATGACATCGTACGTGACGTCACAAGACGCCAAGCGATGTAAGGGGGGCGCACCACCAGAGGTGAATAGGCAGAGGGGGCGCAGCAAAAAAAAAGTTTGCGCGCCCCTGCGTTAACCCAATGAGTAAAACAGACTACGTGGTTGTTCAATAGAGAATGAGGTTCAAATGTAAATGGGTACATAACTGGAATTTGTGTAACAAAACATGTTATAAAGCGGTTTGGTGTACTATTTATTACTTGCTTTTAACCTTAAGCGTGCCGGGGACGTGTTCTTGTAGAAAATGGTCATTGTGTGTGCTATGAAGAAATGTGTGTTTTCATCATATTGGAAGTGGCATTGGGCTTTTTTGTTCTTTGTTTTATGAAGAAATGTAGCAAGAGTTACTGTCGCCAGAGCCGTGGCGGAGAAAAACGATATTCCTCCGGCACGTGGACAGTCAGGGTCGTGATCTTGCTGCTTGCTCCGGTTCCAAAAACAGTAAGTCTTGCTCCAATAGTTTATTTGCAAGGAAAGGAAGTTTGTGTATATCAACATATGGAAATGGGGGGTTGGTATGTCATTTTATTTGATGACAGCAACACAATTAAAATTTGTTTCTAATTTATTTTTTAATCCCCCATAATTTTTATAATGTATGGTTGAAACCTATTCCACTTTCACATTGCAAAGCCAGTATAACGATCCTTACACTGATAAGAGTCAGAAGATTAAAACACCTGTCTGTGAGTATGTTTTACTGGCTATGCTCTTCTTTAATCCAGGCTATGCTGAAAAGATGTGTATTATGGCACACAGAGGGGCCGATTCACTAAACTTCAATAAGTGACTTAACGCTGGTTAAGTGCACTTTTCAAGAGATTTTGTATGTTAGCTATTCACAAAGCTTCGATAACATAGCAAACTCACTTGAAAACAGCTTTTAACAAGCGTTAGCACTCTTGTTATAACAAGCCGTGCGGTAGCTGAAAACATGTCCAAACTCACATTTTTGCCAGCAACTGATATTCACAAAGTTCCGAGATGGAAATTGCTGGTTAAATACTCATTTTTGTCTCGCGACCTAAAGGGTGGCATCTGACTGAGTTTATTTTATTTTTACTACATAGGATTCAATCCGAGGATCTCCAGAGCTCACCCACATTCATTTCAGCCCCGGAGACCCCCAGATTCAATCCCAGGTAATACAAATAAAATTACAGCCAAGCTTCATTATTTTGGTGGCTAACCACTAAGGTAATGAAGGGGTTAAATAGCAGGAACTGCTTTGTTGTTGGTATAGGGGAAGGGTGAAGCTTGTAGTTGTCCCAGCATTGGGGTTTAGGCCTCATGGGAGGGACTCAGTAGGAGTTAACCCCTTCTGCAAGGCCTAAACACCCATGCCAGGGCAACAACTCCCTTCACTCAACCCCTCTAACAACAACACCAACACACAGGAGTGGGTAAAAGATGGCTAATAATGATTTTGCCAATTCAGATAGCCATTATAGTGCAATACAATAAAATGCATTACTATAATATACACATTACTATAAAACAAAACTCTAGCCATTTAATCAATTGATTGTCACTGTGGTAATCTATGACCTCAACTGGTCATAGATAGCCATGGACACCCAACAACCCCCCCTTCTCCTCTACACCACACCCCCCAACATACAATTTAATGGGCAAAGGGCCAATTATCCATATCTGGATAATAGCCCATTTGCCCATTAAAAATAAAACATTAGCCAGAATAAAGTAAATTAAAGTTGTACGTACCCCTGCCAGGATGAAGACAATCCTCATCTTCCTCCGCATCCTCTGTGTCTTCCATGGGCAGCAACATTAAAATAAAAAAACTAGGTACTGCGCACAAACCCCTTAATCTTCTTAGCGGTTGTAACCACTATAGTAATTAAGGGGTTAACCCCCCTCCCCTTCTACCCACCCAGGTGGCATAACCACCATCCCCAGGGCAACTACCCCCACCCTCCACCCATTGATTGTCACTGTGGTAAACCATGCCCACAATATGGGCATGGATTGCGACAATGGCAATGAATGAGCAACCTACCAATTAAAAAGAACAACAAAATAAAATACATTACAATTAAATAAAAACAAACATTTGCCCAAAAATGCATTAATTCTCACAGTGCTTATCTGTACCCTCAAAGGAGCATAGATAAACACATTGCCAGTCAATGGGCATCCTAAAAATAAACTACAATGAAATAAAATACAATCAATGTGTTTCTTACCTTTGCCGGTATGAACCTCAGTTGCTTGAAGAGGAGTCTCTGGTAAGTAGTTCTTAGTTCTTCTTCCTTCTCTTTCTTCTCCAGAATGTCCAGGAGATGTTGATCCATCGGCGTCTTGGGTTTAAATGTGACGTGACAGACATTTGATAAGGCATTTGACTGACAAATGGTACATCTACCAATCTGATTGGTGGATGTACCCTGTGGTGGCTTGCATTTTTTTTAATGATGTGAGATCAAACCAGCCAATCAGGTAGTATATGCTTTCCTCCCTTTAAGATGATGTTACTAAAGCATAACAAAAATGGTAAACATCACATGGTACAACCACCATTCAGATTGGTGGATGTACCATGTGATGCTTTTTCTTTTTTTTGGAGTGATGTGATATCATCAAAATGGGAGGGAAGCTAGCCAATAAGGTAGCATGCCTCCATCCCTTGTTGATGACATCACATCACTCCAAAAATGGAAAGGCACCACATGGTACATCCACCAATCTGATTGGTTAATGTACCATGTGATGGCTTCCATTTTTATTTATTTTTTGCTGAAGTGATTTCATCTTAAAGGGAGGGAAGCATACTGTATGCTACCTGATTGGCTGATTTCCCTCCTTTTAAGATGACCTCACATGATAAAAATAATGGAAGCCATCATATAGTATATCCACCTATTGGACTGACCATTTGTCAGTCAAATGTGACATCACAGGCCTTACATAAGGTCTCTCACGTCTCATTTGAAACCAAGAAGCCATCAAATCAACATCTCCTGGACCTATTGAAGAAGAAAGAAGAGAAGGAAGAACTACTTACCGGAGACTCCTCTGCATGCTGCTGAGGATCATTGCTCCGTGGGTCAAGAGTTGATCCCACAGTTGGATGTGGAGTCTAAGTTTTCATCCTGGCAAAGGATGCTCATTGACTGACAATGTGTTTATCTATGCTCCTCTGAGGGTACAAATAAGCACAGTGACAATCGATGCATTTTGGGGAAAATGTTTGTTTTTATTTAATTGTAATGTATTTTTTTAAATGTTTTTAGGTTGTCCATTTAAAGATATTCTGGTAATCCATGCCCATACTGTGGGCATGGTTTACTAAAGTGGCAATCAATGGGTTTATTGGCAAATATTTGTTTTTATTTAATTGTAATGAATATTATTTTGTGGATTTTTTGAGGGGTTGCCCATTCATTGCCATTGTGGCAATCCATGTCCATATTGTGGGCATGGTTTACTACAGTGACAATCAATGGGTAGATGGGGTGGGGGTAGTTTCCCTGTGGAGGGGGGTTAGGCCTCCCGGGTGGGTAGCATAAGGGGGGTTAACCCCTTAATTAGAACAGCGGGTAATAACCACTAATGTGATTAAGGGGTTACAGTTCAGTAGTTGTTTTTTTTTATTTTACTGTCTGTGCCCACTGAAGATGAGGAGGACGAGAACAGCCTTCATCCTAGTAGGGGTAAGTACAACTTTAATTTACTATATGGCTGGGTAATGTTTTATTTTTAATGGGCAAATGTGCTATTATCCAGATATGGATAACAGGCATTTTGCCCATTATTGTACTGTATTGGGGGGGGGGAGAGGGGGGGTTGTTGGGGGTAGAGGCTGTGGTTAGTAAGGTGCCCATTCATTGTCATTGGTTTTATCTTTGCTCCCATTGAGAGCATAGGTAACCACACTGGCAATCAATGGGTGTATTGGCTAGTATTGGTTATTGTATTTTAATGTTTATTGGGGGTAGATGGGGTAGTTGCCTCGGGGTGGGTGGTTAGTAATCTCGTGTGGGCAGTGGGAAGGGTTAACCCCTTCATTATATAGCGGTTACTACTGTTAAGGTAATGAAGGGGTTAACCCCTCCAATAATCTCCCCAGTAGGCCTAGCAACTACCCCCTTCACCCAACCCCTCTACCACCAATAAACCAGGCACTTTGGTTTAACCCATTGATTGCCTTAGCGGCTATCTGCTAAGGTAATGAATCTGCTTTGTTGCAGCTTCCCGAATTACAGGCCCCTGTATGGGGTGCCAGTATCTCCCTGCATTGTTTAAATCTCCAGCATCACATGACCGGGTAATTTAAATGCAGAGGAGATGCCGGCACCTCCTACCGGAGCCCGTAACTCGGGGAGCAGGGGTCCCTGCGGCTGAAATTAATGTGATTCAGCTCTGGAGACCCCCTTCTTCAATACTATGTTATTAAAACAGTGCGATCGCCTGTAAGAGCTGTGCAGGTAGATGCAGCTCTCTCTGTGCAGCTCTTTCAGACTGCAGGAGCGAAATCGAACGTTAAATTAATTTAGTTCATTAAGCAAATACAAATTTGTGCTGCTTTGCATTTTTTTACCAAACGCTAAAAATGTTCGATTTTTCTTAGTGAATACCGTTTTTATACACATTTTATACTGCTCGGTAGGAACATGCCAACCCGATCAGTTAACCTATAAATGTATCGAAGTTTACTGAATAGACCCCATAAGCTTATAAGGGTCCCTGTTAAAATGACATGAAGCAAAAGGTAACACTGTGTGCTCATTTGCATGTCATTTCCCAGAATCCCTGGCTGCAGTGAAAGCATTGTATGCTAGGAGATAATGGTGAAAATACCCAGACCTGTCTGAGACATGTGAATGTGCGCACACGTGATATTTTTAACTTTTAGAAGTAGAAAAAAAGTTAAGTTTAAGAAACGATTCAGGTTTGGGGGAAGCAGTTCCCACCACCCTCATTTCTTAGAGTGGCAGGCCACAATAAATTAGAACTTAAGGCCCATATTTACTGTGATGTTATTCCAAAAGACACCTTCCCCTGATTGAAAACTCTTATGGCATAGCACTGCTTAATAAATATGGGCCAAAATCTTAAATTTATGATCTTTTAAAGCATTTTTTTTTCTTATTTGGTTAACTAAAGCACGGTCCTTCCTAGCACCAAAGAAAACATAAGGTCGCAAAACACCTTTATTTTCTCATTTTCTTCCTAGTTACAGTACATACTTCATACAGTATGCGAAATTCTTCAGTAGTTTTCTGTTATTGAAAAACACAGATGTAAACATTTATTGCATGGAGACTGAGAGGAACACTCTTGTAATTTTCTGTTTAAAAAAATCGCTTCAGTCACATTGATTTTTGTCCTTAGAGGGTTAATATGATCAGAAGAAAAAATTCCAATTATTTTCTCCATGGCTGAAAATGAATAATTGATCCACAATAAGATACAACACAAATTAAATAAATGATATGGGTCAAAAGGAATGCTGCTTTAACCACCAGAGAAGTGTCTCAGTCCCTTTCCCATTAAATTCTGTATCACACACAAAATTCTCCCCCTTCATCCTCTGCCACACCTTATACAGATATCTCTGGTTTCTTGCTGTAACCAGCTTAAGTTTCCACGCTGGCAGGGAATGCTAAGGAAAGGCGCTTGCAGCATCTCTGGCAGCAGAGATTAACACTGTAGCGGTCCGATAGAGCAGAATGGCTTCCCTTTGGCTGCCTGCAGCTGTCGGCTTCCCCAGAGCTGTGGCACCTTTGGATTTGAAGTCTACCTACATTTGTATGTACCTGCTCGCCTACTCCAATTTTCTCAAGGCTGTCTCTCTAATGACCTGAAATCTTTTCTATCACTCACTTTCTCCGAAACACTCTTTTCCCATCTTTAAGCCTAAAATGTCACCTTTACAGGGAAACATTTCCATAGTGTTGTTAAATGATCTCATGAGCCACTACATACGCACTTACCCATTTAACCTGCCAAAATAAATTGGCACTTTGCTGTAATTCTTCTGTTATTGTGTCTCCCAGTACATCAGTTAGATTGTAAGCTTTTTTATGTATTATGCACTTATTTATATCATATTATATTCTTCCTGGTATATCTTTCATAATGTCTCTTTAAAAAGCTGTGTACTTTGGCACTCTAAGCCAGTAATAAAAAAATAAAATAAAAAGAGGGGCCTGCAATTAATTGCAAAGTAGAGAAATGGTTAAGGAACTGCTCATTCATCCTGTTATATTTACCTTATACACTTTCCTTGATCAAATCTATGTAACATGGCCTCCCGGCAGTTACTTCTTTGTCTGGGACTTTTCCTCTGCCAGTCCTGTTAGAACAGGCAGTGGAAAGGTTAATTCCTTCAAAAGGTCTGTATGTGTATTCAGCCTTGAATATGTAGCCATATTCAAGGGCAGGCCTTGCAACCTGAGGTTTGTCAATCAAAGGGGTGGATATTGGTTGGAATGCCCCCTGCTGTGTGTGGGCCAATCTGTATCCGGCTTTGTCTTGTAATGATTCAAAGTTAGAGACACTCCCCTGAGATGTTCCAATTGAGACACAATTGAGTCAGTTAGCTAAGAAGTCAGTTGAGTCTGTGATCTACTGAGTGAGAGGAGTAATTACAGGAACTCTCTCTCTCCCTCCACCCATGCTGGGGTTGGAGGGAGGGGGGCCAAGAAGAACAAGATGCTAGCCAGGGCTCTGAGCTAGAGAGAGAGAGGAATGATGCTATCTGAGACTGTGCAACTGTGATGCTGTGATGATACACTGAAATAAAGCTACAGAAAGATACTGCTGTGGAACTCTGTCTCTGTTATGTAAAGAGTGTCAGTGGGGTGTCCCTCCTCTGAAGACCCCAGAGGAACTCTACTGGCTGGAGGCGCTGCACCACCCAGAGATGACAAGATCAAGGTAACCTATCCCACCCTCTGTCCCTGTCCTGGCTCTCCCCACACCACCACGGAGCCTCAGCCCTCCTGTTTCCAGCAGGTTCCAGCACCAATACCCCTGTGTAACCAGTGAAGGAGAGTAACCCCCTCCCCCCCCAGATCACTTAGGTGGGGATGGGATAAAAGGGTTACATCTACAGATTTGCAATGATACTATTAGTGAATCTATTTGTGCTGCACAATCACATCTGGTTCATGCCGAGTCCCTCGTCACTGCAATAATATAAAGCTGCTCCAGATAACAATCTTTAAGATACTGAGATACGACGGAGACAAACATGTTTTATTCAGGTCTGTATTTCCTAAATTACTAACTGCACAGCTCTAGATAATGTGATTGTCACATGTTGCTACAGTACATTTCGCAAGTTATGGAGATAGGATGTGGGTGATTATTTTTTCTACATATGTAGATGTGTGTAGGAAAGGAGCGTACCAACATTTTTCTCGTGCTTCTAGCTAGGGTGGAAGAAAATCTGCCACACCTAAAGTATCCTCCTGAAATAGGAAGAAAAAAGGCCTGGGCCCTTCCAGACTAGACCACCAGAGGTATCACAATATGTAAAATGAGAAATACTCAATAATTTAAAAACATAACAAACTGCATGTAAAAAGCATAAAGATTTATTTCTTCATATTGCAAGGCATGATATGTTCATCTGACCAGTTTTGGCGTGAGCAGATGCCATTTTCAAAAAGAATACAATCACTCCGCGCAAATCGAAATCAGTCAGGTGACCACGACATATCTTTAACATGTAGAAAAATTGTTACACTTTTTTACAGATAGTTCTTTGTGTTGACTTATAGCACCATTGCCTTTAAAAAAAAAATCTCTCTATATTATAAAATAATTTTGTCCATCTCTCCATGTTTAGACAGAAAGCAGATGAAGAAAGAAAGAGTGTCAGTTGACTGAGGAGAAAACAAGAATGCTTGAGGAGAGTGTGATGGTGAAGGAGTAACCAGGCCATCAATAAAGGTATTATGCCCGGCTGGTTACCTCTGAGCCCTATTTCAGGTTTTAGAGTGTCAGCTCTTCTGTGTATTGTGCCTGCAATGAATGTAATTGTATGACAATAAAGATTGTATGTGTGTTTTACCTTTCCAGGAGTGCTAACCAGTGGAGATTATCAGGCTATGAGTTTCAAGGGGGGTTTTGAGGTAACAGTTTTGTCAGATTGTGTCTATGTTGTCAGGGTCCATAGATGCTGGTTACCCCAAAAATGTATCCGGGAATCAGGTCAGATTCCCGGGGACATATAGACACATCACTCCGGTCAAAATCCTCAGCATAGACCAGAAAGGTAAAAGGGGGCATAGGGATTTGTGTATCCCGGGTACATTCAAGGGACCCTAGGTTGGTAATTGTTCCCCAGTAGACGCCCAGGTACCCCAGAATCAGTATAGAGGTTCTGGGGGGTTTCTCCAACTGTATATTAAGTTGTGAGAGGTTTTTTGAAACCTAAGTCTTAGTTTCAGTAAAGGAAAGAGATACAGTCCTGAGAGTGTGCCTAAGCATTTTTTGGTTCTAAAGAAAATTAGGTTCTCTTAAGGGAAGGAGCAACCGCTCTGATTGAAGCTAAGCATCTGTTCATTTCACTGTGGGACTTAGAGAAGAAAAATGGGAAATATTTTTCATAAAATGTTTAATAGCCAATGTGGCTATAAGGTTTTTACAGCCTATGTCAGGTATACAGTGTGTGAGGGATATGGCTAGTGGGAATAAAAGTATATAGTCCCATTGTACCCTTCACCGCCCAAAAAATTATTATATTTTGTATTAAACTAAGATGTTTATAAATGTATTATACTTATAAGCTGGGACTTTTAAAGACGGAACTCTGAGGGAGGCTAGTGGGCTACCAATTTCTGGTGCCACTAAGTCTGCCCTAGGTCCATACTTGAATGCCACAGATGCTGCCAGAGGTGTTAAAGCCATTTGGGCAGGATGGTTAGGTGGAGTACCCACGTCCAGGAAACAATGCTAGCATTTTCCTTCCAAGACTTGGAGGCAACTAACCCAGCGGGTGGCTTCTGAAAAACAAGTGGCTAAGGTGGCAAATTCACGCATGCCCTTGTTACATTCAGACGACTCGCTTGCCTGGCTTTGGAAGACTGGCAGCCCTCTGATTGGCTGGATGTAAAGTTCCCAGGCTCGGGTTGGTTGTAGTATTTCATGAATTAATCTGAAATACTATAAGAAACTCAGCAGCCAATCCGGACGGCAGATTCTAAGCCCCAAGACAGCAGCAGCAAATTTGAACTTACCAAAAGATGCTCTTGGAGAAATAGCAGCGACCGGCTCCAGAAATTTTCAAGTCAAGAAAAGTCCCACTTTTCAGGGCCAAGTTCTGAGAAAGGAACATAGCAGTCGCGGCTGGAACTACATGCCGAAAAGAGTACCAAAACATTTGGTACTATCTCCCGGTCAAGGGATTTTGGCATCTCCGGAAGAGATACAGTGTCTGGAAACTCATGCCGATTTGAGTTCCAGGACTTTTCGGGCTGAGTCCCGGTCAACCTCAAGACTTTGTTTTATGGATTATTATGACTAGGAATGTTTAGTTTTGTAGCCCAGACACCCAGTAAGTGTGTTTTCCCCTGTATATTGTAATCCATTGTGTGTACGTCTGTTTCTAAGGAATAAATAACAATTTGTTTTACTTCTTGGTTTTGCTCAGTGGTATAATCCTGGTATAAAGGTGTAAATCCCTTTTCTCCCGTGACAGAGAGAGAGGCGGAAATAATTGATGACTTCATAAAGGTAGACTTGATGACATCATAATGTATTCATTAAAAGAGATGCGGTGGAGAGAGAAGGGAAGAAGAGAGAAGGTGGGGAAAGAAAAAAGTAAAACCCATCATTATTTTGAAGAAGGCAGGGTGAGCCCCTGGTATTTAAAGAAAATAATAATAATTCCCCACTAGACTACTGCTATTTCAGTCTTACATCCTGGATATCCATGGTTCTGCAACTTTTTGTCTCATTGCGCACTCTTCTTTGGAAGAAAATAGTTGCCGGCAATGCTCTTGATGGACAGCAAATTAGTAATAGGAACATACATGCATGTATATATTTTTATCTTTCTACATACACAATAATTAAGTGTTCACTCTACAGCTTCAACATGTTGTTAATTTCAGGTTCTAGGTGTCAATTATCTACAGTTTTCTTGCCGTCACCTAAATTAAATGATCAAAAGAAGAAGGCACTTAGAAATATGAACTAAGTTAGGCCCGGCCAGGGGTGGGTGGGGGGGAGGCAGGGGAGTGAGAGAGAAAGAGAGAGGGAGAGAGAGAGAGAGGGGGTGGGGGGTGGGGGGCAGAGGAGAATGAGAGAGAGAGTGAGGGAAAAAGAGGGCGGGAGAAATAGATGGAGGGACGAGTGAGCGAGAGAGGGGGAGACTCGCAGTGCTACTGACAGGGGGGAGAGGACCCCCTCTTTGTAAAGTTAGAACCCACCACCTTTCCGCCCCCTACTCTTCCAGCTGAAGAGCTTGTTAGCTCCCCTACCCATATACCTTGCACTCAACAACCCAGGGCCTAAGTAGAAACTCTAGTTCTGGGCCACGAAAGTTGTCAGTGGCCCTAAAAGCTATGTACATGTTCAGTACAGCCAGCATCAGTTTCACTTACAGTAGTTCAATATGCTGTAATAGGTGCTACAGTTTTGCTGTGGAGAGACTATTTGTAAATTGTACTTAGTCCACCTTTGAACTCTACAGGAAAGTAGACACTCGCTACAGCCTAATTAGAACACAATGGGGGTGCTTCAAAAAAGGGAAAATAGCAATAATGAATGGACCCAAAAGGAAAAGGAAGTCACTGAAGCTGAAGCACTCATATCTCAGCGTGACTGTTAATTAATTTGTGTGGTTGAAATATCAAGCCTTAATAATAAACTCAAAATTAAATATAAGACTACAATATATGACTATAATTACATATCAAAGGGAACGATTTCCAAGCGAATTGTTAAAAATAAGTTGCCAATCAAGTCTCAGCCACAGTCACTACTGGAGCAATGTTCAGTGAAAGATGCAGTAGTCAGTGGCTTTCTTATATACTTAGCTCAGCGAAATGAGCATGTAGTATCAGTATAATTGGAAAAAGTGTCTATATCACAGGAGTCATAGTATCAGCCTCTTGTATAACGGGATGTGGCCCAATGATTGTGCAGTGGTTCCCGAGTAAGAAATACACCGACTGATATTTTAACCACACAAATTAATCAACAGTCACCCTGGGATATGACTGCTTCAGCTCGGGGAACTCCTTGTCCTTTTGGGTCCATTCAACTTTGAACTCTGTCAGGACCATCATCTTTCATGCCAACTATCCAGTTGAGCTAAGTAATATATATTAATTAGCTGACCTCCCAATAACAAGTCGTTAAACAGATGTCTCATGAAAATGAATTCGCTTGTTAATGACCAGAGTCAAGATGACGACGACGACGACGACGACTTCAATGGATCTTATTTTTTGTTTCTTTAGCTTCTTCAGCAAATTTCTGAATACCGGTCATCTCTAAAATGTTTTCCAGTTGTTCTTTATAGTTATAATTCCCTGAAGAAGTCAATCTCAGTACATGCTTCTTTATTTTTTAAAACAGATATTTTTCTTAATCTAAAAAACAAAGCTTTCCTTCTCTAAAATGTCTACATATTATTTCAATAAAAGTACAGACTTAGAGTGATGTGAAAATTGCAATAAAAAGCATCAAAATGTTACATGTCCAAAACTGACAAATAGCACAATCTGTGAGTCATTGGATGTTTAACCCATGTTTTGTAAATAAATATTAGATAACCACTTTAAACAAACAAATTTTAAGAGCTTGGAAAGTTTGCATGTTTTTTAACCAGACACAAAAAAAGTTATGGCGGAAAAAAGAGAGAGCCAAAAACCCTCCAATATGTCCCTTAAGAAGTGCAAAGTAAACCACACTCACATTGATGAGACCCACAATGTGAACATAGCTATCTGTTTTACTGGCAATGCACTTCTTAATACAGGCTTTGCTGAAAAAGCTGTGTAAAGCGGCAGGCATAAATTTATAGGGATATAGGTTAATATGGATCTGAAGAACAAAGTGACACCCTGTGAGTGCTCATTTGCATGTAATTAACCTGGACAAATTGTATGCTTAGAGATCAAAGAGAAAGGTTGATTCGTCAACCTGTCTGAGACATGGGAATGTGCTCATAAATGATGTTTATATTTTCATGTTTTTTTTTTTTTAATTACTGTTTAATTTTAAATGCATTTCTGATGCAAAGCTTAGGTTCATGGTGTCAGAACACAGTTTATATGGGTGTATGTAATGTATATATGTATTTCCCTGATGAAATCAGCATTCAGCTGAAGAAATGCGTAGGGTTGCTGCTTTTAGCCTACATTCATTGCATAGCACTCACAATGCTGGAAAAAAAGGCGGTTAGCTTATCTTGATGAGCGTCTTGGAGGTGGAACCTACTTTCAGCCACTGTGGATTGCCAGAGGACTCAATTCAGAGGGAGGCAGAGCCAGCGGAGATCCCAAGAGACACACAACATCTTGAACGTCTTGTATTCTCTCGCTTGCTCCATTTTCTCAACACCTATTCTCTTAGAACCTCTACTATCTGGATTCCGCACTGCTCACTCGACTGAAACAGCCCGCACTAAAATAACTAATGACCTCCATGCTGCCAAATACAGAGGTCATTACACTCTACTCATATTCCCGACCTCTCTGCAGCATTTAATACCGTGGACCACCCTCTTCTCCTTCACATCCTCCAGTCTCTTGGTATTCGTAACAAAGCTCTATTCTGGATCTCCTCTTACCTCTCCCATCGTACTTTCAGTGTCTCTTCTGCTAACACCTCCTCTTCCTCCATCAATCTCTATGTTGGGGGACCCCAGGGCTTTGTCCTTACAGTCTTTTCTCTGTATACACTTTCTCTAAGTGACTGTGAGGATCCGTGAAACTCACCACCCTCAGCGAACCTCCTGCCTACCCCGTTCTGCGATCGGGTGCTCCACTGCCCCCTCTCCTTACAGTGCATTATCAGGGCCACCCTCCTCCTCCAGCCACCGGACAATGGGCACACGCGCATCACGCGCATACATAAATACGGAGTCTCCGGCTCCCACCTCTAGGTTACGCCCGCGCGGGTGTGTCATCATCGACCACTACAACCAGCCTTCATATCCTTACAGACTACTTCTTTCCACTTGCAAACAGATGATGACCATATGGAGGTGATCCATCTGGACATGATTAACACCCCTTCTGTCGAAGTGATCCTTGGCCTCCCATGGCTTCAACATCACAACCCCCAAATTGATTGGACCGATAAAGAACCTCTTATGTGGAGCACTCCTTGTGCAGAAAACTGCTCGGTGCCCATCAAAGGATATGCAGATTGGCTGCCCCTGGAGATGAGGCGAGTCCCCTACCCGAGGTATATACCGAATTCCGTGATGTTTTCGACAAGGCATGGTCAGAGGTCCTACCACTGCATTGCCCCTTCGATTGTCCCATAGACCTTTTACCCGGTTCTGTTCTTCCTAGGGGAAGGTCTTATCCACTCTCTCTTCCGGAAATGAAATCCATGCGTGACTACATTCAAGAAAATCTTAAGAAGGGGTTCATTCAGAAATCTTCTTCTCCAGCCGGAGCAGGATTCTTTTTTGTAAAAAAGAAGGATGGATCCCTTCGCCCCTGCATCGATTAAAGAGGTCTTCACAAGATCACCATTAAGAATCGTTACCCATTACCTTTGATCTCGGAACTTTTTGACCGCCTACAAGGTGCTTCCATCTTCACCAAGTTGGACTTACGTGGTGCCTACAATTTGGTGAGAATGCGCCAGGGTGACAAATGGAAAACAGCCTTCAACACATGAGACGGCCATTATCAGTACCTCGTCATGCCCCTTGGCCTCTGCAATGCCCCTGCCGTCTTTCAAGACTTTGTCAACGAAATCTTCAGGGATCTCCTCAACCAGTTTCTTATTATCTACTTGGACAACATAATGATTTTCTCCAAATCCGTTCAAGAACATATCGGTCATGTCAAACAGGCACTATTACGTCTTTGTGAAAATCATCTCTTCGCCAAACTAGAAAAATGCCAGTTCCATCAAACCTCAGTGACATTTTTGGGATATATCATATCTGACTCCGGTTTCACCATTGATCCAGCTGAAGTGAAGGCAGTCCTGGACTGGCCTTGTCCTAAGGCCATACAACACTTTTTGGGCTTCTCTAATTATTAGCACAGGTTAATTCAGAATTTCTCCTCTACGGTAGCCCCCATTATAGCCTTGACCAAGAAAGGTGCGGATCCCGCTTCTTGACCAACGGCCGCCATTCAAGCTTTCGACCACCTGAAAAGAGCCTTCGTATCTGCTTCCATCCTCATAAATTCGGATCCCAAACTACACTTCACCTTAGAGGTAGACATGTCCGATGTTGGGGCTGGAGCCATTCTATCACAAAGAAGATCACCTCAGGCCAGACTCCATCCCTATGCTTTTTTTTTCTAAAAAAAATTATTCTGCTGAGCAAAATTATGATGTAGGTAACAGGGAACTGCTGGCCATCAAGCTAGCTCTTGAAGAATGGAGGCATCTTTTAGAAGGTTCAGAGAATCCTCACCATCTTGACTGATCACAAAAATCTACTCTACATCGAAGGCGCTCGTCGCCTAGGTGCTCAACAAGCCCGCTGGTAACATTTTTTTCCTCGCTTCAATTTTATTATTTCCTTTTTACCGGGTTCCAAAAATGTTAAAGCTGATGCTCTTTCACAACAATTTCCATTTGACGATAAGATCGAGGATCATTTAGAGACCATACTTCCTTCCAAATACATACTCTTCGCTAACACGTTTGATGCACTAAATGAGATCCTGCAGGACTAATCTCATATTCCAGAGGGTCTTGAAGTCCCGGAGGGCTGCCTTTTCACCTCACCACAGTACCGGAGGAAAGTCCAGTAATGGGGTCATTCTTCCAAATCATCTAGACACCCAAGTACTAGAAGGACCACCGATCTTGTGGAGCATACCTTCTGGTGGCCCAGCATTAAAAGAGACAAAGAATTTGTCAATGCGTGCTCGACATTTGCTCGTAACAAGACTCCCCGGAGCAAACCTCCTGGACTCTAACATCCACTTCCCATGCCGGATCGTCCATGGAGCCATTTGTCTATGGACTTTATAGTAGAGTTGCTGGTTTCCAAGCGGATGAACACCCTTTTAGTTGTCATAGACCACTTTTCCAAGCAAGCACACTTCATTCCATTAAAAGGTCTTCCCAATTCATCCAGGTTAGCAGATATTTTTGTCAAGGAGATTTTTGTCTGCATGGGGTACCACTGGTAATCATCTCCGATCGAGGGTCTCAATTCATCTCGAGGTTCTGGCATTCCTTTTCTCAACAAATGGGTATCTCTTTAAATTTTTCTTCAGGGTATCATCCCCAAACCGACAGTCAGACAGAGCAAACCAACCAGTCCTTGGAGCCATACCTACATTGTTTCGTCTCGGACA
The DNA here is from genome assembly GCF_040206685.1 of Ascaphus truei. Lineage (NCBI taxonomy): Eukaryota > Metazoa > Chordata > Amphibia > Anura > Ascaphidae > Ascaphus > Ascaphus truei. The sequence continues at coordinate 49,575,603 of NC_134489.1, read as the reverse complement.
CCCAGGATAACTGGACGGACCTCCTCCCTTGGGCTGAATTTGCGTACAATAATCTGCGCAGTAAATCCACCAGGGAGTTGCCTTTTTGCACAAATTATGGATTTCACCCATCTTGCCTTCCGATGGCCACATCCAATTCTGGGATACCAGATGCGGATAACAGAATTTGATTTCTACAGGATTCATGGAAAGTGATCCAAGAGAATCTTAGGATGACAACTTCTAGACAGAAGATTCAGGTGGACTGTCACCATCGCAAGATCCAGGAATTCAGTCCAGGAGACACGGTGTAGTTGTCATCAAAAAACATACGCCTCTAGGTGCCCATACCTAAACTGTCACCCAGGTTCCTTGGACCCTATTCCGTGGTGGAGAGGGTCAATCAAGAAGCATATCGCCTATGTTTTCTTCCATCTATGAGGATTCCCTCTGTGTTCCATGTTTTCCTGCTGAAACCAGCTATCCAGAGCTCTCACTTCTCCGACTTTTCTTGCCTCCAGCTCCTCTCCTTGTACAGGACCAACAAGAGTACGAGGTTCTGTCCATTGTGGACTTCATGTTCTCCAGAGGATCACGAAAAGGAAAAAAAGGGGGAGCAAAGGATTAGAGGAGATGGACCTATATTAGCAATTCTAAAATGACTTCATAGCATATCTAGCTGTTTAATAAAGGTGGGGTGACGAAATGACAGTCGATTGTAATCAAATACTCACACGGCCCTGTATGAGCACATATGTGTAGAGATATCTTGCTTCCGGTGGCCACTTCTATTCCCAAATGACTGATATTGTTCAGATGAAAAGGGGGGGGGGGTTAGAAAAAATAATCATAAACTACTTACACGGCCATGTGTAAGCTCAATCCTGGGAGAGAATAATGTGGGGTTGTTTAATGGACCCGTCCGTGGTGTTTCCCGTAGCAACGTGTAATCAGCTGCTGGCGGGCAAAGTGATGGCTGGTGGTTCCCCTTCCCTCACGCGTTCCAATCCTCCCCCCTCCCCGATTCAGGAAACGGGGATACGTGGGGGACAATGATAGCAGGGCGTCAGTGACAGTCTTCAATCAAAATTGAACATTTTATTAAACATAAGAACAGAAAATAAACTCACAAAATACTGTTTAAAACACCCCGTGGCACTCCGATCAGCGTGGTTGCAGGTCGCCTTCCAGCTGCGCTGTCTTCCGCGTCCGGGTTCAGAAGTGATGGAAACTTCTGACGCGGCTGTGACTGCAGTCTGCTCCCACTTGCTACGGAGGCCTCCAACGTCCAAAAAGATGTGTAGAATCAGATTCTACACATCTTTTTGGACGTTGGAGGCCTCCGTAGCAAGTGGGAGCAGACTGCAGTCACAGCCGCGTCAGAAGTTTCCATCACTTCTGAACCCGGACGCGGAAGACAGCGCAGCTGGAAGGCGACCTGCAACCACGCTGATCGGAGTGCCACGGGGTGTTTTAAACAGTATTTTGTGAGTTTATTTTCTGTTCTTATGTTTAATAAAATGTTCAATTTTGATTGAAGACTGTCACTGACGCCCTGCTATCATTGTCCCCCACGTATCCCCGTTTCCTGAATCGGGGAGGGGGGATGATTGGAACGCGTGAGGGAAGGGGAACCACCAGCCATCACTTTGCCCGCCAGCAGCTGATTACACGTTGCTACGGGAAACACCACGGACGGGTCCATTAAACAACCCCACATTATTCTCTCCCAGGATTGAGCTTACACATGGCCGTGTAAGTAGTTTATGATTATTTTTTCTAACCCCCCCCCCCCTTTTCATCTGAACAATATCAGTCATTTGGGAATAGAAGTGGCCACCGGAAGCAAGATATCTCTACACATATGTGCTCATACAGGGCCGTGTGAGTATTTGATTACAATCGACTGTCATTTCGTCACCCCACCTTTATTAAACAGCTAGATATGCTATGAAGTCATTTTAGAATTGCTAATATAGGTCCATCTCCTCTAATCCTTTGCTCCCCCTTTTTTTCCTTTTCGTTCTCCTATACCCTGAGGGTTTGGATACCCCTCTCTGGGGTTGAGCAGAGGAACTCATCGCAAGTTACAGATTCCACTGTGAAAGACTACATCCATTGGTTTTGGGATAAGTATTTTACTTTATTCTCTACCCTGTACTAATACCCTAAGGTAAGCGCCCGGTTTTTTGTCTGTATTTCTCCAGAGGATCAGTCCAATATCTGGTGCACTGGAAGGGTTTTGGTCCTGAGGAACGGTCTTGGATTCCTCATCACTGTCTTCATGCACCCGGACTCCTACAGCGCTTCCACCTGAGGTATCCTCAAGTATTTCTGGAGTTGCCCGGAGGTCGCTTCTGAAGTGGGGATACTGTGAGGATCCATGTAACTCACCACCATCGGCGCGCCTCCTGCCTGCCCCGCTCTGTGATCGGTTGCTCCGCTGCCCCCTCTCCCTGCAGTGCTTTATCAGAGCCACCCTCCTCCAGCTGCCGGACTACGGGCACACACGCATTAAGCGCAGACATAAATACAGAGTCTACGGGTCCCGCCTCAAGGTTGCACCCACACGGGGGTGTCATCGGTGCGCCAAGCACGCATGTGACACGCACTCAACAAGTTCCTGCTCCGCGTCATACCCCCACAGCTGCTATACGGCTCTCACCAGCTACTGCATCACTGCAACCAACCACATCCCGCACTGATGGCACGCCTCCGCTCTGCTCCACACTCATTGGCTCTTCTCTCTGTTACATGCTCAGCCGGCCCACTGGCTCATCGGCTGAACCTAAACTTTTGTCATTCAAAGTATTTACCACTCTGGGTTGGTGTTTATCTAATCCCCACCTCGGCCCCGCGGACCTGCCTCGTTTGTGGTGAGCACTCCGTGACAGTGACCTAATCACATCTCTTGGGCTTAAATATTACCTCCATGCTGACGGCACACAAATTTACTTTTCAACCCCTGACCTTACTCATGCTGTACAGACCAAAGTTTCTGAATGTCTCTCTGCAATATCACCCAGGATGGCCCTACGCCGACATAAACTTAACATGGAAAAAACAGAGCTCCTCATACTTCCTCCAAACCTGGCCCCACTTCCTCCTTCCACATTACTGTTGGATGTACTATCATTCACCCAGTAGCCCAAGCACTCTGCGTAGGGATCACACTCTACTCCTCTCTCACATTCTCCTCTCACATTCAAAATGTATCTAAAACCTGCCGCTTTGCAATATTACCAAGATACGCCCTTTCCTCTATTGCTCGACTGCTAAAACTCTGACCCAGGCCCTCATTCTCTCACGTCTCGATTACTGTAACCTACTGCTGTCCGGCTTTCCTGCCTCTCACCTGTCTCCCCTACAATCTATCCTAAACGCTACTGCCAGAATCACTCTACTCTTTCCTAAATCTGTCTCAGCGTCTCCCCTGCTGAAATCACTCTCCTGACTTCCTATCAAATCCCGCATCTCACACTTAATTCTCCTCCTCACTTTTAAAGCTTTATAATCCTCTGCCCCTCCTTACATCTCAGCCCTAATTTCTCGCTATGCACCATCCAACTCTTGCGTTCTGCTCAAGGATATCTTCTCTCTACCCCCTTTGTATCTAAAGCCTTCTCCTGCCTTAAACCTTTCTCACTGACTGCCCCACAACTCTGGAATGCCCTTCCCCTCAATACCCGACTAGCAGCCTCTCTATCATCTTTAAGACCCCCCTTAAAATACACTTGCATGATAGATAAAGCTTGGCCCCCTGTAGATGCACTTACCAGAAATGCCCTCCTACTATCTCTGTATGTTCTTCCTACCTAACAATTAGATTGTAAGCTCTTCGGAGCAGGGACTCCTTTTCTTAAATGTTACTTTTGTGTCTCGTTTATGTCTGAAGAACTAATTCCTATGATCTGTTATTTGTATTGTTATTTATATGATTGTTACGTGTATTACTACTGCTACTGTGAAGCCTGTGTACATTAATGGCGCTATATAAATAAAGACATACAGTTGTGTGAAAAAGAAAGTACACCGTCATTGAATGCTATGGTTTTACATATCAGGACATAATAACAATCATCTGTTCCTTAGCAGGAATTAAGATGCTAAGTAGCAAACAGATGCTGCTAATCAAATGTCCTCGATTAATTGATCATCAGCAAGTGTGACCACCTCTATAAAAGCCAAAGTTTTAGCAGTTTGCTGGTCTGGAGCATTCAGGTGTGTGTTAACACAATGCCAAGGAGGAAATACATCAGCAATGATCTTAGAGAAGCAATTGTTGCTGCCATCAATCTGGGAAGGGTTATAAGGCCATTTCCAAACAATTTAAAGTCCATCATTCTACAGTGAGAAAGATTATTCAAAAGTGGAAACATTCAAGACAGTTGCCAATCTTCCCAGGAGTGGACGCCCCAGCAAATTCACCCCAAAGGTCAGACCGTGCAATGCTCAGAGAAATTGCAAAAAAAAACAAGAGTTACATCTCAGTCTCTACAGGCCTCAGTTAGCATGCTAAATGTTAAAATTCATGACAGAACAATTAGAAAAACGCTAAATAAGTATGGTTTGTTTGGAAGGGTTGCCAGGAGAAAGCCTCTTCTCTCTAAAAAGAACATGGCAGCACGGCCTAGGTTTGCTAAGTTGCATCTGAACAAACCACAAGACTTCTGGAACAATGTCCTTTGGACAGACAAGACCAAAGTGGAGATTTGGCCATAATGCACAGCGCCACGTTTTGCGAAAACCAAAAACAGCATATCAGCACAAACACCTCATACCAACTGTCAAGCACGGTGGTGGAGGGGTGATGAATTGGGCTTGTTTTGCAGCCACAGGACCTGGGAACCTTGCAGTCATTGAGTCGACCATGAACTCTGTATACCAAAGTATTCTAGAGTCAAATGTGAGGCAATCTGTCCGACAGCTAAAGCTTGGCCAAAATTGGGTCATACAACAGGACAATGATTCCAAGCACACCAGCAAATATACAACAGAATGGTTGAAAAAGAAAACAATCAAGGTGTTGCAATGGCCCAGTCAAAGTCCAGACCTCAACCCGATTGGAATGCTGTGGCTGGAACTTAAGAGAGCTGTGCATAAACAAATGCCCACAAACCTCAATGAACTGAAGCAACGTTGTAAAGAAGAGTGGGCCAAAATTCCTCCACAATGATGTGAGAGACTGATAAAGTCATACAGAAAACGATTCGTTCAGGAATCCCCAGCTCAAACGAATTCTGTAAGAGGGGTGCAGGCATACTCCGGAACCGCTGACGCTGTAACTTGGACGTTTCTTAGACGAAATCAGGTGAATCTGACTAGGATCGGGCTGCAGGCATTCTTATAGGGTTATGAGCCCTATACCTAACATACACAGCCAATCTTCCAGTGGGAACAACTTTTCCCACCTATCCCCGACTTGCCAGGAGTACCTAGGCAGAACTTGCTTCACGGTCTGCTAAGAGCATGCGTAAACCTGACACCTAAGCTGCTTACCATACCGGGCCCAAGCCCTTACCTGGCGACAGTAAGTCTGGGGTTTGGCTACCAAGTGTGAAGTGCCCACACTTTGCACCGGTATCTGATACTTAACAATAACCCGGCCACCCTAACACCTAGGGTCTATGAGGCATTTCAACTCCGGACTTCTCTAGACACTGGGGCACCAACTTAGCAGGGTGCCCTTTCAAGTACGGAGATGAAAAATCCCTCAGCTCATTCATCCATAACATATGGGCATGTTAATGGATTCATTGCCGTGCTGGCAGGAAAGGGTTCCTGCCTGTACATTTAAAACACCATTGAAATACAGTTTATTTTTATATGTATGTTCTGTATATGCAACAAATATAAAACTCATATGTATATTCATGGTACTTTGTTAACTAGCTGCACTCCAAAAATTACAATGCTAGCTCTTTCCTAGCGCAAGTTATCCACTTAATTGAAAGGGTTCTGTGATGTGGGTTGCGGTTTGACCTATAATAGGTCTGGGTTACAAGCCGGCATACAATGTATCCATGCTGGCTTTGATCGGTAACCGCAGACACGCGCCACCAATTCACCTCAAGTGGATAACGAGACAGCCGGAAATATTGTAGCAGGAAGGTACTTTAGCTAAACCGCAGAACACTTATTCAATGGACTTTGTGGTTTTCGACGTCTGTGGTCTGGAAACTGATACCCATCTTCAATGCAGGCACACTTATGCAATTTAGTGCTGGGCACAGCGCTAGAAGCTCCCCCTTGTGTCGCAAATACAGTTTGAACATTTCACATTCATTCACAATACTGCAGCTAACTGCTGGGGCTGCAAACAGGGACAATAAAGATAGTGTAGGGGAAAACATGGCATTATGGTAACCACACAATTTAACCCCTTCAGTCCCAACAAGGTTTAGGGTTAACCAGCCTGGCATAATACCTTTATTATTGGCCTGGTTAACCAGTTCACCGCCACAACAGTGGTGTGAAAAAGAAAGTACATCCTCTTTGAATTCTATGGTTTTACATATCAGAACATAATAACAATCATCGGTTCCTTAGCAGGTCTTAAATTAGGTAAATACAACCTCAGATGAACAACAACACATGACATATTACACCGTGTCATGATTTAACAAAAATAAAGCCAAAATGGAGAAGCCATGTGTGAAAAACTAAGTATACCTTATGATTCAATAGCTTGTAGAACCACCTTTAGCAGCAACAACTTGAAGTAATCGTTTTCTGTATGACTTTATCAGTCTCTCACATCGTTGTGGATGATTTTTACCCACTCTTCTTTACAATGTTGCTTCAGTTCATTGAGGTTGTGGGCATTTATTTATGCACAGCTCTCTTAAGGTCCAGCCACAGCTATAGGCTTAAGCTTGCTGCATGGCCACAGCTTTGAGCACAGCCAGGGTTAAGATGCATAGCCAGTAAACCCACCCACAGACAGCCGTTTCGACCTTAATGGGTCTCATTAGTGTGGGGTTGGTTATACTGGTAATGCAAAATGAAGCAGGGATAGGTTTTACCATACTTAGTTAAGTTATGGTGGGTAAAAAAAGTGACAAAAGCCCTACACAGCAAAGCATATAGCAAATGGAAATATTACCGTATGCTCATTTGGATGTCTTAGACAGGTATATATGTACCTTAGACAGAGATATATATATATATATATAGATATATATATATAGAGAGAGATATATATCTATAGATATATATATATATATATATATATATCTATATATATATATAGATATATATAGATATATTTAGCAATATTTGCTTTCGGTATGTTTTTATTTTTCAATTTTTTAAAAAACTTTTTTTATGATAGTCTTGCTCTGAATTGGCATACATCTTAGTGTCTGAGGGTTGCTACAAATGTATAAAGCTTGAAAAACAAATATCTTACATTTTGCGCAAATGTAAAGAAATGTGAGACTGAAAAAAGTCAAATCTAACACATGTAAAGTTAATTAATTAGCCTCTCCACTGTTCTATGAGTCATTTGAAACGTAATATACTGTACAGTATAAACCATGAAGAATTAGGTTGATAGAAAGAAAGAAATCAAGCTTAAAGCAGCATTTCATTTAAAATCCTATATAAGTTTTGTAATAAATCAGTTGTGTAGTATTACTGTACTGTAATACTTACTGCGTTTTTTTCTTAATGTCACTCTTAATGTCCTTTGAAATTATTTGTAGTGTATTAAGTTTCATTAAATTGCTATAGCAGCCATTTAGCAACACCACTTCCTCTTTTGAAATAGGCAGCCATATTGGGTGCCCTGGGAAGCAGGATCATCGCCGATCAATCACAAGAGAATGGATCAATCGGCAGCTTAGATAATTGCATCATTATAAATGTAAGGAACTGCTGCATTTATATAAATAAAAAAAATGTAGAAGAATACAGCCAGAGGAAATGCTGCTTTAACACATATCAGTAGGCACATAATGTTGTATATCCAATAAAACAAAAAGCTATTTTTATTTATAGGGCATTATTAGTGTAATAAAAATGGAACATACCTGTTACACAAGATCCTTCAGAAACCACAAGTATTTCACTCTGTTGTTTGCAGGCAGCTCCTCTTAGGTAGCATTCATTTCGAAATGTGACACCATTAGAGCCGCACACTGGGACATAGTCATTGTGACACTGATACATAAAAACAATAAGCAACAAGATAATTAGTATAAAAATTACATCACAATTCTAAATATGCATTATTTATTTATTTACAGCTTCATCCAGCTAAACAGCACTTTACAGTAGAAACATACTGAAAATTTAAAATACAAGGAATTATTTTATACTGATAAGAGCGTTAAACTTTAATGAGAACCTAAGAAAGGGAACTTCTACCCCACATTTCTGAGGCTAATAGTATAATGGAAACAATACAGAAACTGAAGGGATACATTTAAATTCATATTTAAATATTCCTATTGACATATTTTAATGCTTAATGATATTCACTGAAATTATTTATCTGTATAATTGTAAAGTATTTAAAGTATTGTAAATGGTGTTTTTCATAAGTACTTCACCAAGTTGCCATCGTATCTGTGACTCTAAATTAGGGATGCAAGCCTTCAATAAAGGGAAGTAGTGGCATCTGGGATTATGGTCAGGGGTTGAAAGTTGTGAAGAATGATTAGCAAACTTTCCTTCTCCAGACACCACTCTAATGTCTGTATAGACAGTTGGCAGAGTGACCTGCCTTCTCTTCTCAGTCCTTTCCCTCTTTATCCTTCTCTGTACATCTCCAATCTACACCGGCTCTTTTGAAAATCCAATCAACAAGCATGGAAAATGCAAGTCTCCAAATCTGGGGCATATTGCTTAGCTTGGGTTTGGGAAATTTCTTACAGAAAAGGCAGAGTCTTTTTAAATCTAGCTGGCATCTTTACTCTTAAAGTATTTAGTCCTTGCCCCTCTAAATATATAAAGATACAGACTTTTTTTTTACTGGAAAACAAAATGGGCCATATTTGCAAAGTAGTGTTAAGCCATAACATACCTAATGACTCATTTATTTGAATGAGTTGTAAGGCGTCTTATAGTTTAGCACTGTTTTGTAAATAAGGTCAACTTATATAATATTAAGACAAATTAGTTGCCTCAAGAGACCAAGAATCCACCAAGAAATTAGTGGCTGCAAATAAACATGACCCCAATGAGCATGACCAGAAGAACTAGTATATCAAAGAGATGCTTTGTAAATATGCTTGTTACTTCACTAATAATTGTTTCTGAAAATTAGTGTGTCTAGTGATACATCTACTGCGACTGTGGATTTCTGAATGTATGGCCATATTTATTTCCAGAAATGTTGAATCTTTTCGCATGTAAAAATCAAATGTGACAGAGTACAAGTTGTCTGCAAAATACTGTAGTTGCAATTTAGCATGCTTCTGTTATTTGAGAAGCATGTATGCATGAAGTGTGCTTCTTAGAATTTCATTCTGCAGCAGTGAGGAAATTAAATAAACAGATGACTATTTTTTTTGTAGGTTTGATTTGGTCAAGTAACCATGCATGGATCTCTAAACAAAAATGGTAGTATTGTGAGCATACCAGGGTGCAATATTCCATACCTGGTGGCAGGGCCGTCTTAAAAGCATTATAGGCCCCCAGGCAACTGCCCAGCGTGCTCATGCGTTAAGACGGCACTGCTTGGTGGCCAAAGTATTAAGCTTACTCCTTATTGCCAGGAATTTAGATTTCTTTTTTTCTGATTCTTTGTCATCATATATATGAAAAACGATGCAGTATATATAGGGAAGAGAACAAGATTGATCAGACCGCTCACCTTGAATACAATCCTTATATGGTTAAATTGTATGACATCAAAATTAAAGGTGCATAGGAGGTAAGTATAATATACACAGAACTGATCCAAGTAGGATCAAAAAGATCCTTCAAAAAATTGCACTCAATGTAATTACAGAAATATAAAGGATATCAGTGGTCCAGCAGATTAATGGTCTGCTACAGCTGTCAAATTGAGAACAGGATCAGTAGTAAAAGAAAACAATAACATTTTATTACATCATGGTATAAAGTTACAATGTGATGGTAACTAAATACAGTGAAAAAATGTATAATAAAATCCCCTTAGTCAGGGCCGCCAACAGGGGGGACAAAGGATACTGGCGTCCTGGGCCCCGTGGGTCAGGGGGCCCAGCCGCCCGGGCCCCCTTTGTGGCCAGGCGCCAGTTACTTTACAATTATAAAAAATAAAAAAAAACGCTGCATCCGGCACCGGGTCTCCCTTTTGGCAGCATCGGATGTAGGTTAGGATAAGCTTCTGGTGAGCCGGCGTGAGAGGGAGGCCCGGCGCGCGTGGGAGCACCATCGGTAGACAGATGTCTGCAGCAGGGCCGGCGGCAACTGCTGTGAAAAGCCGCCAGGCCCCCAGCAGCACTGCCACCTTTCCCCCCCCCCCCCTGCAGCCACCGGGCCGTCTGCAATTTATGCAACCGCAGCATTTGTATACTCCCGCTGGTCTAGTCAGCCACGTTGGTTTTACTGCGTACTTGGCTGTGGGGTCTGCCTTCATAAGGTAGTCCCCCAGGTTCCGGCCTCTTGCATAAATTGGCAGTATATGATACTGGGAAATGCATACCCACATCCACATAATGGAAATCGGCTAAAGATCAAGGACATAATGAACTGTGAATCGAAATATGTAGTGTATTTCATTTGATGCCCATGTGGCCTATATTACATGGGCAAGACAATGAGAATGTTGAAATAGCGACTGTGCCTCCATCGGTCGGCCATCCGGAAGGCACTGGCCGATACTGAAGATAAGGAGGATTTGACACACCAACCTGTGGCCAGGCACTTCAAAGGAAAGAAGCATGGATTATCCACCTTGCGCTGCATGCCAATCGCCCAGGTTCGGACCTCTGGAAGAGGAACTAACCGCAACAGAGCATTGTTGCAACTGGAAGCAAGACTGATTCACAGCCTGGGTACTCTGAGCCCTCGAGGCCTAAACGAGGACTTTAAACTCAGTTGCTTCCTATAAAGGTAAACTTGTCCCGAGATGTGGCCCGCTGATACTAGGAATCTTTAACCACAGCAGACTAAGCACATTCCTTCGATGGATGGTTTACCTGGCAGACTTTTATTGGGTGCTGTGTGATATTGGCCACTATCTGCACCTTAACAGACCAATGCACTCTCTGGACTTTGTTCGGTCTGATATGTACAGCTGCTAATATGCAATTTATTCTTACTTGCACCTATCTGATCTTGACAATCGGCATAGGCATATCATTTTGTTTGGTCAGTGGTTGATTACCGTTATCTCTATTTGCTATACTCTTAATCTTCAACAGCAACTCTGGACTCATGCTTTTAGACTATTTCAGAATACCTTTTGGGCAATGCCTTACTATATGTGTAGTGACACTGCATTATTTGTGTCCCATATCACTTATTTATACAGTACACCACATTGGTTCTAAATGTATCAAATTGTGCCATTATTTATATGGTGTGCACTATCCCCAATTAAGACTTATGGAGCTGTGTTTGTGGGCTTTACTGATACATATTGCAATTTGTTTTACACACTGTTAGCTAATACAGCAGTGCGCAAACTGTGGGGCGCGACCCCCAGGGGGGCGCGGGGTTTACAGAGGCCCCGCGCGCTTCCCGAAGGCACTTAAATTAAGTGCCGGGGGAGCTGCAGGGCCTCTGTAAACCATACTTACCCGTGGCTCCGGCGGCTTCCTCCCGGCGTCGCCATGGCAACGCGGCGTCAAAATGACGCTGCGAGGTCATGTGACGTCACGATGCTATGGCAACGTGACGTCATTACGCCGGAGCGAGGGTAAGTTGGGGTTGGGGGGGGCGCGGGAGTGAGGGGACAGCCGGCAGGGGGGCGCAGGGAAAAAAGTTTGCGCCCCACTGAGCTAATACATGCCCAATACTTGATGGATTCAGCGCACAAGTAATTCCATACAGCCACGTCATCCTTGTATATATATTTCATCCCTACACCAGGCCTGCACAACATACGGCCGGCGGGCCGCATGCGGCGCGCCAGGGCACCCTGTGCGGCCCGCGACGGCCCCCTCCAACCCTCCCTTCCCTGGTAGGGAAAGGAGCGCGCTGCAGCAGTAGTGTGACTGCGCGCTCTCCCCCCCCCCTCCTGTGCTCCAGCAGGTGTGACTGCGCACTCAATCCCCCCTCCCTCCTGAGCCTGCTCAAGCAGGGTGACGCGTGTAGCGTGACCTGGAACTTCTTGGGTCTGCTGCTAGAGCGCGCTTCCCTCATTCTTCACCCTGCCGCCGCCACCTCTGTTGCTTCCGCCGCCGCCACCTCTGCTGCCGACGCCACCATCAGATAAGCATGGGGATGGGGGGTGGGGGGGGAGTTAGTTCATTCAACTACTGCTGAAATGGGATGGGGGAGCTGCTGAAATGGGCAAGGGGGCTGCTGAAATATGCTGGGGGGGAGCTGCTGAAATGGGCAGGACAGCTGCTGAAATGGACAGGACGGCTGCTGAAATATGCAGGGGGGCTGCTGAAATATGCTGGGGGGGGGCTGCTGAAATATGCTGGGGGGGCTGCTGAAATATGCTGGGGGGGGCTGTTGAAATGGACAGGGGGCTGTTGAAATGGACAAGGGGCTGTTGAAATGGACAGGGGGCTGTTGAAATGGATAGGGGGGCTGCTGAAATGGACAGGGGGCTGCTGAAATGGGCTGGGGGGCTGCTGAAATGGGCTGGGGGGTGCTGCTGAAATGGGCTGGGGGGCTGCTAAAATGGGCTGGGGGGGGCTGCTGAAATGGGCTGGGGGGGCTGCTGAAATGGGCTGGGGGGGGCTGCTGAAATGGGCATGGGGGAGCTGCTGAAATGGGCGGGGGGGCTGCTGAAATATGCTGGTGGGGGAGCTGCTGAAATGGGCAGGGGGGCTGCTGAAATGGACAGGGCGGCTGCTGAAATATGCTGGGGGGGTGCTGAAATATGCCGGGGGGCTGCTGAAATATGCAGGGGGGCTGCTGAAATATGCGGGGGGGCTGCTGAAATATGGTGGGGGGGCTGTTGAAATATGCTGGGGGGGTGGCTGCTGAAATATGCTGGGGGGGGGCTGCTGAAATATGCGGGGGGGGGGGCTGCTGAAATATGCTGGGGGGGACTGCTGAAATGGACAGGGGGCTGTTGAAATGGACAGGGGAGCTGTTGAAATTGACAGTGGGCTGTTGAAATGGACAGGGGAGCTGTTGAAATTGACAGTGGGCTGTTGAAATGGACAGGGGGCTGTTGAAATGGACAGGGGGGGCTGTTGAAATGGACAGGGGGCTGTTGAAATGGATAGGAGGCTGCTGAAATGGGCTGGGGGGGCTGCTGAAATGGACAGGGGGCTGCTGAAATGGGCTGGGGGGGCTGCTGAAATGGGCTGGGGGGGGCTGCTGAAATTGGCTGGGGGGGGCTGCTGAAATGGGCTGGGGGGGCTGCTGAAATAGGCTGGGGGGGCTGCTGAAATGGGCTGGGGGGGCTGCTAAAATGGGCTGGGGGGCTGCTGAAATATGCTGAGGGAGCTGCTGAAATATGCTGGGGCGGGTTGCTGAAATATGCTGGGGGGGGCTGCTGAAATATGCTGGGGGGGGCTGCTGAAATATGCTGGGGGCGATGCTGAAATATGCTGGGGGGGCTGCAGAAATATGCTGGGGGGGCTGCTGAAATATGCTGGGGGGGCTGCTGAAATATACTGGGGGGGCTGCTGTAATATGCTGGGGGGGGCTGCTGAAATGGGCAGAGGGGCTGCTGAAATATGCTGGGGGAGCTGCTGAAATGGGCTGGGGGGGGCTGCTGAAATGGGCTGAGGGGGCTGCTGAAATGGGCTCAGGGAGCTGCTGAAATGGGCTGGGGGAGCTGCTGAAATGGGCTGGGGGGGCTGCTGAAATGGGCTGGGGGAGCTGCTGAAATGGGCTGGGGGGCCTGCTGAAATGGGGTGGGGGGCTTCAAGTAAACATCGTAAATAAATGTATTATTTTTAATAATTAATGCTGTTTTACCCGTGCGGCCCAAATCTGTTTTCCTTAGAGCATTTTGGCCCTTCTCACTTTACAAGTTGTGCAGGCCTGCCCTACACGATTCTATGCACTATTTTGGTGAGCATATTAGGTGTTCTACGGTAATAGCTTCCCTGCCAGCCATTCTGCCCATCAGCCTGTTTGCGCGAACAGTTAATTCACATGGGTCATTGACTATGCGCATGCTCATTAATACAATAGTACTACTTACCAGTTTAACATATTTAAGATGGCCACCGTTCTCCCAGTGATAGGTTGCTTGTAGGGCACACAGGCAGGTGATGCTAATTTTCTGTGATTGTTTTTTTTCAGCAGCCCTGGGGTTTTGGGCTATATATATGTACTCTGCACTGTATTCATTGCACCACCTTGAGAAGGTCCCACTGGGGGACGGAAACGTCGGTTTATGTGTCTTTTTCAATACAAAAACTTTGTACTATCTCCAACTCATGGGAACTGCTATGGGGTCTATATGGCCCCATCTTATGTGAATATCTATATGGACACATATGAGCAGACACACCTTCTACATGATGCTCCACACGCTGAGTCTATTTTATATTATGCTAGATTCATCGATGATGTGTTCCTCTTGTGGGGTGGGGGCGAGCATGATCTGTTTGAATTTATTCATTATGTGAATCTCATACCATCCAACATACGCTTCACGTACCAGTACAGTGACACTAATATAGTGTTCCTGGATACCGTGGTATATAAGGAAAATAATGTATTGTGTACTAGAATACATACCAAGGACACAGATAAGAATACTCTCAGACCTTCAGAGTCATCATCCTCCCCAACTCAAGAGGGGGCTCCCCTTTTCACAAATGCTCCGGGTACAGAGAATTACAAGCGATCCTACGCATGTTGAAGCAGCTTTACAGAAAATGGCAGATCGCTTCAGAGAGAGGGGCTACAATCAGACAGAAATTGATCAAGCACTAGCCAAAGCACGTTTACCGGCAAGGGATGATCTACTGAAACCTACGGTGACAACCAAGGAAAATGATCGGTTTCATAGTAATAACATATAGTACTGCCTCAAGCCAGATACAAAGCAGTATAAAGCAAAACTGGCACATTTTGGCGAACGATAAACGTATCGGAAAAAACTTTAAGTCCCCACCCCTCTTTTGTTATCGGCAGGGTCGGAATGTGGGGGATTACCTCATAAAGGCGGATAAATATGCAGCGAAAA
The DNA here is from genome assembly GCF_040206685.1 of Ascaphus truei. NCBI lineage: Eukaryota > Metazoa > Chordata > Amphibia > Anura > Ascaphidae > Ascaphus > Ascaphus truei. The sequence continues at coordinate 49,560,359 of NC_134489.1, read as the reverse complement.
CGACCTGGCTCACAAAGGCTCTGGGGGTGCATAAGTGCAGAGGTTGCGTAAATTGCCAGTATTTAATGCTGGGCAACACTTTCATGCATCCACATAAAGGTTATCCAATTAAAATTGTGGATTTTCTCAACTGTGACTCGAAATTTGTCGTCTACATTATCAAATGCCCCTGTGGGCTTGTTTACGTGGGCAAGACATCGCGTATGCTTAAGGAACGAATAGCAATGCATCGTTCCACAATACGCAAGGCCCTTGCTGACCCCACCAATTCTGATGATCTTAAGTTGTTACCAGTGGCAAGGCACTTTAAGCTTAAACAGCACAGCTTGGCCACCTTTCGATGTATGCCCTTTGTACAAGCCCATACTCCAGCCAGGGGAGGAAATAGACACAGACTTTTGCTTCAGCTTGAGGCGAGGATGATTCACAGACTGGATTCTATGGCCCCTAAAGGCCTGAATGAGGACATGAACTTGGGTTGTTTTTTGTAATTTTTTGTAATTATTATTGTTCAACATCAACTGTATGTATACGTGGATCAGCGTAGTTCAAAATGATTACTTTAAAATGCATTAATTATACAGTAATTTATTACAGCTTGTATATTCTTGTCGTTCAGCTTCTTCCAGTGACTTCCTTTTCCCCTTCCTGTTCACTTCACTTTACCTTCACTGTGTATTGGGTGTCCTTTATTCCACATTTTTGCAGGTCCGTATACTGTATATCTGTAGAGTCCTACAGACAGCATGTTCCTTTATTTTACCGCACTTTGTGCCTTCAGCAGTACGTGGTTTACTATGGGTTAACCAGCAACCTATGTATATCAATGCCGTATGTGACGCCGTCAGGTGTATTATGGGTTACCCGACTGGGATTACAGTGGGTTCCATCTGCCATAGGATTCTACAGATATACGCATGCCAGTATCTGTTATTCTTAGGTGGTGTTTAGGACCAAGTTCATCACTGCTATAGTACATACTGTTGCGGCCGAGTTTATTATGACCTTTACCCGGACTCAGCTGCAACAGATACCGGGCGCGCTCCGAGGTGTCCCGGGCGCGCGCCGGAGCCTCGGAGGATCGGTCCTTCGATCGGGGCTTCCCCCTCCCCTCTCCGGGTCCGCCGGGTCCCCCGGAGCCCCCCACCGCATCCCCCACATTAGGACCAACCCAGGGCTCCCTCGATGAAGCGTGACCACGCATCGATGACGCGCGGCACGCCGAGGGAAAGCAACGAGCAAGCCGGGAAACCTCCCGGCTTGAGGCACTAGCCAAGTGCTAATAAAGTGTGCCGCCTCTGTACACATCTGCAGTGGTGTATCTGTGCACGTGCAGTACCCATGACAACCACTGGTGTCTGCTACATTTAAAGAGTTGAGCCATAGCACCCATGTGGTTGCCTTGACAACTGGGCCTGCTGATGCAGCATCAGTTTGTATACATGCAATCACACTGACAGCTTGGGTTTGATCATGTCACTTGGATTCCCCAATAGGAGTACAGACATGGAGTTGGAGCATGATCTAATTAGATTGTATTATGCACAGCTGTTTGTCGCCCGATGATGATGTTTTTTGATGATGTGGATATGTTTATGTCACTTGGGTGTTGGGGTATATAAGTCACTCACTGTCCTGTGTCTGTTGCACCCCCCTGAGGAATCGAAACGTTGGAGTTATGTGCTGTATTTAATACATTTATTTTCATTCACCTGAGTGCTGTCTCCTTTTTGCTGCTATGCGGTAATGTATACATATACATATACATATATATATTGTTTTTTTAATATGTATTGGGCAGGTGGGGTTTTTTGTATGAATTTGGGGGGGGGAGGTTGTATATATTTGGGGGGTGGGGTTTTTTTTGTATGTATTTGGGGGTGGGACGTTTTTTGGTATATATTTTGGGGGGGAATTGTGAGGGGGGAGGACGGAATGAATGAGCGTGGGGTAATTGACGGAGGGAGAGGAGAGAGGGGTGAGTGATGAGAAGAGGGAGTAAGAGTGAGAAGCAGGGGAGAGAAATACATGCAAGACGGAAGGGAGAGAAATACATGGGAAGGGGGGGGAAAAGATGGGGGCTCGTGAGGTGTGAAATGGGGGGGGGGGGCGGCGGGCAATACTGCCGACACTGGGGGGTGGGCCTGCTTAAAATGATTGTCCTGGGCCCCACGATTTCTGTTGGCGGCCCTGCCCGTAGTGGAGTGGAATAGTAGATGGAATATTGGGCTAGTAAAATATGTTAGACCTATTATAAACGCTTCCAATAGCGTGTCTACACATATACACCCTGAATTTCAACTCAAACATCTAAAATACTTTAAAAACCCAGGCTGCACACACAGGCTGGGCTGTCTGACCCAGTTAAATACACTGAAATGCTGGAGGAAAACTACTTGCTATAAGGTCTGTCTTTCCTATACTGTTTTGCTATATTGATACTCTGGACTTTGAACAGCCCTTGTTGGGAAAAGGGAAGAACCCTGCTCAGGACTGATCTTTCTATTTTGTTTATGTTTGCAGAAAAGAAGATGTGTTATTTTTGTATGCCATATTTTTTTAAGCTAAATAAACAAGCCAATTCAGAAACCCACGTGTTGTTGCATTACTCCTGCAACATATGGTGTCAGAAGTGGGATGCTGAGAGGCCCCTGCATTTGAAAGGCCACATAAAAAAAGGAACATTTTTTAAGAGAGTTTCTATGTTAACAGGTCAAACAGCAGGGACTGTTAATGCATGAACAGGGCAAACAACAGCAACTATTCATGCAGGAGCAGGCCAAGCAAAACCAATTACTATTGCAGCAGCAAGCACAGCTCCTATGCCAGCAGCAGGCAGCACAGGAGGAAAACCAGGCCAGGCAAAATCGGGAACTTGCCAAACTACTTGTTCGGTCCCCTTCTGCTGCCAGACCAGACTTTCCAAATAACCCCCCAGTTCTCCTGAGGAAAATGAGTCCAGTTGAGGACCCAGAAGCTTTTCTATTGACGTCTGAAAGGTTTTCCAAGGTGCAGGGCTGGTCTGTTGATTGCTGGTCAACCGCTTTGGCCCCACTCCTCATTGGAGAAGCCCAGGCCTCATAATAGCTGTGTAACACCTGAAGTGTCACATTTAAAGTGTGTGGCAGAGTTAATTTTGGAGTTAATATCTCTGGAGTTTTATTTATATATCCTTAATCATGGATGCATTCTGAATATCTGGATTAACATTCTGATTTATTTCTTCAAACAGGTTTGTTTCATTGAGTTGAATTCTACCATCAAGAGAAATGAAGATTGAATGAACTATTTGGGTATGTTTCAGTGAGCTGGATTCTACCATCAAGAGAAATTAAGATTGAATTAACTATTGGGGTATGTTTCTGAGAGTTGATAGGCAGACCCCTCCCTTAATTGTTTTTCAATTTCATGTGATAAGAGTACTTAAGACAGACTATCTAGGCTGTGAAGCCATATGGCTGTGTAACATCTTAAGTTTCAAATTTAAAGTGCGTGGCTTAGTTTATTTTGGAGTTGAAATTGGAGGTGAAGATTTGAGGAAGATCTGGACTCTGCACAACAACTTTGCACTGTGAGAACTTAACTTTCCAAAAGCTGTGATTATTTCACCTCTTCCTATCATAATATCCCAATAATTGGGAAGTCTCCCCCCCCTGCATCTCACTATGCCCTCCCTACTGCTTTTTCCGTTTACTGTTTCCTCACTCCTTTGTGAACGTCTCTTCTCTCCAATTTCCCCACTGCACCATTATTTATACACCTCTCTCCCAACAACTTCTTTACCCCTCAATAAAAAACACCCACACAAATCCTCTCTTCACACCCTCTATCTACTCCATCCTGCTGCTGAGGATCTCCTTTAGGCCTGAAGCCAGACATACACACCTGCTCTCACCCACGCCTCCCCGTCATCTCTTTCCCTGTAAATTGTGTTAACCCTCTCATTTTAATACTGACTAACCTTAAAACTTGCCCCACAAATCAAGCATCCCAATAGCCTGCACTCATGGTTACTGTCCCACACTCAGTCACTCCTACGACCCATTGTGACAAAGCACTGCCATCTACAGCACTTATGCCCTCACCTGCTGTCTCTGTAAGTTCCCCATCAAACCTCTTAGATTGTAAGCTCTTCGGGACAGGGATTTCCTTTCCTATTGTCTGATTTTGCTGCACTTATTGTATTATTATAATTCCCTGTACTGTATTCTTTGTGAAGCGCTGAGTACACTTTTGGCGCTATATAAATAAAGACATACATACAAGGGCCTACCAGCGGATCAGGCTATGGACTATATACAAGTAAAAGCTGCTATACTGGATCGCTTAGGCCTGACCGCAGAGACCTACTGGCAGCAGTTCCGGAACGTGAAGTACACCTCTAAGATGAGACCCCGGGTCATAGCTCAGCGCTTACTGGACTTGTGTACTCACTGGATACAATCCGAGCAGCGCACTAAAAAGGTGATTCTCGAACAATTTGTTTTGGAACAATTCCTACAAGTGATAACCCCTCCCTCACGATCTTGGGTAAAACGCCATGCTGCTAAAACTCTAACTTTGGCTGTGCAGCTCGTTGAAAACTTCCTCTGGGCTGAGGATCAGGAATGTGTCTTGGGCCCGACGGATCCGACTCCACCAGCGCTGGTGGACACCCAAAGAGGGAGACGGGACCAACAGGTAAACTATGACCCATCTACACGCAACAGCCAAATCACACTGGAGAGGTCCAAACACCTGTCCCCACCGTGACCCTCGTCTACTTCTCAATGTCAACTCATTGCCACACGATAGAGACTTCAGAAGACGTTGCATGCAGGACCCATCTGACTCCTGGTCTCCCGTATCCGGGCCAGCTGATTGGTATCCCCGTCAACCTCCGGTGAGAAAGCCCTCTCCATGTTCTGCCTGCGGGGAACTAAGCCACCATCCTATGGAATGTCCACAGATAGATTGTTCCTTCAGCAGGACCGTTGCCTCGGCCTTCCCCAGAGAAAGTTGCAAGCCCTGGCTACTCCAGTCATGATTGGGGGTAAAACTGTCCAGGCCCTTGTAGATTCAGGCTCTGAAAAAACGCTGGTCTTCCAGGAACTGTTACTGCCTGACATGCTTTCCTATGACTCCTCATGGAGCATAGAGTGTATACACAGCGATGTAAAATGGTATGCGACGGCCAAAATCCTGCTACAGGTAAAAGGTCGGAAGGCCAGGCTCGAAGTAAGAGTCCCTGCCCCCGTTTTGCTCGTCCGGGACTAGCCTTTCTTTTCAAACCTACTGGCTTCCTCTCAGGGGGAGTCTAATTCTCTTGTACAGGAGAAGCCTGGTAAACAGTTCCCCTTCTCTGCAGACCTATTCCCCAGTAGACACCGGGTTCCAAAGACTCGGTGGCAAAGACTCTGTGGCAAACAAGACTGGTTGCAGAAATCTGGGACTCAAGGCCATAATAATAGGCATAAGTCACAGGTAATTACTGGGGAAGGCTAGAAGCAGGGAGAGATAGACTCTGGGGATTTACCAGAGCTATATCTCCCAGATTTTCTCCAGAGGCAGAGGGAATACCCAGTCCTGGCCATACAATATGAGAAAGTGGTAAAAATTGATGACCAGATATTGAATGCACAAGGGGTAATGGTGTTCCCTCATTTTGAATTATCAAATTATATTCTGTATAGGGTGAACAGGCAGACACAAACAGGGGATGTCACCAGACAAATCTTGGTTCCCAAGGTGTTTGTTAAAACAGTCTTCACTCTAGCCCAGGGGTGCGCAAACTTCTTGAGCTGAACCCCTGCCCGGCAGCCGCAGCGTTTGCGCCCCCCCTCTCCAATGACTCAACATCAAATGACCCCGTCGCATCATTTGACACAGCGTTGCCATGGCGTTGCGTCGCCGAAGACCTGGCAGAGAGCAGAGTGAGTTAATGAGGTCTCACGCCTCCCCCGGTATTTAATTTAAATGCTGCTGGGAAGAGCGCAGGGCCTCTGTAACCACCCATGCCCTCCCTTGAAAATCTCCCACCTCCAGCAGGGGGGCACCCCCAGTATGCACACCGCTGTTCTAGCCCATACAGTCCCTTGCGGTGGTCACCTTGATAAGAGATAAAACCTTGAACCGTATTTCGTTCCGGTTCTATTGGCCAGGGATGCATAGTGATATTGCTAAATTATGTGTGGCATGTCCTGAATGCCAGATAACCAGTCCGAAGAGACAAAAACCAAACCCCTTGGTTCCTCTGCCCTTGTCTCAGTTCCCTTTGAGAGGATTGGAGTAGACTTGGTAGGACCTCTAAAGCCTTCTGTGAAAGGACATGGGTTTATTCTGGTAATAGTCAACTATGCAACAAGATATCCTGAGGCTTTCCTCTTGAGGACAGCAACTGCGAAACAAGTAGCCAATAACTACTGTATGGCCGCTAACCCTGGGGTATCCTAGACCTCTGAAAGGAGTCCTGGGAGGAACAGTGGTCCCCTTCTAAGAATACCCTGCAATATGTATTGAACCTTAGAAAGCGCCTAGATGTGGTCGGGCATTTTGCTAGGGAGAATCTTAGAACGACCCAAGACAACCAAAATGCTCGCATGAGTGTGTTTCACCCGGGGGACCCAGTGATGATGTTATTACCCATTTGTGAGAGCAAACTCCTAGCAAAGTGATAGGGCCCATTTGAAGTACTCCGCCGCACGGGTGATGTGGATTACGAGATCTCTCAACCAGGTTTCAGGAAGGGTAAAGAAATTTACCACATGAACTTGCTGAAACACTGGAAGGTGCAGAGGTCTCTGTTCATACACCCGGTGCAAGAGGAAATGGACCTGGGTCCTCAGTCCCCACAGGGGAACACCTTTGGTGTGGATCAAGTCCCTTTGAGTAGCCAGTTGTCCACTGAACAAAAAGGGGATTTGTTAGAAATATTGAAACAATTCAATTATGTTTTTTCTTATTTACCAGGGAAAACTAATTTAGTTTTACATGTGATAGAGACAGCACCTGGTGTAAAAGTACATTCTCGTCCTTACAGGTTGTCTGAAAGCTGTAAGGCCCTGGTAGAGAAGGAGGTACAAGAAATGTTACATTTAGGCGTGATTGAGGAATCATGCAATGAGTGGTGTAGTCCAATAGTTATGGTCCCTAAACCATAATAAATGCAACACATACATAATGAACCTATATAATATAGGTGGTGCTCCCTGGAGTCAATAACTACACTGTAAACAAGAGAGAAAAGTTGTAGGTCCCATAGAGCAGGGCATACTAGGACTCCAAAAATGGGGCACACAAGTATGAGTACAAAATTGTAAAGGTTATTAACCATACAGCCAAATGAAGACAAACAGACTATAATAAAACACTAAAAACATAGTGAAGCGTCTTCCAAATGAGTTGGAGAGAAAGTTAGAGAGAGTTAGAGAGAGATAGAGTTAGAGATATAGATATAGGTATAGATATATCTATAAGGAGTCTTAATACACTAAAAACACTACCAAAATAAATCAGCCTCGCAGTATTAATAATGCGTGGAAAATGGATAATTAGTAATGTTTACTTAACCAAAATTAGGAAAGTGCATCCATAAACCTTGCTAGTGTGGCAACATCCCTGTATAAACCGATGTATAAATATACAAAAATGCAACAGCAAGCAAAAACAATGATAGGAGCAACAAAGAATCAAGGCTGCTCCAGTGAAACTGAGATAGTAAAGATCACAGATGCATCTCATAGAAATAAACAACCATCATGCCAAAGCAAGTGTAGCATATGTGTGGATTTAAATGTGCTAGGACTGGAGGTATGTTAAGAAAAACCCAATGCAATAAGCACTCTAACCAAGATATAAATTATCCTTTAGGGCCATCAAACACAACAACATCCGCTGCAACATATCAGGTAAATAAGTAAGAATATGTATGGTACCGCAATAGTAAAGATACTGTAAAGATACTGTATAAGGTGATATAAATATCATTCCTCTAAACCTCTCTAAACCAGCAAACACAATGGTGTAAGCCGAGCCCAGCCGGGGATGGAGAGGTAACAGCGGCAGAGTCCCAGAGAGTCCTGTTACCCTGAACAGTAAAAGCAGCGGTACTGACAATGTTTTTAGTGTTTTTTATAGTCTGTTTGGTTAATAAAATTTACAATTTTATACTCATACTTGTGTGCCACAGTTATTGAATAGCAAGATAGCAATAGGACTCCTTTAGACTCTTCCCCCCTGAAGAAGCGTGGCTCTCACACGAAACGTGCGTCGACGAAGTAGGGCGTCACGACAGGGATATCATTGCAGTGGCGACATCGAGCCTCAACTACACAGCTTGTATCATGGTGTTTCTTTTCTCTTTTAGATAATCAGAGGTCATCTGTGACCATTTACGCACCTTTAAAGAGTTTGAATATGCTGGTTTTGATATGCTGTCTCGCATCTGCTATACTGATCACCTAATACTCTATTGCTATCTAGTAACTGTGTTCAGTACTGTACTGTAGTTCAGTAACTACAATATATAAATACACTCTAGTGGATAGATGTACACCTGTGCCTATTGATACCATTTTCTCGCAGTATAACATGTTTTTTATGTGTCTGTTGGTCTCTAAGTCCCATATATGTGGACGGCCACTTATGCAATAGCAGGGTACACCATACCATCAAATTGAGATCTTTATGTATATATTTATAGTACGCATCTATCCATGACATCTTTGGATATTTACACTTACAACTATACACAGCTTACACCAATATAGGGAGTATTATACAGAGAGTTATATCTATTGATCACTAATATTGATCACAGCATACATACACCATTTGTATTTTAGATGTCCGATTAGAAATTCGGGGTGTATGTGTGTAGATACGCTATTGGAAGCGTATATAATAGGTCTAACATTTTTTACTAGCTCAATATTCCATTTACGATTCCACTTCCGGGATTTTATTGTACATTTTTTCACTGCACAGTATATAGTTACCATCACATTGTCACTTTATACCATGATGTAATAAAAGGTTGTTTTCTTTTGCTACTGATCCTGATGTCAACTTGACAGCTGTCGCAGACAATTATTCCTGCTGGACCACTACTGATGTCCTGTATATTTCTTTAATTACATTGAGTGGAATTTTTTGGAGGATCTTTTTGATCCTACTTGGATCAGTTGTGTGTATAGTATATATAGTTCGCAGGGTCGTATTAGGATATTGTTTTAAAATATGAATTCCTGGAATGCAGAATGTATTCTTTCCTGGAAATTGATTTCTTTACGAACGAGGATTCAATTACTAAAAAGCAGTGGTGTAAAGAGAATGTTGTGAACTCAATAATGAGCACTTGACTCATTATCAAAATGATTGGTTAGAATATTGGATGATAGAATTGTCTGTTCCAATGTGTCTCTTCTAAGACCAAATAGATCATAACATGTTTTGGCAGTTAAAAGAGCAATTCCTCATAGGAACAAAGTAAACTAATTCCAATGACATGTTTAACATGGTCACTGATACATTTTACCAATATCGGACACCAATTTTGAAAGTTTGTACTTGTAAACATGTAGTAAAGTAATAAATGAGGGAGGAGTAAGTATAGTAGTTTTGTGCCATGTATTGAACAAACAGATAGTTGACATGGTACAAGCTGCTTCTTCTTCAGGTATAGCCAGGGCCACTAACAGCTTTCCCGGGGCCCAGGACAATTGTTTCCACCCGACCCCGGATTGTTTAGCAAATGCGAGGTGTTGTCTTTCCCCCTATCGGTGGCCCAGCAATTCTCCTGTCAATCAACCCCTTTCTCACGTTACTTCCCGCTCTTCTCTCACTCCAACCTCCTCTCACACGTCCCCATTCATATTTCTTTAACCCTTAACATCGCTTTATTAGAGGCAATAACAAATATGGATTTTAGAACAATCATGAATTAACAACTTTTCAAAGGTTTTTGGAGAGAGAGAAGAGAGAAGAGTTACCAGATTAACATCCAGTAATAAGAGACAGCACACGCAAGTTGAAATCCAGGCAAAAACTATATTGAAAACAGATAGGGCACTGCAACCAACATTTCGGTCCCCACGGAGGGACCTTTATCAGGGTTATATATATATATATATATATATATATATATATATATATATATATATATATTTATATATATATATATATATATATATATATATATATATAACAAAACAAACAAAGAATGAAGTAGCGCCTCTATATAAAACTAATTAATATAAAGAACCGGTAAAGCTAATAATGAAAGGTGCTTGGTGGGGTGGCTAGATATTGACTTGTACACATTGATATAGACTAAAAAATATAAAAAATATATAAAGACTAAATCACTAATTGTAATACGATTAAAATTACCTACATAATATATATAGAAAAATTATTAAAATAGATTAACGAAATATATTATAACAAAAATGAAAAAAGTGAAAAAGTAAAAAATAAAAAATGAAAAAATGAAAAAAAAACCTTCAGTATAAAAAGTCCTGTTCTAATGATAATAGCACCAGGTTACTGCAGCCCGTTTCAAAGGGATCACCAGTCCCTAATCATATCTGAAAAAAAAGGAAAAGAAAAAACAGGCGCACACCTAGTGCATTAACATAATAAAATTTGTATTTCAAGGAACATAAAATCTGTAAAATGCCCACTCACAAAGATAAAGCGATCAATAGCATGTATGAGATTGGCTCTCATGTGCCGTCAGCTTAGTCCTCACAGTGCGGTTCCAGGTACTGGCGTCATCACGTGACTCTCCTCGTGTAGCCGGTGAACCGGTGAACCGGAAGTGGAAACTCGCACTCAGTGTTCGGCTAGAAGGAGTCCCTCCGGACAGCAATGCCCTTGATGTCCTCTATATTGAAATTGGAGCCGTGTAGTACACACAGAGGAAAAGGTTTCTGGAAGCAAGCAGCAACAGTGATCGTGGGCAAATGGCGGTCGCAGTCTAGTCACGCCCTACGCGTTTCGTCATCGATGATGACTTCTTCATCGATGACGAAATGCGTAGGGCGTGACTAGACTGCGACCGCCATTTGCCCACGATCACTGTTGCTGCTTGCTGCCAGAAACCTTTTCCTTTGTGTGTACTACACGGCTCCAATTTCAATATAGAGGACATCGAAGGCATTGCTGTCCGGAGGGACTCCTTCTAGCCGAACACTGAGTGCGAGTTTCCGCTTCCGGTTCACCGGCTACACGAGGAGAGTCACGTGACGACGCCAGTACCTGGAACCGCACTGTGAGGACTAAGCTGACGGCACATGAGAGCCAATCTCATACATGCTATTGATCGCTTTATCTTTGTGAGTGGGCATTTTACAGATTTTATGTTCCTTGAAATACAAATTTTATTATGTTAATGCACTAGGTGTGCACCTGTTTTTACTTTTCCTTTTTTTTCATATATATATATATATATATATATACACAGTGGTTGACAAATCACCAAAAAATCTACTCGCCACACAAAAAAATCTACTCGCCACCTAGTACCAAACGTGTGCTGCTTGGGCCAATATTTACTCGCCCGGGGGTTAAATCCACTCGCCCGGGGCGAGCAAATGTATAGGTTTGTCGAACACTGTATATATATATATATATATATATATATATATATATATATATATATATATATATATATATATATATATATATATATATATATATATATATAAATATATATATACAGTGGTCGACAAATCACCAAAAAATCTACTCGCCGAACAAAAAAATCTACTCGCCACCTAGTACCACAAGTGTGCTGCTTGGACCAATAGGAGCTCGCCACAATGTTAAATCCACTCGCCCGGGGCGTGCAAATGTTTAGGTTTGTCGAACACTGTATATATATATATATATATATATATATATATATATATATATATCTTATACTATATAAGTGAAAGCACTGTATGCCTGCCTGCCTGGATGTCCGGTGTCCCTAGGGGAAATCTCATTGGTCCCTTGGCCCGCCCCCGCACACCTCTCATTGGCCTGAGGCGGAGTGACGGGCCAAAGGACACACAGGGACACACACACACACACACACAGGGACACACACACACAGACACGGACGGGGACACACACACACAATCCCCTCCCGGTGCCCCTCACTCTCCCCCGTCAGCTGGACCGCACCTCAACTTCCACCCCCCCCCACCCTCCCTGTGCCCGAACTTACCCGGAGTCCCATGTACACACACACACACACATTCCCACCCCCCCCCCAAGCTCACACACACCTCACCCTCCCCCCCCAAGCTCATCCCCCCCCAAGCTCACACCCCCCCACCCCCCCAAGCTCACACCCCGGCGCCGCTACAGTCAGCGGGGGAGTGGAGCGAGCGCCCGGGACACACGCGGGGGAGCGGCCACAACACGCGGCCTCCCGCCTCACATCCACGTGGGAGCGGCCGGATGAGTGAGGCAGCGGCCGGATCAGTGAAGCAGCGGCAGGATGAGTGAGGCAGCGGCAGGACGGGTGAGCTCCCCCCCCTCCACATGCTACGTGCTGCTCTTGCCCCTCCGCTCCCGGCTCCCCCCTGTCACCGCGTGACAGGCCGCGGGACGTGAGATGGGAGGGGGGATGCCCCTCCGGTCCCGGCTCCCCCCTGTCACCGCGTGACAGGCCGCGGGACGTGAGATGGGAGAGGGGATGCCCCTCCGGTCCTGGCTCCCCCCTAGGCCGCGGGACGTGAGATGGGGGGGGGATGCCCCTCCGGTCCCGGCTCCCCCCTATCACCGCGTGACAGGCCGCGGGACGTGAGATGGGAGGGGGGATGCCCCTCCGGTCCACGCTTCACCTTCTCCCCACCGTTGTCCCCGCTGCCTGCGCAGGAGGAGGGGGGGGAGCGGGTGTGTGTATTTGTGTGAGACTGTGTGTGTGTCTGTGACTGTGTGTAAGTGTGTGTAAGTGTCTGTGACTGTGTGAAACTGTGTGTATGTGTCTGTGACTGTGTGTGACTGTGTGTAACTGTGTGTGACAGTGTGTGTAAGTGTTTCACAATGTGAGAGTGTGTGAGTGTGTGTAAGTCTGTGTAAGTGTCTATGACTGTGTGAAACTGTTTGAAACTGTGAAAGTGTGTGTAAGTGTGTGTGACTGTGTGTGAGTGTGTGTAACTGTCTGTGATTGTCTGTAACTGTGTGTGTGTGTGTGTGTGTGTGGTGCACTGTGCAGTGTGAGCAATGAGCAGTGTGTCAGTGTGTGCAGTGTGAGCAATGACCACTGTGTGTGCAGTGTGAGCAGTGTGTGTGCAGTGTGCAGTGTGTGTCAGTGTGAGCAGTGTGTGTGCAGTGTGAGCAATGAGCAGTGTGTGTGCACTGTGTGCAGTGTGAGCAATGAGCAGTGTGTCAGTGTGTGCAGTGTGACCAATGAGCAGTGTGTGTGCAGTATGCAGTGTGTGTCAGTCTGAGCAGTGTGTGTGCAGTGTGCAGTGTGCAGTGTGACCATTGAGCAGTGTGTGTGCAGTATGCAGTGTGTGTCAGTGTGTGCAGTGTGAGCAGTGTGTGTGCAGTGTGCAGTGTGTCAGTGTGAGCAATGAGCTGTGTATGTGTGTGTGTGCAGTGTGAGCAGTGAGCAGTGTGCAGTGTGTGTCAGTGTGACCAGTGTGTGTGCAGTGTGCAGTGTGTGTCACTGTGAGCTGTGTGTGCGCAGTGTGCGTCAGTGCGACCAATGAGCAGTGTGTGTGCAGTGTGCAGTGTGTGTGTGCAGTGTGCAGTGTGAACAATGAGCAGTGTGTGTCAGTGTGAGCACGGTTCACATCCCGGGCAACGCCGGGTCTCTCAGCTAGTATATTATATATATATATATATATATATATATATATATATATATATATGTGGAAGCACTGTATGCTGGGTGATAATGGTGAATGGCAGGGTTGCAGACCTGCCTAAGACATGTGAATGTGTATGTAATATATATATACACCATCACGTTTTAAGTTATGGTGGGTGAAAAAGGCAACAAGAAACCTCCACCATATTGCATATAGCAAATAAAAAGATCACTTGTGAGCACATGTCTTAGGCAGGTCTGCAACCCTGCCTATCACCATTATCACCCAGCATACAGTGCTTCCACTGCAGCAAGGGATTTTGGGAAATGACATGCAAACAAGCATACTCCTGAGAAAGCCGCATACTCTACTGGCGAAACACGTACAGTGAGACCGCCCAGAGGAAGAGAGATGAGTAGTTGAGGGATTATACACCACGGAAGCCTAACCGGAAGTGATGCACCATCTGGGAGACCACGACGGAGCTGAGTCCTGGTGAGCGATCGGGAGACAAACAGCTACACGCGGAGTCCCTTTGACCATAACAGACGTCCAATGGAGGCGGTGTGGTGAGCCTCGACACTGATTGATCTCTCCTGCTTTCACAATTAGTGATACATTCTGTTTTTATATTGTTTTATTGTAAGTGCGCATTTTTGAGGTGCTATATTACATTTATACCTTTAATTATATTGATCTGCGCTATTGACGCATTTTCTTATTTTCCACACTTTGTCGTAATCTGCTATGAGTACATCCTTACCTGAGTCCAGAAGAACATACTCCCCGCAGTTAATTGATGTTGCCCCAAAACCACAGATATTTTGTGAGTAGGCTGCACAGAAGACCCAAGATTGCACAGAAATGTATTCACATATTATTAGCATCTACACTTAGATTGTTGCGTTTTGTTGTCTTTCTCCTTACAGTGAGACTAAGCAGACACAAAAAGATGTAAAACACTCAATATGTGAGTACTAAAATGCTTATCTGAATGTGAGGTCGCCCGTTAAGTCTTCACGATATGAGGGGAACTCCCAAAGAAATGCCTAACCGGCACCCCATACCGAGGCCTATAACTCAGGAAGCAGGAGGTACCCAAGGCTGAAATTAATGCATTTCAGCTCTGGAGACCCACTGCTCCCGTACACTATTAGTAAAATTCACGTTACTCACATTAAAGCAGTTTCATTACCTTAGTGGCTAGCCACTAAGGCAATGAAGGGGTTAACGCACAGTAGCTGGTTTATTGGGGGCAGAGGGGTGAGTTAAGGGGGTACTTGGCCCAGGATGGGTGGTTAGGCCTACCAGGAAGGATGCAGGAGGAGTTAGCCCCTTCATCACCATACCCACACGGTAGGCCTAACCACCCACCCTGGATCAAGTACCCCGTTCACACAATCCAACTAACCCCAATAAACCTTAAAATACCTGCTATCTACCAATACACAACCCACCCTCTACTGCCAAGAACCCACCGCCCCCTAAGACATACAGTACAGTAATGGGCAAAATTACTATTATCCAGATATGGATAATAAATTATTTGCCCATTAAAAATAAAACCATCAAGCATAAAGTAAATTAAAGTTCTACTTACCCCTTCCAGGATGAAGACCGTCCTTGTCTTCCTCCCTGTCCTTGTCCTCCATTGGCAGGAACACTGCAATAGAAAAACTAATGGCCACTAACCCCTTAATCACTGTAGTTAGTTAGTAACCACTATAGTAATTAAGGGGTTAACCTCCCTCCCCTGCTACCAAACTGGAAGGCCTAACCACCCTCCCCGGGGAAACTACCCCCATACCTGCTACCCCTTGATTGGTACAGTGTTAAACCATGTCCATAATATGGCCATGGTTAGCCACTATGGCAATAAATGGGCAAGCTAAAATAACAGCCACTAAATAAAACATATTACATTAAAAAAACAATAAAACAATTGATTGGCACAGTGGTTCCCCCTGCCCATATGATATGGGCATACATTGCTCCTATAGCAGTCAATGGGCAACCTAAAAAAAACAAATCAACAAAAATACATAACAATTAAATAAAACCAAGAACCACTAATCCAAAACAATTAAATAAAACCAAGAACCAGTAATCCAACACAATTAAATAAAAACAAGAACCAAAATTACAATACATAACAATTAAATAAAAACAAGCATTTGCAAAAAAATATATTGCTGGTCACTGTGCATATCTATAACCGTAAATGGGCAAAGATAAACACATTGCCAGTCAATGGGATAAACAGAAAAAAAAATACAATAAAAATACGAAAAATACAAAAAGAACATACAATCAATGTTTCTCTACCTTTGATGTCTTCACCCTCCGACTGAAGCAGGAACCTCTTGATCCTCGATGCAATGCTTCTCATCTTCTGGTAAGTTATTTTCTTCTTGCTTCAGTCTTCTCTTCTTTACTTGTAACCCAATCCAATGGGGCAGATGTTGTCCCGTCGGCTTCTTAAAGCTCAAATTAGACAGGACAGGCCTTATATAAGGCCTGTGATGCCACTTTTGAGTGTTAAATGGAACACCCCCAATCCGATTGGCTGGTGTACCATGTGACAGATTTAAAAAAAAAAAATTTAAGGATGTGACGTCCCTCCTTTTAAGATGAAGTCACGTCCTTAGAAAAAACTGGAAGATGTCACATGGTTTACTACAACTAATCAGATTGGGGGCGTACCATATGATGCCTCAAATGGTATTTTTCCCAATCCGATTGGTAGGAGTAACATATTATGGCAGCCATTTTGTTTTTGGTGATGTAATCTTAAAGGAAGGGAAGCATAGCCTTCCTGATTGGCTGGCTTCCCTCACTTTTGAAAATGTCAAATCCTTTAAAAAAAAAAAAAAAAAAGCATCTATCACATGGTACACTAGCCAATCGGATTGGGGGTGTAACGTTTGACACTCAAATGTGATGTCACAGGCCTTATATAAGGCCTGTCCTGTCCCATTTGACCTTAAGAAGCCAACGGGACAAAAGCCACCCCATTGGATGGGATTACAAGTAAACACGACAGGAAAGAAGAAAGAAGAAAATAACTTAACAGGAGTTGAGAAGCATTGCGCCAGGATCAAGAGGTTCCTGCTGCAGTCGGAATCGGAGTGTGAAGACATCAAAGGTAAAAAAAACATTGATTGTATGTTATTTTTGTATTTTTCGCATTTTTGTTGTATCTTTTTTTTTTTTTTAGGTTGCCCATTGACTGCCAATGTGTTTATCTATGCCCCTTTAAGGGTATAGATATTCACAGTGACAAGTAATGTATTTTTTTGCAAATGCTTGTTTTTACTTAATCATTATGTATTGTATTTTTGGTTCCTGTTTTTATTTACTTGTTTTGTAAGTATGGTTCTTGTTTTTATTTAATTGTTTTGGATTTTTGTTGGTTGTTTTATTTTTTAGGTTGGCCATTAACTGCCATAGTGGCAAAGAATGCCCATATTATATGGGCATGGTGTACCATTGTGCTAATCAATTGGTTTACTGGAATTTCTATTTTATTTTAATGTTATGTGTTTTATTTAGTGACTGTTTTTTTTAATAGCTTGGCCATTTATTGCCGTAGTTGCAAACACTGTCCAAATCAATGGGTAGTGGGGGTAGAGGGTGACAT
Source organism: Ascaphus truei (assembly GCF_040206685.1). Lineage (NCBI taxonomy): Eukaryota > Metazoa > Chordata > Amphibia > Anura > Ascaphidae > Ascaphus > Ascaphus truei. Next base: position 49,542,929 of record NC_134489.1, on the reverse strand, counting down.
AGTTGCCCCGGGGACGGTGGTTAGGCCTTCCGGGTGGGTAGCAGGGGAGGGAAGTTAACCACTTAATTACTATAGCGGTTACTAACCGCTTAAGTGATTACGGGGTTAGTGGCCATTAGTTTGTTTTCTATTGTAATGTTCCTGCCAATGGAGGGCAAGGACAGGGAGGAAGATGAGGACGGCCTTCATCCTGGCGGGGTAAGTAGAACTTTTATTTACTTTATACTAGTTGGTTTTATTTTTAATGGGCAAATGCACTATTATCCATATCTGGATAATAGTTATTTTACCCATTACTGGACTGCATGTATTGGGGTTGGGTGGGGGGGGAAGGGGGAGGGAGGGGGGCAGAGTGTTATATTTATGTATTGCACTGTATTTTTTTTTTCAATGGGAAAAGTGCTATTAGCCATCTTTGGTTAATGGCTCTTTTACCCATTCCTGTTGTTGGTACAGAGGGTGGGTGAAGGTGGTAGTTAGTGTGAGGGGTTAACCCCTTCATTACCTTAGAGATTACTCCCATTAAGGCAATGAAGGGGTTAACTTCAACCAACCACCATCCCGCAATGCCTAACCCTGGTGGCGACTATAAGCTTCACCGGCCCCTGTATCAACAACTATACAGTGCCAGCTATTTAACCCTTTCATTACCTTAGCGGTTAGCCGCTAGAGTAATGAAACTGGCTGCAATTTTATTTTCATTGCACAGGATTGATACTGGAGACCGGCGGGGACCCCCAGAGACTCGCAGAAACCCCAGAGATGTGGGGATCCACGGATCCCCACCGGCCTCCAGTATCAATTCTGTGAAGTAATACTAAAAGAAACTGCTTTTATGCATCTTGCAATACTTTTAGCACCAGCCTTCATCTGGTGCCAAAATATTGTAAATTGTTATAGTACGATATGCTTATCACAGCTTAGTGAATAGCAATTTCTGCCAATTATTTAATATTTCGGGCATTTTTTGGCTTATTGTACAGCTTTTTTTTGACGTGTTATAGCTCGATAAAAAGCCGATATATTGTAGTGCGATATTGCCCTGTTATCTGAGCTTTTTGAACAGCAACACAGGCAATATCGCCCTATACGGGCATTGATAGTACTATAAGCCACGAAGTTTAGTGAATAAGCCCCTTAAAGTCTTAAGGGATGAGGCATCAAGAATTATAAGGAATGTAACAAAAGTTGTAAAAGGGCAATCAAATGAGCAAAAATGGATAATGACAAAAGGATTTCAATAAAAAGTAAGATCAACCCTAAAATGTTTCTTGAGTACCTTCATAACAAAAAATTAGAAAAGAAAATATAGGACCCTTTCAGTGTGAGATAGGAGGCAAATGATTGGATATAAGGAAAAGGCAGAGGTATTAAACACATTATTTGCCTCTGTATTTACCAGTGAAGAATCAAATGCAATAGTGGTGCCGCAGGAGGAAGCCACAACTTCTATATTAACGAACATTTGGTTACTGGGGAAGACGTTCATAGGAGGTTGATAAAATGGAAGTAAATAAAGCACCTAGCCCTGGTGGCATACATACAACAGATTTGAAGGAGTTTACTAACTTGAAGGTTTAGTACAGGAAAATATTCAGGAATACCTAACATAAAACCAAATTATTAGTAATAGTCAGTATGGATTTATGAAGGATACCATAGTATCGCAAAAAATGGACTTCCTCCCATCTTCCATCTTAACATGCACACCATACTGTACATCTACATATTAATGAGAAACTGTACATAATTCCGCGCTCCTCCCTATAGAAGTTGCTGCAGGTACATTCTATATGTAAGGCTTATCTTTTTATCATAACAAAATACCCTTTTTCATGAGATTATTATTTTATTTTAGCCTAATTGGTAGGAGCGCAGGAATCGTTCTTTTTGCTCATCTACATATCAACACATTAAAAAAAAAATTGTTTGATCTTTGTAAAAAGATATCAATCACTAAGATACAAAGATGTAGTCCTATTTATGACCTAATTAGACTAATGACAGTAATATGTTTAATAGATTAAATATATTAAATTGATGCCTTAAAAATGAGGCATGTATAGCAAGTTAGAGTGTTGGAAATTGTACATTTGTTCTCAATAAAAACAGAGATTCTGCGGGTAAAGTCATCTGATTAATGCACACCCCCTGAATTTCAAATAATGAATTAGATAGTTGAAAAGGACATTACCAGAAAAGCATAAAGGCAGTAAACCCCCCCTAAATATTTACAAACATATTTTAAGAAATAATTTTAAAATACTTCTAATTTTTAATGCATCAAGTACCTATTTTTAACCTGTTCATATTGTATATAAAACCTTCCCTTACAGTCTCACTGCCTTTGGCTCATTTTGGTCTTAGTGTGGACTGTAATTTTAAACTTCTACTTTAACCTTCTCCCCTATAACTTTCAATTGCCACTATTTATTATATAAACAAGGGCAGATCCACATAACTCCATTAAATCAGGGCAAATAATGTGACGTTACCTAAATAGGTAAAGGATTTTAGCTTCCCTGAGTTTAACGGATATCCACAAAAATAATTTTATGCTAAAAAATATTTTAGGGCCCTCATTAGCAAATGGCTAACTTGGAATTAGCCAGATCATTTCAAAATAAAACATTGCAGTGCTAGCTCGCCATATTCTAAGGAAGATGCCAGTTATATACTGTTATGCAATAAACACCTGACATCTTCCTTCCAATTATAATATTTTTTTAAATTAATTCCTTCGAAGCCATAGTAGCCATGTAGAGTGTTTTTAGTGGCCATACTGTAGCCCTATTAGCCACCTTTGGTGAGTAGGACTAACGGTAATAACTATAGAGAGAGGGGGTAGGTTTGTTGGGGGGTTATCTCCCTTGGGGGGATTAATGTGGTGGGTAACCACTTGTTTGCCATAGCAGTTGTACATCTGACATACAATATGTAGTACAGTAGTTAAGGTATTTGTATTAACCCCATGGCTATCTTACTGACCATGAAGGCATGCATAATGTCTGCCGTAATGACCATATGGAATCCAATGGGTTAATACATAGGTCTTAGCGATATTTGTTAGGGCCTAGAGCAAGGTATTAACTTTGGCTTCTTATACAGCTAAGGCAATAAATGATGCCAAAGTTAGTCATTTCAGCACCCTGGACAAGGCCAAAATAATGTCTGCGACCTGGCATTAAGTGCTGGAAGCACCTAATGCCAGGAATTGTATAGCCATGAACTAAAATAACTCAGCATTTACTGTAATGGCCTTCTGTGGTTATGCGTTCAAGTGGTCCACACCTCTTTTACATTTCAACTACACCAACAGCCATTTAAGTTAATGCCAGGCCGTCCTTACAATAATAACACCACAAAGTTATATTGGACGGGGCTTACTACACAGTGTATCATAAAGTGAATTTGTGATTATAACATAACAACAGTGTTAAATGGTGTTAAGGTGAATGGTGTCTTTATATACAGATGCAGCGGCCGTTATTGAAACACTTAACGCTGTGTATACCTCGGAATACCTATGTCATGGTGCGGCATTCCTTCCAACCAGAAAATGGCATTTTAGTGTTCTGGCTTTAAAACGCCTGGAATTGACACAGTAGCACAGTAGCACAGTACTGTACACATTACAATTTATTAATTTCATTGCATTTAATTGCACGCAATCCATGAAATTCAAACAAAGCAACCGTGATAAACATGTGTGCCTGGGGAGATTGGCGGCGTTAATGCCGTGTGGAGTACAGCAGCGCACACGAAAACAGCACCGTGATTTGTTCGAATAACGGCCGCTGCATCTGTATACAGTTATTAAGATGGGTATAAAGATGGCTTATAAACCTCTGGCGAGGACTTGTTCCCAAAGTCCGCCTCCACGTATATCTCTCCACAAGCGCCAGGGGGAGCGTGATTAAACCCCCAAAAAAGAAAAAATATATATAATGCACATCTGATGTAACAGGTTGACTTATGAAAGAAAACATGGCTCATATGGATTTTCTACTTATCAAAGGTAAGTGTAAATAAGACCTTTCTCCAAACAGTGATTAGAGGTGTACTCTTCTCGTCCATGCAATAAGGCAGACTTTAACACAGCATTAGTTAGCTTTGAAGATCTCCGATAGCACTTAATGAGATGTTAACGTAAGGAGCTTTGAGGATCTTCCCCATAACAAGTAATAAGATACCTGTAAACACATATTATCCTGAATCTGACTGTTATAGAGTCAGTCTCACTAATTTTTATTATCAGTTCTCTCAAGGACTTCAATGTAGTCTCACTAATATTAGTGAGTGCTTTTTCTTTAAAATACCATATATTGGTCCAGATAGAATCAGCACACTTCACTTATTTTGCTTTTTGGAGATTGGCAGTATATAAAAATAGGGCTCACTCAATATAAATTCAGGATGTGTAAATAATAATCCAGTCAAGGCACAATTTTAACATACAGTAGTCACTCACACATGGACCTTACACTGGCAACTTCAGATCTAATAAAACATGTTATCCTAGCCTACTGTATATATCACCTTATCTAAAAATACTTATGTGGTGCTGGAGCCTGGAGAGGCAGCCAATAATTGGTATGAAAAAAAGGAGATTAGAAAGACAAAGGTTTGCAGGGGGTGTGTGATTGACAGATGCAATGCTTTTGTGCACAACTATGCTACAGTATCTTTCTGCCATTTAAGTGCTGAATTTTTAAAAGTGTAAATAGATATGGAAATACAGAACGTGTTTATCTTGAGATTGAAATAGGTAAAAATAACAAAGCACTTAAAACAGCATTGCTACATTGAAAAGTGTATTGGTGTTTCATTAAAACAAGTGTGGGTGTCTCATACGTGTGTGTATAATATATATATATATATATATATATATATATATATATATATATATATATATATAAACCTCATAGAACATAAGCGCAGAGAAAACCACCTCCATCATGCAGAAAACTATAATCAGATAAAAAATGATAATTGACAGTTTACATTTGAGCACTCTTCTTTAGTTTTTTATAAATATTTCTATAACATTTATGTTATAAAAACAGGAAGAGAGAAAGTAATTTAAAAAAACCCACAATGTGGAGCCGAAAGGGTTTAATATAGCAGTGATACCACCAGAGAGGAATTAGGTATTTTCATGCCCGGGCAATTTCCCAAACTTTTTTTTAATAGAGCCAAGGCAAAACAATCCTGTCATTTTTAAATCTTTACTATATTCTCTCTCTGCCCTCTTTCTCTCCCCCCACTTTTTTCTCTCCCCACTCCACTTGTATCTCCCCCGTCACACACACACACACACACACACACACACACACACACACACACACACACACACACACACACACACACACACACACACACACACACACACACACACACACACACACACACACACATCTATTATCACTCCCACCTTCTCCTACTCCCACCACCATTAGACACTCAACTCCCCCCAGTAGTCAATCTCAACCTACTGTGCTTGGGGCAGTTGCCCCACTCGCCTTTCCTCTAGTTATGCCTCTGGGTACCACTGTATGTACATTATGTGTGTTGTGCACACCCCTTACAGCGTGGTAACTATCACAGGAGATCTTCCAAAAAATCAGGGGAGTGTGTCTCGTAGCCATAAAATAAAGAAAACATTACATAGTGCAATAATGTTTTAAATCAGTGATTTGGTGCAAAAAAGGTTCAAAAATGACTACTCACATTGAAGCAATCAAAATCAAGCAGTCATCAAACTTAAGGGGTGGATGTACCCTGTGTATATGCAGCAGCCACCAGCCCCCAACCTCCAAGGAAAGAAGAAAAGACCATATAGTGCAGATGGTATTATATTAAAACAGGGAATACAAGAATGAAGGCTTACACTTCGTATGGTCAGAGTAGGCAGTAATGAATTGCAGATAACGGGTGCTCAGTTGGTCGCGATCCCCTGAGTTCCTCGCTCTCCTCTGCCTCTACCGGAAACACTCGCATCCACGCCGGGGCTCCCGTCACGTCACTTCCGGTGCAGTGGGAACCACCGGATCTGATGGTAAGGGTGGATCCTCAGTGTTCTTCCTCTCTGCTGTGGGCTGAAACACTCTCCGTATAACTCATGGCTTCGACAGGGGTCCTTCTCAGTGCTATTCTAGCAAAAGCACATTTGAATAGCCCACCAGTCGTGATGTCACCGTCTTCAATCCACGCTCCAGGATCAACTCCCAAGATTTTCTGGTACTCTTATCGGCCGTGCCCCTTACATAGGCCTCGGTCTCCTATCTTTTTGCTAGAGCAGAGGCCACTGACCAATCATAGCACAGATCGTGGTGGTGCAGCCAATCAGAGGACGAGGGCTTGTCCGGCTGCACCAATTAGAGGAGGGGGCTGGCTTAGCGAATGTGGACAGCCCATCAGGGAGTGAGCTTTTGGTGAGCGGGAAATTCGAACTGGCCAATGGGAATCGTGCCAACGGGCTGAGACCCATTAACTGTTCCCCTGGACAGTCCCATACCCCCTGCGGGGTAGGCACCACAGCGTCTCTGAGAACAAATTGCGCCGCTGAGAACCAGTTCCAGGATGTGAGTCACAGCCGTTCCCCACTCACCATTGTCCAGGTACTCCAGCCACTCCCAAGCTCTGTCGCGAAACGGTATTTCTCCGTCTGCAGCCCAGCTAAGTGAATTACTGTCTCTGCACATGGAGAAATACCAGCAACACAATGGACAGGGCTAGCCCACTAACTGTGTGGGGAAAACACTACCACAGGGAATAAAAGTGCTTTTTTATACAACCCCAGTTCCCCAAGACACACAGTTCCCCCTTCCCGATATCACACAGTGATTAAGGCTCTCTTCTGGAAGAGGTTACACAAAATACATTACATACAGGCCAAAATGAGCCTCACAGAGGCGGCCATTACACATGGTTTCGGGACAGCCAGTAGGGCTTCACTTTTATTATGTGAGGCTGGCTGCCCCTACCGTCACAGTAACTAGCGAAATTGTGTTATTTAGTGCATTACTGTCCATTTGTTTACATTGCAAATTGCACATAAACAATAGCAAATCATTGTTAAAATGAGTGCAAGCTTTCAGATTTTTTACTACAGTATGTGAAATGTCATGGTATTGCTGATACGGTCATTATTTTTGTACTATTCAGATATTAGTTATGAGCATGTTATTTTCCATAACTAAAGTTTTTTTAGTGATAATGGTTTGCTAAAGTTTGAAGCTTTTTAAATGATATCCCCCACTCCATCTGAATCTTTAATGAGCTTGTGCATTTGCTAACTTCTTATACTGGGATTTAAAATTATACTGACAATTTCTATTAGACAAGGCTCTTGCTTAGAAAGATTAAAACTAGGTTTATTAAAAATATCCATCCATCCAAAACAGAAACCATGTACAATAGTCTACCAAAATATGCAATAATCTATGAGTGAAATAAACTACCAATACACATTATAAATGAAACAAAAAAAGATATAATTTCCTTCCACTTCTACATCTAAAGTTTGTTATAATTATCAAAGTATTAAAGAAAGGTAAATGATGTATGTATTTAATAAATCATGCTATGAAGAGAACACCTTATAATTACAACATGCAGGTTAATATAGCCTTGGTTTTTTAATAGTAATTATAAAAGAAGCAAGTTTCAACCCTGAGAAAGAATACACTGGCATTAGTAGGCTTAAGGCTACACTTATAATGCCGACGATGGCGACGCAACGGTCAGGCTACGGTGGCTGGAAAATCAAATAGAGATGACTTCCAGTGATCGCGACCAATCCGTCGCTCCGTCGCACGGCGCTTACTATAAGCGCACGCAACGGCAGCAATGCATTTGTTTTGCCGCGACATCACGTCGCTGTCGCCGGCACCATAAGCGCAGCCTAAGATAGACACAAAAAAGTTTTCAGTGAAACTTATTTGTCTTTTGTCACTGTTTTGTCACAGAAATTGTACTTGTGATGGTGATGTTATTAATTAAAAATCAAAACACAATTTCAGTGCCAAAACGTAAAGAAGTTTGACTTAGAACACTTGTTTTAGCTATTTGCACTTTTGTGAATTCCTTGTGTGTGTGTGTGTGTGTGTGTGTGTGTGTATCAGTCAGTGTGTGTCTGTCTCTGCATGTCTCTGTGTGTGTGTCTGTCTCTGCATGTCTCTGTGTGTGTGTGTCTGTCTCTGCATGTCTCTGTGTGTGTGCTGTCTCTGCATGTCTCTGTGTGTGTGTCTCTGTGTGTGTGTCTCTGTGTGTGTGTCTGTCTCTGCATGTCTCTGTGTGTGTGTCTGTCTCTGCATGTCTCTGTGTGTGTGTCTGTCTCTGCATGTCTCTGTGTGTGTGTGTCTGTCTCTGCATGTCTCTGTGTGTGTGTCTGTCTCTGCATGTCTCTGTGTGTGTGTCTCTGTGTGTGTGTCTCTGTGTGTGTGTCTCTGAGTGTGTGCCTCTGCGTGTGTGCCTCTGCGTGTGTGTCTCTGCGTGTGTGTCTCTGCGTGTGTGTCTCTGCGTGTGTGTCTCTGCGTGTGTGTCTCTGCGTGTGTGTCTCTGCGTGTGTGTCTCTGCGTGTGTGTCTCTGCGTGTGTGTCTCTGCGTGTGTGTCTCTGCGTGTATGTCTCTGCGTGTGTCTCTGCATGTGTGTCTCTGCGTGTGTGTGTCTCTGTGTGTCTCTCGCTCTCTGTCTGTCTGTGTGTGTGTCACTGTGTGTGTGTCAGTGTGTCAGTTAGCGTGTGTGTGTGTGTGTGTCTGTGTCTCTGTGTGTGTGTGTATCTGTGTCTCTCTCTGTGTGTGTCTCTGTATGTGTGTGTGTGTGTGCGTGTGTCAGTCAGTGTGTGTCAGTCAGTGTGTGTGTTTGTGTGTCAGCCTGTGTGTGTGTGTTTAAGTCAGTTTGTGTGTGTGTCACTGTGTGTGTGTGTCACTGTGTGTGTCAGTCAGTGTGTGTGTGCGTCAGTGAGTGAGTGCGTGTGTGTTTGTGTGTGTGTCACTCAGTGTGTGTGTGTAAGTCATTGTGTGTGTGTGTGTGTGTCAGTCAGTCAGTGTCTGTGTGTGTGTGTGAGTGTCAGTCAGTGTGTGTGAGTGTCAGTCAGTGTGTGTGAGTGTCAGTCAGTGTGTGTGAGTGTCAGTCAGTGTGTGTGTGTCCGTGTGTGTGTGTGTGTGTACTGTAGTGCCGACGAGTATTCTAAAACAAATCTGGGGCAATTACCAACAAGACCCAGATACATGCTGGGTACATGCTGCAACATTTCAGTGACATTTCTGCAGACAGACTAATGGCCCATCGGATTAACAGCGGCGTCCCTGGCAGTCCCATTCAAACTTAATGGGACTGCCAGGGACCCCTGCGGTGTTAATCCGACGGGCCATTAGTCTCTGCAGAAATGTCACTGAAATGTTGCAGCATGTACCCAGCATGTACCTGGGTATTGTTGGTAATTGCCCCAGATTTTCCAAGGCAAGTTTAAGGCAAGTTTTAGAATACTCGTCGGCGCACCTGTACAGTATGTGTGTATCTTTCAGTCAGTGTGTGTGTGTCTTTCAGTCAGTCAGTCAGTCAGTCAGTCAGTCAGTGTGTGTGTGTGTGTGTCAGTCAGTGTGTGTGTGTTTCAGTCAGTGTGTGTGTGTGTGTGTGTTATTCAGTGTATGTGTGTATCAGTCAGTGTATGTGTTTGTGTTTGTGTGTCAGTGAGTGTTTGTGTGTGTGTCATTCTGTGTGTGTGTGGGTGTGTGTGGGTGTCAGTCAGTGTGTGTGTCTTTCTCATGTATTTTGTGTTTCACTGTGTGTTAGCCTATTTTAAGTGAATAAATGACAATTTGTTTTACCACCTTGTTTTGCTCAATGTTATGATCCTGGTATAAAAGGTGTAAATGCCTGGTCTCCCGTGACAGTGATCCAGCACTCCATTAGTTATGATCTCAAATTCCTTGAATTTAATGCTCCTCATTGTTGCAGCAGCAGCAGAGATGGAAGCCTCCTCAGCCATGTTCACACCTGTTGGGTCAGGTGAATATGGCTGAAAAACGTCCCTATGTATCTTGTATTGAATTGAATTTGAACGTGTGCATCGGCGTTACATTTAGGTACAGTAACACACGTGTTATGGGACTGGAAAGCATGTGCATTCATTGGAACACACGTTATATTTTTCCCAATGCGCATGTGCATTGTTTCTCGTGTCTCTGCGCTATCAACATACCGTTACTGCATATATCGCTACGATACAACTTTTGGTGACAGACAATATATTTGCATATCATTAGCTTTCTGGATATCTGTTAAACTCAGTTAATGTCACGTTATTTGGCCTGATGTAACAGAGCTTTGTCAATCTACCATTTAAAGCCTAAAAGGAATGTAGATAAAGTATACCTATCAAGAGCAGTATCCAGACACTTGCTAGTTATGGTAAATCTGGTGGATTAAAATTGACAGGTATTGAAGTGCTTAAACATGATGCATTAATGTAAAAGGGGAAAACATTTTGGATTTTTTAAATGCAAACCTAGTCACTAAATGACCTTGATGAGGACATTTATTTAGTTCTTTTTATTAGGGAATATTAATGCATTTTTTACCAATGTGATTAAGAGGTTTCTATCTTTGTGACTATGGAAAAGACCTTTTTATATACTGAATGCATTTTGTTTTATAAATCCTTTGGGCAGCTTTAATTGGCATATATATTTTTTATAATTACTGAGGGTATTCTTTTGAGAAATATTTGTATTAATAACTTTTATTAACTTTTTTTGCCATTTAGTTTTCTGTATATACAGTATGTTTTTTTACTATTTTTTTATGTTTAATTAATAAATATACATGTGTGTGTGTGTGCGTACTTTTGCACGGGGTGTTATAGTGAAGTTTCTTTTTTAACAGATTTTTTTTATCTTTTATAATTTTATTATTTATGTAAGCTTAATTTATGACCATCTTGATATTTATATAGTCCTATATCTCTCGTTTATTGACTAAAGTTATCATAGAAAGATTTAATTTTCAGTATTACTTTATTAATATAAATGTTTTCCTTAATTTAGGAGAGTGTCCATTCTTTTCTTATTCCAACCTGTCTGCAATTATTTGGGTTGGACACTATAGTGATCAATGTTTTATAAAATGGACTCTCCTACCCCATTGGCACACACCCTCAATGAATTAGGCTTAGCTACAAAACACGCAGAGATGGAGATTAGCCGTCTTTAGTGCTTGCATGATCGGGATGGACTACGGAAGTCACACCGTGAAGCTCCAAACTAGTGCCCAAAATGCTGCTAAGAAAGAGGAAATTCATTGCGAAGGCATCCAAAATGTGGAACTCTAGACACAAATGTGATTGAGGGCCTAGGACACTCAGTAACACCATTTGGGTTTTAGTGGTGGACACCTAACGAAGCCTCACTCAGGAAGAGTTGTAATCCCTATGATGAGCCTTTGTTATACTTTTGTTTTTAAGTGCATTTTTTGTTATTTTTTATTTGTCTATAATACATTTTCTACACTATGGGAGTGGTCTCCTTTTTCTTTTTAAATTCCATACAGTGTTTGCATAGAATCCCAACTAGGAAAATGTCTATCTGGAAGTGGATCTGCTTGCTCTACGTTTCCCTAACCTAAAATTGGCTGTGTAATACAATAGATTTAAGGATTAGGACATTTCTGTATGAAGCAAATGCTAGAAGATAAAAATGCAATTGTTAATTTGCATGTCCATACCCAGAATATGAGTGATTTTTGGGGGGAAAAAATCAACTTTGAGCAAACTACATAACAAGAAAGAGTGACTATTAATATGTATTCATCTACATTAATAACATAATTCCTTATACACCATTTTAGTTTTAAGGATTGTCAATGTATCAGGGAGATGTGTGTTACAGTTGTTATTTCACCTGCCAGGATCCCATTTCTATGTTCCTCAATGTTTATTGGCTATTCCTCCTAAGTGAAGGCAGTGACATGAAATTGAAGCTTCGTTTTATTATATCTACTATATTCTTGTTACCCATGTAGCAGGGATTCTCAGAGCAATTTTCTCCCTCTTATTGTACGAAGGTTCAAGGAAGTTTAGGAGGTGCCTGTAGGGATATAGAAGGCACAAACCCACATAGCTGGCCAGAAAGCATCCTCTTGGAAAGAATTTAACAATCTAATTGGCTTGCCAATTCCAAAGATGCTAATAGCAAAGATTTGACTTCCTTTGTTTCCCTAGACATCAATTACTAGTTGCATGTGTGTCAGTCATGTGTTCTATTTACCAGAGAGCCAATAGAAATAAGGGAGAAGAGGGAGACCCAGTAGTGCAAACGTGTTAACACATAGTGACATTCAGTTCTAGAGTCCTAAAAAAACAAAAGTGCAAGAACTCTCTTTTTTTCCCACAACACCATCTAAAACACAGCAATTTAAAAAAGTAATTGTTTTCAGTGTCCTAGTAAAATAAAGTAAACACCATAAATATAATATTTCAGGATTCCCCATGCTCCCCTCCTCACCTGCTTCTGCCCCACATGCTCCTGGTCACGGGAGATGAGAGAACTTACAAAGGGATCAGAGCACAAGGTAGAGTAAGGTGCTAAATAAATAGGTTTATTCTGACAAACGACAACAGAGAACATCACAAGCATAGATACACAGTTAAAACACAGAAAAACACTGTAAAAATCACCACAATCAGTTACAGCAAACAGGGGATTCACAAGGTGCTGGGCGCTGCCTAAGTCAACTTATCCAACATGTCTCCCTCAGATCAGATCATCTCTTTGGATCAAAATGCTTCTGATCGCTGCCTGCCCGTATTTCCAGCTAGTCTTCATTCACCAAGACTAACCACGGATTACTTGGAAACTTGAGATGGGCAAGTTTTTTGCGAATTTGGATCCGCAGCGGATTTAACAGTTCCTTTGGTCCAAGGATTTCAGCGGATCAATGTCAAAAAGGGCGATTCACGTATTGCGGATTTTTTTTTGTAACCAATACACTCTGCGGATTCTCCAACCTGTGAACTGATTTGTAGATTCTTAAGAATCTGCCAATGGATTTGCAGAATCCCCAGATTGGATTCTACAAATCACCTGACGGTACACCATAGGAAAAGCATGGATTTGAGGGTGAAAGGGTCTATGACCTGGTCCAGGGGCATAGCTATAGCCCGGGCAGCCTGGGAAAAGCCTGGAGGCTCACACGCCCCGACGGTTGCAAATTGCAGGAGATGCAGTAGGAAGGAAGGGAAACCCCTTCCTGTGCAGGTGGGTGGGGCTTGGTCAGGGGGTGGAGTCCTGAGATACATTTAAAACCAGAGACAGAACATGACTGTCATTTTCATGTTCTGTCTCTGGTTTTAAATATATATTGCCATGCTCAGTAGCACTCCTCTTTGACACTTATATGCATATATATATATTGTGGTTATTTTGGGGGTTCAATATGAGCTTATAGGGGTTCTTTATGTTTTGCAGTCCTGAGATACAGCAGGAAGGACAGAGGGGAATCCCTTCCTCTGCAGAGCCTCCATAGGTGGACGGGGCCTATGTCAGGGGACGGGGCCTCAAGTAGAGCAGCATGCTGGAGCTGCAGCCTGAGAGACAGGCTGGGAAAGGGGAAGGAAGGGTTAAATCCCAGGGGTAAAAACAGACATGAAAGGGAAGAAAAAGGGACAGAAAAGAAGAGACATAAAGAGCAAATGAAGTACAAGAGAGAAATACATAAGAGGGAAAAGAGAGAGAGGCAAAGAGAGGGAGAGGCAAAGAGAGGGAGAGGCAAAGAGAGGGTGCAAGAGAGGCAAAGAGAGAGAGAATTAGAGGCAAATAGAGAGGAAGTAGAGAGAGACATGAGGGGGAAAGGGGAAGGAAAAGAGAAATAGATGCTGGGAAAGAAACCTCAGGTTGTCAGAGAGAGGATTACAGGGGAAAATATATGGGGGATTAAATTAAGAGAATGGCATGTGTGAGAGACGAGGGAGAAAAAAAGACATGAGTGGAAAATAAGTTAAATATATGATGGAAGAACAGAGAGAATCATATGAGCAGTGTAAGAAGAGAGAGTTGGTGGAGGGGAGAGAAATTAGTGCTAGTTGGTGGAAAGAGACATTCTCGGAGGGAGGGAGAGAGAAACATTCTCGGAGGGAGGGAGAGAGAGACATGCTGGGGGGAGAGGAGAGATAAAGATTCTGTGTGGGAAGGAGAGAGAAAAGTTTTGTTGGGGGAAAGGAGAGAGACACGCTGTGGGGAGAGGAGAGATGACAAGGATGAGGGGGAGAGATGACGATGATGAGGGGGAGAGATGAGGTGGATGAGGGGGAGAGATGACGAGGATGAGGGGGAGAGATGATGAGGATGAGGGGGAGAGATGACCAGGATGAGGGGGAGAGATGACCAGGATTAGGGGGAGAGATGACCAGGATTAGGGAGAGAGATGACCAGGATTAGGGGGAGGGATGATGAGAGAAGAGGGGGAGGGATGATGAGAGAAGAGGGGGGGGGATGATGAGAGACGAGAGGGAGGGATGATGAGAGAAGAGGGGGAGGGATGATGAGAGAAGAGGCGGAGGGATGAAGAGAGAAGAGGGGGAGGGATGATGAGAGAAGAGGGGGAGGGATGATGAGAGAAGAGGGGGAGGGATGATGAGAAAGGAGGATAAGGGAGGGAGAAAAACAAATTGCAATCATAATATTAATTTGTCCCTGAAATTTTGTTTGCCTGGGGGCCCGCGCATGTCTAACAATGCCACTGACCTGTTCCCCTATGTCCAGCAGGGTACTACAGCCCCATATGTGTAAAAAAAAAAAAAAAACAATATATATATATATATATAAAAAAAAAAAAAATATATATATATATATATATATATATATATATATATATACACACAGTGGTCGACAAATCACCAAAAAATCTACTCGCCGAACAAAAAAATCTACTCGCCACCTAGTACCACACGTGTGCTGCTTGGGCCAATAGGAGCTCGCCACGATGTTAAATCCACTCGCCCGGGGCGTGCAAATGTATAGGTTTGTCGAACACTGTATATATATATATATATATATATATATATATATACACACACACACACACACACACACACACACACGGTACCACTTATTTTACATATAATAATAACGTTTACAGTTTACATGATTTTGGGAAAAACATACATAGGCAATCCCAGTGCCTTGCAATAATTCTTGGGTCATAGCCAAGGACCCTGATGACATTGACAGCAGGACCGGACTTAACCTTTATTTTAATCATCCTGCTGTCCATTTCATCATACGCCCCTCCTCCCGATTCTCCAAAAATGCTCCCTAACATGCTCCCCTCCTCAACAGCTTCTCCCCCATCCTCACCTGCTTCTCTTCATGCTTCACTCTTCACTTGCTTCTCCCCCACATGATCCCCCATTCCCACCTGCTTCTCCTTCACCTGCTCCCGTCCTAACCAGCTTCTTCTCCAAATGCTCCCTCCTGTTTTTCCCCACATGCTCGTGCTTCCTCATCTGCTTCTCCTCTACATGCTCCCACTTCCTCACCTGCTTCTCCCCTACATGCTCCTCTCTTCACTTGCTTTCTCCCACATGCTCGGCTCCTCACCTGCTTTTCCTCTTATGCTCCCCTCCTCACCTACTTATCCCACAACATGCTGCCCTCCTCACCTGTTTCTTCCCCACATGCTCCCCTCCTTACCTTCCTCACCTGCTTATCCCCAATGTCACCCTCCTCAACTGCTTATTCCCCAAATGCATACCTCACCAGCTTCTACCTAACATGGTAGCTTCCATACCTTTTTCTCTCCTATATACTCTTCTTCTCACCTGCTTCGCCCCTTGATGCCTCCTTCTCTGTCTCTACCTCCCCCCACTGTCTCTCACCTGTCCCCCTCGCTTACTCTATACACCCCCTTTTACTTCCCACTCTCTCTCAAACGCCTCCATCCCTTTTAACTCTCCCCCCCTTCCCTCCGCTTTTACTTTCAATCCCCTCCCTCTTCTTTCACCCCTCCTTCCTCTTTTACTCTAACCACCTCCCTCCCCCCCCCCATTCACCTCTCACACTCCCCTCCCTCCTTTTATTCTCTCTCCATCCCTTGTTTTACTCTCTCCCTGTCCCTCCTCCACCCTATTTTACGCCTGTCACGGTAGACCAGAACTTTTAACACATTAATACCAGGATCCTTTGATTGAGCAAAGCAAGAGATAAAATAAATTGTGATTTATTTACAGAATGAACACACACACACACATTAGTTTACAATTACATTCAAAATATACTTACTGGAATGGGGTAAAACAAAATATCTTGTTCCCAAAATGAAATGTTGCAAAACAAAGTATCTAGGAGCAATTTCCCAGGAGTGGGAGTTGGTCGCGAAGAGCCTGAAATAGCCCTCGGTCAGCAGCGCAACTTGCCACTGCTGTTTACTCTGCCAGAGCTGCTTCTTTCATTCTGTTCCCGTAGTACTGGATCTTGGAACCTTAGTTCTTACGAACTCTTGAAGCTTAGCTGAATCTTTGTTATGATGTTACAAATCTCTTACAGCATGATGAATCTTAGGTGAATCTGTTACAGCATGATGACTCTCTTCCTGATGGGCTGCACTGGTTCTTACAGGGTTAAATACCTATACATAACTAGTGCAGCCTCTCTCTCTCCATGGGAATATTTCCGCCCCATTATCACGGAGTTGCCAAAACTTTGCAAACCTGGCAGAGGGGGCTTCTCATTCTGCTCTGGGCACGTGCAAACGTTGCCCCTTTGCCGCTTAGCATATGAGACCCTGCCCCTCTTACCTGCTGTAGCTCAGTCTGGGCAGGTTGACATCTTGCCAGGATGGCTTATTGAAGTTCTCTTCCTCTACCAAGCAAGCTAACAACTGGTTTAACACTTCCATATCCTGGATAGCCTTTGAAGCTTAGAGGGCAGAGTAGCCAAACTGTCTCCCATGCAAATGGATTTTTCCCCCTTCTGAACATTACTGTAACTTAAAAACATATAACTCTCGCCACCTTATACCTGGTGGGAGATACACTGAACCCCAACCTGGGTCATGGGGTTTGTGGGAATATACCGGGATACCGTGAATGTGATTCATTCCCCTGCCCAGTCTTACTATTCTGGTCTGTGCTGAAGCAGGGAGATATGGCGGTTGTGATCTGCAAACTGCTTTCTAGGGAGGATTTTATCTGGTCGTCTGTGCTCCTCATGTCCTCAGAAATCTGGGGGGATTCCTGAGTACATGTCTTGGGGTAACCCGCAACACTGGCCCCCTTCTACCCAAACACACCCTGACAACATTTTACCATAAAAGCACCCCTGAAACTCATGCCCTGCACATCTCTGCTGGTTGGCACTCCTGAAACAGTTAAAATACACATACATCTTTATTACAAATGTAGTTACAGTACATGCCATGATTGTGTTGAAGAGCTGACAATCACAATTCCCCCATATGGCTCAGGGGCAACCAGCCGGACATAATACCTTTATTATTGGCCTGGATACCCCTTCATCATACAATGCTCACCCCCCTCTTTTACTCACACAAACTCTCCCTCCTTTTCTCCGCTCCATCTCTACACTTTTAATCCCACCTCCAGTTTTACTCACCCCCCAGCCCCCTTCAAAGACAGGACTGAGGTCACCGGCCCAGCCAGACAAGGGGCCCCGCCTCCCTGCCGGAAACCCTACAGTTTCCTTTCTGTTCAGGCAAGACGGTCCCTCCCCATTTCTGGGGCCACCTCATCTGTCCCTCCCTCCTCTCCTGCAGGACATAAGGGCCCCCTCCTTTGCTCTGCACTACCCATCTATCCCCCTCTTCCCCAGCCACTTTGGCTGGTCTCCGGGGCCTGCAGGGCCCTATGCACCGGCCATGCTGCTCAACCGGGTTCCAGGTAAGCCCACATGCCCCTGTCCGCAGGCCCCTTATGTGTGTGTGTGTTTGGGGAGGGGGGTTATATGTGTGTCTGTAGGGGGGATTATATTGTGTGTGTGTGTGTGTAGGGAGTCATATTGCGTGTGTGCGTGTAGGGGGGGCATATATCGTGTGTGTGTTTATGAGGGGGGCTTATATTGTGTGTGTTTTTTGGGGAGGGGGGCTTATTTTGGTGAACGTTGGTGCGGAGCTTCTCAGCCTAACTTGCGGGGTCAGACAGCCACCGGGCAGGTAACTGATAAGCTTGTTACTCCACAACCACGTTCCCTAGGTAGGGCCTGAGGAAGGAGGCAGAGTGTCTGCAAAACTGCCAGAAGATTGCTCCAGTTTCTAATATATAGTATGGAGAGAGTTGCACATTTAAACACTGAGTAATGATGTAGTGGCTGGAACAGGATATGGGACCAATGTGAGAGAAGCAGATGCAGTATTGAGTTTTTTCCATCAATGTTTTAGCAATGAATATTAAATGAATAAAAAAATCTTAGCAGAGGGACACAAGGGGAATATATACCTATGCCTCACATACAGTTCAATAAAGTCATTTTGTAACAGGAAAAAAGACAGACAAAAGCAAGATGCTGTACAGTTTTATGTAGTTCTGAAAAATTATTTTAAAAAAATAATATACATATACATATACACATATATATATATATATATATATATATATATATATATATATATATATATATATATACACACGATCACACACACACACACACACACACACCAAATCGTTCAGACAGAAGGGATACAAACCAAAGACAATTGCCAGAACTATTACATCTGCACTAAAATCCCCACGAGAACAACTGCTACAATTCAGACAGAGAGAACCTATTGTACCACACTCATACCACTTGTGGCCACATACAACCCTACCCTAGAGGAAATACATTAAA
Source organism: Ascaphus truei (assembly GCF_040206685.1). Classification (NCBI taxonomy): domain Eukaryota; kingdom Metazoa; phylum Chordata; class Amphibia; order Anura; family Ascaphidae; genus Ascaphus; species Ascaphus truei. The sequence continues at coordinate 49,524,086 of NC_134489.1, read as the reverse complement.
AGAAATCTTTCCCAACCCTCCCATTCTTGCGTTCCGGCAACAACCAAACCTCAAACAGAAATTAGTCAACAGAAAACTTCACAATGAACTTAAAGACACTGATAATGGCACAAAACCATGCAACAACACACGTTGCAAACTCTGCAAACCTATATGCCAAGATCCCACAGCCAGTCACAACAATAGAACACTCAATGTTAAAAGATTGTACAGCTGCACATCCAGAAACGTGGTATATATGATTCAGTGCAACAAATGTGACCAAGGATGCTACATTGGGGAAACCAGTCAAAACCTTCAAGGAAGAATGAATATGCACAGACACTCTATACTCCACCACGAAGAAGGAAGATACTGCTCTCCAATTTGACATCATTTCTCACAACCAGATCATTCCATAAATGATTTAAAAATCAAAATCCTCAATGGAATGTTCAAACACACCGAAGAACGGAAAACATTTGAGCTCAAAATGATAGGACTCTTTTACACCAAAACAAGTGGACTTAATGCCGACATGGGGTTTCGGACACACTATCATAATTTGTTGTAATGGTCCTCCCTGCCATTGTGCCATCCCACCATCCTCCCCTCCCCCCACCAACCCACTCCCTCCCAGCATCCCCTTCCCCCTCTGTGCTGCTGTGGATGTACAGCCCCCTCCCCCCACCCCAATCCCTAATTCTCACCTTCCTTATCTCAGTTTTAACACCCTTCCAGTGCCTGCAATTCTTTTTCTTCCATTTATTTCCCCCAATCCCTGTCTAAGTTGTAGAAACCTTTGTATATCAGTATTGCTGACCTGAAGAAGAGAGGAAAACTCTCGAAAGCTTGTCCTATGACATAAATTGTTAGTCCAAATAAAAATACTGATTTGTACTGATTAGGTGAAAATACCTAATACTGAAGAACTCATTTATTCTGCACTATCGCAACTGGACTAACACCGCTATTTCAGATATATATATATACATATACATACATACTGTACATACATATACACACACACACACACACTCAATATACTCAATACTTGACACTTTCTTGTAGTTCTATTACATAAGAAGTTCACTTATAAGCATTTATTTTCCTCAAACTAATGAGAAAATATCTGCATTTTATAAGCAACTTATTTTAACAGTATTTTACTAGTAAATTACAGTACCTTCAGTGTTCCAGGTTTTGTTGCCCTTAACATACAACACAGTACATTAACAATAAGATCAGATTTCATATATTGTTAACCGAACCAGGCTACATAATCCTAATATTCCAATGTTATTATGTCCTTATTATCTTTTCCTGCCTACTCCCTGCAGGCCACTGGTAGACCTCCAACTTTGCAGTAACAATACCGAGCTGGAGAAATGTTGCACGATTAAAGGCAGGCCTCCAACTTTGCAGCAAAGGAATGCACAGCGATGAAAATATTGCATGATTAAAGGCAGATGGTGATGTATGAGAGTAAGGGTAGAACTGAATAACACTACTAAGAGATGTTCATATTTTACATGGACATTGTGTCTAGTACTTAAAGTTGCATTGTAAATATAACATTACTAACAGATGGTTATATTGTTCTCTATTGTAGGTGTGTGTAGGTGTGTGTAGGTGTGTGTAGGTGTGTGTGTATATATATATATATATATATATATATATATATATATATATATAATACTGAGTTAAGTTATGGTGAGTAAAAAAAGTGACAAAAACCCTCCACAGCAAAGCAAATATGCAAATGTAAATACAACTGTATGCTCATCTGCATGTCTTAGGCAGGTCTGCAACCCCGCCTTTCCCCATTATCACCCAGCACACAGCACTTCCACTGCAGCAAGGGATTCTGGGAAATGACATGTAAATGAGCACACAGTGCCACTTTTTGCTTGAAAAACCATTTTTAACATGGTACACACACACACACACACACATATACCCAGTTGTGTGAAAAAGAAAGTACACCCTCTTTGAATTCTATGGTTTTACATATCAGGACATACAGTAATAACAATCATCTGCTCCTTAGCAGGTCTTAAAATTAGGTAAATACAACCTAAGATGAACAACAACACATGACATATTACACCGTGTCATGATTTATTTAACAAAAATAAAGCCAAGATTGAGAAGCTATGTGTGAAAAACTAAGTACACCCGTACTGCTTCCATAGGAATTAAGATGCTAAGTAGCAGACAGGTGCTGCTAATCAAAGGCCCTTGATTAATTGATCATCAGCAAGTGTGACCACCTCTATAAAAGCCGAAGTTTTAGCAGTTTGCTGGTCTGGAGCATTCAGGTGTGTGTTAACACAATGCCAAGGAGGAAAGACATCAGCAATGATCTTAGAGAAGCAATTGTTGTTGCCCATCAATCTGGGAAGGGTTATAAGGCCATTTCCAAACAATTTAAAAAGTTCATCATTCTACATTGAGAACAATTATTCAAAATTGGAAAACTTTCAAGACAGTTGCCAATCTTCCCAGGAGTGGACGTCCCAACAAATTCACCCCAAGGTCAGACCGTGCAATGCTCAGAGAAATTGCAAAAAAAAACAAGAGTTACATCTCAGACTCTACAGGCCTCAGTTGGCATGTTAAATGTTAAAGTTTGTGACAGTACAATTACAAAAAGACTGAACAAGTATGGTTTGTTTGGAAGGGTTGCTAGGAGAAAGCCTCTTCTCTCTAAAAAGAACATGGCAGCACAGCTTAGGTTTGCAAAGTTGCATCTGAACAAACCACAAAACTTCTGGAACAATGTCCATTGGACAGACAGGACCAAAGTGGAGATGTTTGGCCATAATGCACAGCGCCACGTTTGGCGAAAACCAAACACAGCACATCAACACAAACACCTCATACCAACTGTCAAGCATGGTGGTGGAGGGGTGAGGATTTGGGCTTGTTTTGCAGCCACAGGACCTGGGAACCTTGCAGTCATTGAGTCGACCATGAACTCCTCTGTATACCAAAGTATTCTAGTGTCAAATGTGAGGCCATCTGTCAGACAGCTAAAGCTTGGCTGAAATTGGGTCATGCAACAGGACAATGATCCCAAGCACACCAGCAAATTGTCAGGAATCGGCGTTCTCCGCGCTCCCCACACAGAGCACTCACTTCCCTCGGCGATTCCTCTGCTCAGCGCCGGGCATGCCCACGCCCTCCCGCGCGCACACCTGCAACATCCACTGGCTCGGTCCACACGCGTACACGCCTTACGGAGCACGCTCATTCTGCACACTCTTCTTCCCGTCCCCCGGACCTCAGGCTCCACCCCCGCAAGCCGCACGGTCCTACTCAGGTTACAAACAAGTCTCACCTGGCCTGTTATGCCTGCACCAATCTGCAGTGTCTCCCTGTAACTCTTCCTGTCCCGCCTCCGTTCCTAATTGGACCTTCCTGCTTCATCTAGCTCCTCTCTGCTCTCAGTCTTTGCTCGACATAGTCTCTGCATGGAAGTACTTCAGGATTCTCTTAGTGTTTTCACAGGTTCTCACACGGCTCGTACAACTACCCCCTCTGGCTCTCGATCTCGGCACTCCTTGGACAACGCTCACTCTGATACCCCTCGAACCCGGCTTGGACTACAACCTATCTCCGCTCTCCACTCCTTGACCTCGGCAAGGCATTCTTCACTCTATCTCTGCAACCGGTACCGGCAAGTATTGTCTACATTACTACACCTGGCCTGGCAACACTTTATACCACACTCCGGACACGCTCCCTTTGCTGCGGGTGCGTGTATTATCACTTCCCCCTTCAGCTCAGGGGACGGGTCTGGTCTGCGGGCAGCACCGGCGTAACACAAATCTACAACAGAATGGCTGAAAAAGAAAAGAATCAAGGTGTTGCAATGGCCCAGTCAAAGTCCAGACCTCAACCCAATTGAAATGCTGTGGCTGGACCTTAAGAGAGCTGTGCATAAACAAATGCCCACAAACCTCAATGAACTGAAGCAACGTTGTAAAGAAGAGTGGGCCAAAATTCCTCCACAACGATGTGAGAGACTGATAAAGTCATACAGAAAATGATTACTTCAAGTTATTGCTGCTAAATTTGGTTCTACAAGCAATTGAATCATAAGGTATACTTAGTTTTTCACACATGGCTTCTCCATCTTGGCTTTATTTTTGTTAAATAAATCCTGAAACGGTGTAATATGTCATGTGTTGTTGTTCATATGAGGTTGTATTTACCTAATTTTAAGACCTGCTAAGGAACAGATGATTGTTATTATGTCCTGATATGTAAAACCATAGAATTCAAAGAGGGTGTACTTTGTTTTTCACACCAGTGTGTGTGTGTGTGTGTGTGTGTGTGTGTGTGTGTGTGTGTGTGTGTGTGTGTGTGTGTGTGTGTGTGTGTGTGTGTGTGTGTGTGTGTGTGTGTGTGTATATATATATATGTGTATGTGTGTATGTATGTATGTATATATATATATATATATATATATATATATATATATATATATATATGTATGTATGTATGTATGTATGTATGTATGTATGTATGTATGTATGTATGTATATATATATATATATATATATATATATATATATATATATATATATATATATATATATATATATATATATATACACACATACCCAGATGCAGTGGTCGTTATTTGAACATTTCACACGTTGTATACCTCGGTCTATACCCATGTCATGGCGCATGATTTGTTCCACACCTTGACTTACCGCACGTTGACTCGTTTTTATCGAGTGCAGAAAATTGCATTTTAGTGTTCTGGTTTTTAAACACCTGCAAATTGATACAGTAGCACAGTAGCACAGTAGCACAGTACTGTACACATTACAATTCATTCATTTCTGCCACGGATACGTGAAGAATTGCACCCAAAGAAATCATAATCCATGAAATTCAAATAAATCAACCGCGGTAAACACAGGCGCGAATGCCGCGTGGAATACAGCAGAGCACACGAAAACGGCTCCGTTAAATAACCGAATAACACACACACACACTGGTCTACAATATACATATATACACACAGCATATATTAAATATTTACATTACTGTTATAGTGCTATGGTGTAGTACTTAAAAAAAAAATATATATAGTACCACTGTAAAATTACTAGAGTAAATTATGCTCATATTGTAGGCTGGCAAAGTGCTAGCATTTAATCAAAAAGACCTCATCACGACTCTTCTGGAAGAAAGGGCAGCATAAATCTTAGGAGTGCCACATCAAAAAAAGGAAAGCATCACAGTAGCAAGGATGAAAATCACAGTAGAAAGTAACAAAATAATCTGTATTTGAAAGTCAAGTGGCAGGATTGCTCCCTCTTCTAGCTTCTATTTTTAACTTTTCAAGGGGTATATCTTGTTAGTCACTGGAATTATTATTGATCTGAGTAAACCGGGTTAATGATGTGTGAGCCCGTAAGAAGTATATGCATGCATTAATCGCCATTTTGTATGCTACAGCAATATTGAGTGTGTAAACAGACCATTAAAAGCTAAAGGATGGCGGATAGAAAGATTGTGTATATGTTAATGCTTGGAAATTGATTTCTATTCTAATCTTCATATCTATAACCTTAGCATAAATGTCTGTTAACAGACAAAAATCTAATATTTCTGTTTTAGAAGACTGTCAATGCCCAAACAAAGTGTGTATACTACATGCCAATACCAGACAGAGCACAGCTAAAGTAGATTTATTTATTTAGATATTTATAAAATGTTTTACCACAAAGTAATATATTGAGCGTTACCTCTCATTTTCAAGTCTGTCCTAGATGTTAACACTACTGTAGGTGAATAACTAAGATAACAGTGCTGCTATTATATAACATACTGTACATGGCAGCAATGCAGTGCAAGATAAATTACCAGGATAGTACATTTATGTGATTTTGTTTCAGAGCTAATTCTTAGCTTATCAATATATACACAGCTTCAAAATATCTGATTTATAAGCACCAAGTACAATAAAATATAGTAAGTAGTGTTTATATATGACTAAATAGAACTGTGGTCTATCTCCCCTATTCAATACGATGGGAAGCTTTTAACAATGTGATAACTACAATTCACATAAATTTAATTGACAGCATTGTTAGCTTTGCATTAATGGCGTCCCATCATGTCAAAGCAATTGTGGAGCAGAACAAGGACGCAGAAGAATTTTCATTTTGTATTAATAGATTGTGGTGCTGTCCTCCATTTTTGCGCTAGTTTACTATAGTATCAGAAGGAAGAGTTAAACAACAAACAAATTATGGGAGACATTCTAAACTCAGATAAGGTGCATCAGACCTTGATCCCCCGTTAACCGCCATTCAGGTCAATGGCAGTTAACGCAGGCTTGATCCCCTTATCTGAGCTTAGTGAATCCCAGCCAAAGTTGCATTAAACCCTGGATCTGTATACAATATCTCTCCCTTTTTCTGTGTTAAAAACACTGCAAATTACTGTGCACCAAAGCACACTTTTTCTTTGACTTGATGCATAAGATCCTATTGAATATGTTGTGAAACTGTATTCTCTTTATTAGGAAGGCTTTAAGTCCCATTCACAGCATATTGAAAATGTTACATAGATTTCTATGAATTTATAACTAGTATAAAATAATCTCTGATCCTTTTCTATTGTCAACTTTGAAAGGCACGTACAGTACTATAAATAACAAATTTGCAATACAAACACAAAGGAACCTGCTGCAGCATAATTTACTCTTGGATCACACATGCATATTCAAAAAGTTTACATCCTTAGGGATATTCATAGCTAAAACATCCTCATTTTCCCTGAGAAACCTATGCATTCTTGACACCACTTGGTTGTCTTGCCAGATATTTCCCCAGTGCCAGTTTTGCCTTCAACTGCTCAGTTTGTAGAGATACAAATTGCTAAAAGAAAGACTTTGAAGGTAGATTCCCTTTTCATGCCTACATTAGTCAATTTGAAAAATGAGATACCCAAGCTCCTTACCTTGAACTGACAATCGCATGTCACACTGTCTCCAATTCTTAAACACTCTCCATCAAATTTACAGGTATTGGTGTCACAAAGAAAAAGATCGTTTTCTCTGTCATCAAAACCTCAAATGTAAAGAGAAGAACACTTTCAGTTTTTGAGACATACAGATGCAATAAACAGTGGCTTAGAAGAAAATATTTTATTGAAAAGCTGAATTCCTCCAAATGCTCTATTTTGTTACAGTCCTACACTAATCTCATTGTACAGGGTCTGATTGTATTGTTCATGTACTGTAATATGCACACAATATGCATTTTACTCATATACAAAGAATATATTTTGGTGCATAGTCTAAAATCAATCTTTGGAATCTGTCCAAGCCATGATGAAGCAAGGCCCCTTATAATAAAGATAAACAGGCAGTGTGTTTTCAGTGATGGTCTGTCTCATTCAAATGAAGATTGATCACCTCTAAAAGCTTAAACGTAAAAAAAAAAAAAAAAAAAAAATAAGGTGCCAGGTTATTCACAAGCTACCGAATGAACTAAAAAAAATCTATCTTTTTATTACAGCAGACAAACTAACAATTCTGGGGGGATATTTATACATCTCAGAGTTCAGCTAGTCTGCAACCTGACAATCAACTATTCAGAAAGATGCAATATTAAACAGAACATATACATTAGACTTCAGATCCATTAAGATTTAGTTGTATTGATTTATTTTTTACATTCCTCTGTTGCAACCATATCATCATATTAAAAATGAAAGGAGAGTCAGCAGGACAAAAGCTCGAAGTCTAACATATTTATGCTGTGGTTGCTGTGCCCTTTTTTTAGTGGAGGGAGGGATTATATGATATTTTATAAAGAAAATGAAAATATTAGACTGTACCCATACAGCCATGTGTCATATAGACAATAAAGTAGAAATACCAGTTGTTCTAGTTAATGGGATGCACTTTAAATATATGTTATGAAATCAATAGTCCATAAAAAAAATCCACTCTCGTCTTAAAAGGGTGTTTATATTTTAAAATAGACATCAGTGATTTTATTATTGAGAAAGACAGCAAGAGGATAATGCTTCTGTAGAGGACCTAAAAGCCTACCAAAAACATGATATCCTAATTATCTTATTAAATGGGTTTCAGCCACAAAGATGATTTACAAGTGGTGTAACTCCAGGGTTCATCCTTCCTTATTTAATTAGTATATTTCACAGCTTTGGCAGTCTACTCAACACCAGTGCTTACCTACTGCTGAAATCTAGATAATACTGTATAACCTAAAACTGGATGGATGCAACAAAGCTCTCTTTTGCATTTTATCCAGAATGTGCCGATTTTACCTTTGTGTCTGTTTAGTTTGACTTTGTTTTTACAAACATATGTATATATCACATTATAACTGAAGACAGAGAGAGAAAAAAACTCCAACACCCTAGAAACACGGTATCTTCATTGCCGTGGTTTGCTATATTTTGGGATTGAAAGCGAACACCTTCCACTTTGGCAAGGAATTAGCACTTCCTAGACAAGGCACAGTCTAATTTATGTCAAACTCCTAATGCATACAGTTATTACGCTTATTTCCAATCCCAAACTTTTTTTATAAATAGATTCTGTGAAGTACTGTAAATGCCTGATTGATGTTAATTATATATTGTCTCCACAATGTAAGTATCTAAGAGTAATACATGTGTTAGGGTAATGTCAAAGAGCATAGGTTATAAAACACACAATAAATAAGGGGCTGGGTTTTCAGGACAATTTATCTAAATAAATTAATGAACTACTGGTAAATTATGAATATACATTCAGTGTCAATAACAGAGACCAATACAAATTCTTATCAACACTTTGCTTATCAGACTAATAATTTGCTATAAAAAAATACAATTTTAGAAGGAAATAACCCTTATTATTTTTACTACTGCAAGTAGCTAATCAAAAATCACAGGGAAGATACAGTGTAATCTATTGTTTGAAGTGTTTCCATAATAGGGGACTAAATACCACAATTTTTTTTATTTTCAAAATTAAACTTGGACATATTTTTAGTAAATTGCCTTCGTTTTAGTAAGGATATCAGTGCCAGTTCCATGGCATTTCCTTATATTCCTATGCTCCAGGCATCAACAATGGCTAGCTCTTAGGGGCAGGAACTACAGATGTATACAGCTTTGCTATGTCTGTACATAGCATTATATAGATATATATATACATTACAAACAGACACACACATACTGTATACTGTATAAAGATACGGAGACATGCCAAATGGATAAAATTGTAACCCTTCCAAAAACAATGCATTGCTTGTCCTTCAAGCAGCAAATCAGTAATTTAGGTAAAAAGTGGCAGAGCTCAGGATCTCCTAGTAACACTCTGCTGTATAAATCAATGCACTTTTCCATCCATCAATATTCCCCAATATTTAAAAGAATAATAATGATCTACCCCCTATAATAATAATGATCTGCATTATTAACGTGACCCCTGCAAGCAGAGCGATAGATCATTGTTGTTTAAACGTGGATAGTGCTGATGTCTATTTTTCTTTTATTTATTGTCCCTTGCCAAGGATCAGGTCTCTTACCAGAACAATTCCAGCCAGTAGGGGTTTGGCAGTCACTTAAGGAGGTAGGAAAAGCTGCAAGTTTTACTGGCCGGGCTATGGTGAGTAAAAGAGACGGCAGGAGAAGCGAGCAAAGGCAATCACAGAGTGTCCAGCACGGTCTATGAGACTCAACAACCACCATGGTCTATGAAGACAGAGCCTGTAACTCCCAAAGGTAAATGAATAAGCAGGATGCCTGGCAGGGACTTAGCATCTCGGGGTCCCCAGCAATACCATCCCAATAACAGCTGCGTTAGCAATAACAATTCCAGACGGCTCGTTGACACGGAGGGAGAGTGATATCCGAGAGTGGAAAGCAGCAGCAGCTGCTGCAGCCATAAGAAGGTTGTGAAAAGGGAAGATGCTCCAGAGCTCACCCGGCTTGCCTTGGAACGCTGGCTGCTTCCTCCCACTGACTGCAGCGCCAGTCTCTCTCTCTCTCAGCTCAGGACCCGGTGAGGTCACGTGGAGGGTGGGGAGTGCTGGTTGGTGGAGAGTATGCGGAGCCTGTGCTGGGCGTTTGGAGTGGGAGGGGAGAAGAGTTAGTGATGGGTATGGAAGGAGTGGGCAAGGAGTCGTGAAATTCCTGGGGGTAGATGAGTTACAATGTACTGTCATAATTATAATGTAATGCAGCAAATAAGTTAGTGACAATATGCTCATCTAAGATTATAAAATATATATATATATATATTAAAATATATATATCAAATATTACTGTATGCTCATTTGCATGTCTTAGACAGGTCTGCAACCCTGCCTTTCACCATTATCACCCAGCACACAGTGCTTCAACTGCAGCAAGGGATTCTGGGAACTGGCATGCAAATGAGCACACAGTGCCACCTTTTGCTTCAAAACCATATACCATGGTCCGCGGTAAGCTTATGCTTGCTGTATTTCACAGCTTTAAGCACAGCCTGGGTTAAGATGCATAGCCAGTATACCCACCCACAGACAGATGTTTCGACCTTAGTGGGTCTCATCAGTGAGGGGTTGGTTATACTGGCTTTGCAAAATAAAGCTTAGGATAGGTTTCACCACACTTAGTTAAGTTATGGTGGGTACAAAAAGTGTGTATATATACGTTTTAAGTTATGGTGGGTGAAAAAGGCAACAAGAAACCTCCACCATATTGCATATAGCAAATAAAAAGATCACTAATCCCTTGCTGCAGTGGAAGCACTGTATGCTGGGGATACATATCCTGGATCGCCTTTGAAGCTGTTGCTAACAAAAGGTTTAACACTTCCATATCCTGGACTGCCTTTGAAGCTTGGAGTAGCCACTCTGTCTCTGGTGTGTTATATGAAAATCCCCATATGCCTAACATGTTGGTTCAATTAAAATAGGGGGACTTTAATTCATCAATGTTTTATATAACTCTATAAAAATTGCGCGAAATGATTGTTCATGATTTTACCCGAACAGTGCTCACAGCAAGTCTCACGGTGCTAGGAGCTTCCTAGCGAAAGTTAGCAAAAAGCCGCCTGCTATTCTGCTAGGTTTTAAAACCATTTTTCCTTGCACGTGCTTACACGAAAACACTGCCACAGTTAAACACATTATCTTAAAAATGACTTTACTCTGAACCCCCACTGGTTCTGGGGTTTCCGGACATACTGTTGAGGCCCCTTTTAATCTCCTATATCCCCGAATTTTTTCGGGGATGTTTTCCGAATGTCAAGCACTTTGCCGCATTCATGGCGAGACAGCGCTAATAGCGCTAATACAATGAAACGCTTGCGGCGCCTAAAAATACCGGGACAGGCCGCATCTGCCCGCGGTTTTAAAAGCCGCGCCGAAACGGCCGCACGAGGCTGAAGGCGGCCGCCACTGTATACGGGGGATCCTGAATGTAATTAATTCCCCTGCCTGGTCTTCCTATTCTGGTCTGTGCTGAAGCAGGGAAATGACCGCTGCTTAACACTCCTGGAATAATAAGACCTACATATACAGTTTTATCACAAGACACAGTGTTTCTGACATGATTGGGTTGCAGAGCCGACAATCACAATTCCCCAATATGGCTCAGGGGCACCAAGCCAGGCCAAATACCTTTATTTACTGACCTGTGTACCCCTTCACCGTCACATAGCCCCAGTGGCTAACAGACTGTCAACACCTGGACTTGCCGCACTCCTTGCCTCATGGGGAAAGGGGGCCACCCTGGAAGAAAGGATTCGGCTGCTTGCTGCAGCACAGGGGACTTCAGCCCCGCACTCCCACCTTGTTAACGGGGAGCCAGCCCCCCCTTGAGTGGTCCATCACAGCTTTGGCAAATTTGTGGATGGCACGGATACGATTGATGGGTTCTTGAAAAACTTTGAGACCCAGTGCCAAAGATACAAGGTGCCAGAACGGGACTGGGTTTTGCGACTTAACCCGTTGTTGTCCGGTGCTGCCAAGGAGACTCTCCAGGCAATCCCTGTCAAGGATGGCAATGACATCGACACGTGAAAGCCCTGTTGCTCACCCAGTATGCCCTCACCCCAGAAGCATACAGAGTTTGTCACCAGCCGGGCATTGATGAGGAAAAAAGGGGCTATGCAGGACACGGCCACTGCGACCAAGGGAGCAAAAAGCACCCCTCAGTGGAAGAGCAAACCTGCAGTGGATGGAAGTGCACCAAAAGCTGCAGAGTTCAAACATGAGATGAGGTGCTACCAAAGCAACAAAACTGGGCATATCAAGCCAGACTGTCCGGACCGTCCGAGGTCTGGGGACCCCAACCGGGGCAACGCTCTCGAGCTGCAAAACCAGTCGCACATGTGCAGCTGGCAACCCCAGAGGAGCCAAGTGCAGCCATCCAACCAGCTCAGCGAGGGACTTCGATGGAGGAATCTACACTTGCCACCCGTGGACCAGCAGAGGAGACCAGGGACATCAGATGCGCCGGTCAGGCTGCAATCCAATGATGTCCGGCAGAAGCATCTATGCTCAGGGACTATTTGGGACCGCCAAGCTGCTGGCTGGCAGGCTTGACTCCAGTGCCACTGTTACTCTGGTCCATTCGGGTATGGTGAGAACAGAGGATTTGCTTCCGGGCAAAGGACTACAAGTGACCATGCCAGATGGAGGACCACAGTCACTCCAAGTTGCCCAGGTATTCCTGGATTCCTGGATGTGGCATGAGGGAGGTGGGGTATTGCCCGGGTTAGATGCTGAGGTCCTCCTTGGCAATGATCTAAGGCATGTTACGTGCGTTTTTACGGCAGAGCTGGCTCCTGTTGCAGCGATTACCAGAAGCCAGAGATCAGGAGTTGCACCTGAAGGTTCCGCCGTCCCCCTGCATTTGAAACCGACAGTTCCAGGGGTCTCTGAGTAGACCAGGCAGATAAGCCAGGCTGAGTCGCAACAGTGTGCTGCCTTACCTTACCCTTTACATGTTCCTGTTTCCCCCGACATAGAGACTAAGGGTGGGTAGCCAGAATTAGGGACAAAGTTCAGGGAAGTAGTGCGACCTGATCCCAGCATGGAGGCAATGAGACTGGCTCGGACAGTGGGTCAGATCGGTACTCATGGCACCGTGGGCTCTTGTATAGGGAGCAGAGTTCTACCATGCTAAATAGGGTCTTGACTGGTAGAAGACAGTTAGTTAGTGTTACCAAGGGAGTATAGGCAGCAACTGTTACAGGTACATCAGGGGGTCACCCGGGCGAGAGTCCGGCTGTTGCAGTGTTACTTGGTGGTAGATTTTGCTACAGGTACCCTGAGGCTGTAGCACTGACCAGCATCGATGCTAGGGCATTAGCAAAAGTATTGTTAGTTATTTTCACTAGAGTAGGTTTTCCTAGTGAGATTCTAACTGATCAAGGGTCGCAATTCATGAATGAATTGTTACAGTGTCTCTGGGCCGTGTGCAGGGTGAAGCACCAGCACACAACCCTTTATTACCCCCAGAAAAACGGGCTGTGAGAGGTTTAATGCTACCATGAAGCAGATGCTTCGAGCGTTTAACGAGGCTGAGGGAAAGGATTGGGAGATTCATCTGCAGCACTTGCTGCTTGCCTACCAAGAGGTACCGCAAGAATCTACCGGATTCTCTCCCTTTGAGCTCCTATAAGGTCGTAGGGTATGGGGACTGTAGACGGACGCTCACAGAGGTACACAATTGGAGACTTTTGTAAGGGGAAATTATAACAAGGCTTTATTGTGCCTTTTCCTTAACATCAGGAAACCATCCAAACACGGGGGAAACAAAACTTCTATTCACTTGAGAGTATTTCTAGTGAAATACTATGCAATTCACAACTCCCTTAGATAAGCATGTCTCCCAGCCCCAAACACATAGCATGAAATGAACAGATATAAAAAGTCTTGTAATAAAAGTCTTATCTGTTAGCTGCTGTAGAGTAATCTTCTCTGCTCTCCTGGAACGCACCCGTGTGTGCACAGAAAATGTCAGCACCCAGGTTTAGAAGTCTTATTTGTCAGCTCCAGAGATCTGTGTTCTCTTTGTCAATCTCTCCTGGGAGACTCAAGAACCTCTGCTCTCTCTCCAAAGTTCAGCTCACACGTGAGCTAAGGAGTCACTTCCTGTCTCAAAGGCAGGCTTTTTCTACCACCTGTAATCAGGCAGGTGGTGTTAGTTAATTTGCTACCAGCAGTTAACCACCACACTGCTGGATTAGAGGCACATTTGTGAACAGGGATAAGTCCCCTGTTACAGGGACCTTTTGACGTATTCCGTGAGGGATGAGAAGGGGAGACTACCAATAATGATACATCTGTGCTACAGTATGTGGTACTGTAGATCTCAGAGACCGGTGAGAAATGCTTATGGGGTTGGCACAGGCTAATCTCAGGGAAGCTCAAACCAAGCAGAACACTTGGTATGATAAAAAATGCTCATAGCAGATCATTCATCTCAGGATAGCAGGTACTTGTTCTAAAGCCCACCCAGCAGAACAAATTAATGGCTGCCTGGTCTGGACCATACACGGTTCTCAGAAAGATGAATGAGGGCAACAATGTTGTACAGTTAGATTTAGAAATAGAGGTAGAAATAGGACTTATCATAGCAATATGCTTAAGGAATATGTTCAACAGAGTGTGGCATCAGTGTTGGCTATCTGTAGCCCACCGATGGGGGACCCGGCGTGCCCTGCTCTGCCTGACCTCCTAGGGGAATCTAGGCAGGGGGGCACAGTAGAGCAGGTTGAGATAGGTTCTCAGCTCAGTGTACAGCAGAGAGTACAGTCAAAGGCTATGTTAGAGCAGCATAGGGTTCTGTTCATGGACAAGCCGGGCAGAACACACATTACAGATCACCTAGTGCTTATAAGTGATCTGAGATCTCTGCATACGCATGCTTACGGAGTATCAGCAGAGGTAAAGAGTAGCATAGAGAGGGAGGTAGAAGAGAGGCTGGCCCTAGGGGTAATTGTGCCATCCCAGAGCCCTTGGGCTTGTCCGGTTGTCCTGGTACCCAAGAAGCACAGAACCATCAGGTTCTGTGTGGACTACCGGCAGCTCAACGCGAAAACTGTGTCAGATGCCCCACATGGATGAGCTATTAGATGAGCTCGCAGGGGCAATGTATCTGACCACAATGGACCTGTCCAAAGGCTATTGGCCGATTCCTCTGACCCAGAAGGCTAGAGAGAAGCCAGCCTTTATTACTCCAAGTGTCCTCTATGAATTTTTGGTGATACCATTTGGGATGAAGATTGCCCCGGCTATCTTCCAACGCCTGGTCAATAGGTTACTGGAAGAGATGCAGGGTTTTTCATGGGCATATCTGGATGACACGTTTAATAGAACTGGCCTCCTTTCTGAAATAAGATGTACTGTTGTTTTATTTCACCGATACCTGAACCCCCTATATTCATTTGTTGTTGTTTTAACTTTTAATTTTTGGTTCTTAGTATAATGTTGAATATTCATTATTATCTAGAACCAGCTATCCATCTACTGTACCTACTGTAATATATATTCTTTTTTGTAACACTTTATATTCTGAAGATATAAATACAATTAGGATGAGCAATTTAAGACACCATATCAATATTAGCTTATCATTTATCTTTCCTAAGGAGAGGATAATAATATTTTTTTACTGTTTATTATCACGTTATCAATCCCCTTGGTTGATTACTAGTATAGAATTAATGTATATCATATTAACTTAGGACTGGTGTATTTATGTCTTTCTGCTAGTGGCACGCTATCTCTACGATTTGAGAAGAGAGTAAGGTATTTAATTCTATCATATACAGTATGAACACTGTTCATCTGGGCTATATTCATAGACATAATTCACTTTATTTATTAATTTTATATGTTTTTTTACATTAAGATTTTTGTTATTGTTTCTTGTTAGACTATCATGTGTCATTTTGTTCCCATGAATTGTCTAGTATGTGCGTTTTTTTACTTTACACTGTTGTCTTCTAGTGTTTATTTATGTTTGTTGTTAAATGTCATCTTGTCATACATATTTGTTTTCATTAATTATTTGTTGCTTTCTTTGTATTCAATTTATGTGTGCTCTGTCATCATGCACCTGCCCGAGACTTGGCAGTGATTGAGTACATTAATTGAAAGGCTTTCCATTATACCCGTTTGAGATCCTGATTGGCAAGAGGTTAATACCTCCTCGGACCAGCCCTAGGATCCATTAGACCAAACCCTGATGAAGCGTCATTTGACGCAAAACGCTTTGAGGTGAGGTCATCACGAAGCTTTGTGACGCCGGACGTCTGAAAGCTAATATCCCCCTATCTCCATGACGATGCCAACTCCAATTGCACCCAGCGCTTTAAACAACTTGCTGGTCAGATTGTATTCCAAATTCTTTCTTGGACTGTGAGCTTGCGGTATCCTAACACTTCAGGATTCGACCCTCGTGGCAGTGTCCGTTTGGATGTGTGGATGACTGGATCTACATGATCCTATTTTATTATGTAAGTGTTGTTTAGTCACTTTTATAATTGTTATTGTATTGGGACTCATTGTGTTTTTCCTTTTTGCGCTCTTTTTTGTTTTATATATCCCCCTGCCAGTCCGCCCCTGGTTATAGGGCTATTGTGTTACACGCTGGAAATGTAGATATTTTGTTAAAATAGAAAGGGGCCCTTGTTTTTACATCTTGAAAACATTTATTTTAAAAAATAAATCTTTACAAAAATCCAAAGTATCTTGATATTGACCTAAAAAACTTACTGTATAAAAACTAGAATATTTCCTATAGTCAGACCAAGTAGAAGAGAATATCATAGTTGTCCTGTGATATAGGAGACACATGGAGCTGTAATTATTGGGACAGAAAGTGAGATATATCATGCTTCTGGTATATGCATCTTGATTCACAACCTGAACAATAATTTTAAAGCCCAATACATAGAGGAGGTATATTAGTACTTGTCACAAGAGACCAGTACTTTTAACACCCGGATCACTACCACCAGACAGGACAAAGAAGTTGAATAAACAGAGTTTATTCTGGCAACCGCCTATAGAAGTTGAATCAACGCTCTCCAATTATACTGAATAGTAAACTAGGGTGCAATGGGGTGAATACATATATTAAGAGACAAACGTTAACCTTAGGTTAACATAAGATCCCCAATTGGTGCACTAGAAGGTTATTCTGGCAAGCCAGCAAACATACAAAATACACAATTACAGCATACACTCACCAACTTGGAGCCTGGGGGGAAAACTCTAGCCTCGACTAGGTGCAGGGGCCTGATTCAGGTAGGCTTACCCTGTCCGCTTCATGCCCCGGTTCCTCAAAGTGCTATTCTCTCAATAGCAACTTTGAAACTCCCTCCACTCACTTCTTCGTCAAGTTAGTCTGGTACTCTGTTCGGCAGCGCTTCTTACATAGGCCTTGTGCCTATCTTTTCTGTGGAGAAGGAGCCTCCGATCAATCAGAGCACGGATTGAGAAGGTGCAGCTAATCCACAGCTGGGGGTTCGCCCGGCTGCACCAGTCAGAGAAGGGGGCGTGCTTAGGCACTCAGGGCTGCCCCGTGATGATGGGGCTGCTGGCGAGTGGGAAATTCGAACTGGCCAATGGGTATCGTGCCTACGGGCTCTGTCCCTGCAACGGCTTCCCCTGGCCAGCCTTATACCTCCCTCTGGGTAGGCGCCTCAGAGTCTGCGGGGAACAAATGCTCTCCCAGCTGAGTACCCATCCCCAGACCCGTTTGTCCGTCCTTTCCTGCTCAACCATTTGTCCTGACACCTAACCACTCCTAGTCTTGATCCTGCATTTCTATGCAAGTAGCTTGGCTAAGTGAATTACCGACTCTGCCTGCATAGAAATGTTTGACCACAAAATACATTACTTGGCTAGCAAGCTTGAGGAATACAATTTACAGGGAATAAAGTGCTTTTACGTATATACATTTCACGTTCCCTGTTCCCCCACAATAAACACAGATTATCCCAGACCAGATAAGATAGCGATTATGCTCTTCTCTAGAAGGGGTTACACCACATAAAATGTACCTGCCATATGAGTCCACAGGGGCGGCCAGATACACACGGTTTTAGGGGTATCCAGCTGGGCTTCATATTTATTATGTGAGGTCGGCTACCCCTCTTGTTATATATCCCACCTCAAGATGAAGGCTTTGGGGCAGCCACCCCACCAGGTGGCTCCCCAAGCCAGGAAATCCTGGAAGTCCATTTGTCCCTGGGGTTTTCTTGCCGGGAGAGGCCATCTGCCTTGTTGTGCTCACTTCCCTTCTTGTGCTGAATAGTGAAATCAAATTCCTGAAGGGCAAGGCTCCAGCGTAGCAACTTTCCATTCTCCCCTGACACCCTCTGTAACCAACTAAGGGGGTTGTGATCGGTGTTTACCTGAAAGCCCACCCGTACACAGAGGGCTGAAGCTTCCTCAGTGCCCAAACAATGACCACGCACTTTTTTTCAATTGTAGCGTATGATACCTACCGAGGTAGACTATCGGGTGCTCCCCGCCATCCTCACCTACTTGGCTCAGCACAGCACCGATACCATAGTATTAAGCATCGTTCTGTACCAGGAACCACTTGCTATAGTTGGGAGCCAAGATCGGGGGTCTTTCCAGAGCAGACTTCAGAGTCTTGAACACTCGGGAGGCCAGGCTACCAGAACCGGGAGCCGCTTCCTTGTCAAGTATGTCAAAGATTTGGCCAGGGCGCTATACAGAGGGACAACATTTCGGTAGTAGCCTGCTGTGCCTAGGAACACCAACACCTGCTTCTTGGTGCCGGGGAACTGCCTGTCCACTTGTTCCTCCACTTTGGTGGGCTCTGGCTTGAGGTGCCTTCCGCCTACTCGGTGGCCGAGGTACAATACCTCTGCCATGCCGACCAGGCACTTAGATGGCTTTAGGGTGAGACCGGCTTCCCTGATCCTCTCTAGGACCTCTGCTACATACCTCAGATTTGCCTCCCAGGTGTTACTAAAATGGCTATATTATCCAGGTACAACCATGCATAGTCCTCATCCTTTCAAGCAACTGTTGACCAGATGCTGGAAAGTGGCCGGCATGTTCTTCATCCTGAATGGAATGACCAAAAATTCATGCAGACACTCGGGGTGATGAAAGTCGACTTCTCCTGCATCTCCTGGGTGTAAAGATCCAGTGCAGACTCCGTCGGCCAAGGTCCAGTCACCTGATTTGATTCAGGTTCCCTTCTGCCTGCAGCGCCAATCTGGCATCTCATTCGTCTATTCTCCTATTTAGGCTCAGCCCTTCCACCAGGAAGTTGGCTGAGCATAATTCCTATGAACCTGTGCTTGCCACAAGCACCAAGCCTTGTTGCTCCATGTTTTGCCTATCCTGTTTAGACTCTACTTTACCCTAATACACAACCTCGGCTTATGACCTCTAATATCCTTACCTCTCCACTCCTTAACCACAGCTAATGACCCCTACAATCCACACCACTCCAATCCTGACCCGAAAACCCACAAATTGAAACCCGGATTATGGACGTGGCTTCAGGTCGGTTCTTCTACAGTACATTCGCACTTCGGCCCTGGAGTCCCGTCCAGTTTGTAGTGAATGCTCCTTTACACTGGGTCAACGTGATTTGCTAGTACCCTCTGGACAAATCCATGGTGGTCAGATACAGATGCAGCCACAAGTATCCGACGACTTGCCTTGGAAAATCTGGGGCAATCTCACAGTAACGCTGCAACATTTCTGTGAGATTTCTGCAGCCAGGCTAATGACCCATACGTTTAACAAAGAGGGGGTCCCTGCCGCCCCGTTCAGTTTGAATGGGACTGCTGGGATCCCCGCTGTGTTAATCCTCTTGGCCATAAATCTGGCTGCAGAAATCTCACAGAAAAATCTGAGGCTAGCTCACAGTAACACTGCAACATTTCTGTGAGATTTCTGCAGACAGATTTATGGCCCATCGGATTTTCACAGCGGGGGTCCCTGCAGTCCCATTCAAACTGAAATCTCACAGAAATGTTGCAGCGTTACTGTGAGATAGCTCCAGATTTTTCGAGGCAAGTCGTCTGATACTGGTGGCTGCATCTGTACCTGGCCCCGGCGAGCTCGTCTAAGAGCTCATCAATGCGGAGCATGGGATAGGCATTTGCCACGGTCTGAGCATTGAGCTGCAGGTAGTCCACACTGGACCGAGAGGTCCCATCTTTCTTGGGCACCGAGACTACCAGCGAAGCCAAAGGAATCTGTGACCGTGTACTTACCCCTAGGGCCAGCATCTCCTCAACCTCCCTCTCAATGCTCCACTTCACTTCCGCACAGACCATGTATACATTCTTGTGGAGGGACCGATGATCCCCGGTGTTGACCAGGTGATCAGTTACATCGGTCCTGCCTGGCTTATCCATAAACAGGACCTGGTACTCCTCTAGCATCTCTCGCGCCTTCTCCCAATTGGGAGCCACGAGTTGGGGCCGATCCCCACCTGCTCCACTGAGCCTCCCTGCCGGGCTTCTCCCAGGAGATCGGGCAGAGTGTGTCTCATCGGATCCCCCAGCGGCGTGCTACAGATAGCTGATGCCGATGGTCCACTTGCATGATACTCTTTTAAAAAATGTTTATGTGGTAAGTCCTGTGCCTGCCTGTCTCTGGATCCAGGTTTACCACATAGTTACATTCTTTCATCTTCTGGTGAACTGTGTACGGGCCGACCCAGGCTGCAAGAACAAGCACTTGTTGCCAAGGGATGAACTCTCTGCTACGGGCACTTAAATCATACCAGCACTGCTGCCTGGAGGTTAGCCTGTGCTAACCACAAGAGTCTCTCTAACCTGTCCCTGAGCTCTACCACATTCTGTAGTAAAAGCCAGTAGACTCCTGCGGCACCTCTCGGTACGCGAATAGCAGGTGATGCATGTGAGCTCCACAGTCTCCCCCTTTGGCTTTCACAAATGCTCGCAGCATTTGCTTCATGGTCCCATTGAACTGCTCACACAGTCTATTTGTTTGGGGATGGTAGGGGGCTATGCAGAGGTCTTTCACCACAAACGTAGCCAAGAGACATTGGAGCAGTTCAGATATGAACTGTACCCCGTGATCTGTTAGGATCTTGCTCGGGAAACCTACACTAGTAAAAATTTAAATCAGAGCCTCCTTCACCTTACGTGCATCGATCGAGGACAACGCTTCAGCCTCAGGATATTGGGTTGAAAAATCAACCACTGTGAGGATGTAACATTTCCACGATCAACTAGGGATCATGACCGGACCCACTATATCTACCGCGACTCACTGGAAGGGCTCACTGATCACCGGGAGTGGTCACAGGGGGACCTTCACATGGTCACCCACCTACTCGCTGGCAGGCAGGCAGAACAGGCGTAGCAGAACGCCGATACGTCCTGAGATGCCCCATGCCAGTAGAAAATTTGCAGTAGCCGGGCTCTGATGCGGGTGACTCCCTGATGCCCCGCTAGAGGGATCACATGGGATACCTGCAGCAACTGCTGCCTACACTCTCTGGGAACCACTAACTGTCTTTTACCAGTCCATGGTCTGGCCGGAGCACCTGGAGCTTGTTCCTTGTACAAGAGCCCACGGTGCCATAGGAATCAATCTGACTCAGTCTCTGAGGCAGGCTCGGCCGCCCGAAGCCTCATGCCCTCCAGATCAGGGTCCGACTGCACAGCTTCCCAGAACCGTTCACTGAGCTCTGGACGTGTGCCCTCAGTCACTTGGTCAGGGGAATGGTTGGAATGGGGGTCAAGGCAAAGGTCGGGACAAATGTTGGGCTCAGTCTAGCTTACCTGCCTGGTCTCTTCGGGGATGCTGGCACACATTGGATCCAAAATCTGGGGAGTGATGATTAATGTGGTGGGCGGTGGTGCCAAAGGCATCTCTGCCATGGCAACTGCCCAACTTTGGCTACATGTGACTACGGCCACAGGAGCATCTTCCTCCGCATAAGAGCAGATAAATCACCCCAGGTCTTTGCCGAGCAAGGTCAGTGTCTATGCCATGCCACACTCCAACATCTCTCACTCCTCGACCTGTGCCCCAGTCGAGGAACACTTGTGCAACCTGTAGAGACCTGGGGGCACCATCTGGCATTCTCACCTGCATCCCTGTCCCTGGGAGTAGGTGCTATGGGCAGACCATATCAGGTTGCACCAGAGTTACTGTAGCACCGGTGTCCATCAGGCTGGCCACATGCCGATCTCCCATGGTCATCGTGCACAAATATCTTTGCCTTACATCATGGGCATCCAGCCCGACAGCTGCAACTCGATGTCCATCTGGATCCACTGCTGTGCCACTGGTAGTTGCTGTGGGGGCCGCTGGCTGGGTGCTTTGCTGTACCTGCTGCACGGCCTCCTGCTGCTTCTCTGTTAGGGCCTGCCCCACGCCAGGGTTTTGGCACTGAAGACCATTCCTAGATATCCAGAGATCAACTACATGCTCCTAAGCTGGTCTGGGACTTTTACCTGAGGTATCCCTCCAAGCCTTCCTTGAAGCATCCGGAGGTCGCTTCTGAATCGGGGGGGAGGGGGAGTTACTGATAGGATCAGGCTTAGGCCCTGCCTCTGTGACGTGTCTCGTGACACTCCTGGTGACTCCACTGATGCTGAGAGCATCGTGCGCAGGCACCATCCAATTGTTGTCAGGCAAAGGACTCAACCACAAGTTGACACTGCCAGCAGGATAACTATTTAATCTAATTCACCTTCGGTGCTTACTCTACGCCATGGTGATAAAGTGAGCTGATGGCAATCAGCATTTACAGCCATGCAACTATGCGTGGATTGGCTTGTGCTGCTTTGCCTTGTGCAATTCTGCTAAACTTGTCTTGTCTCCTAGTATCCTCGACCTCGGCTTGTACCTGGACTCCCACCTCCTCTTATCCACGACCTCAGCTTCATACCTGGACTCCCACCTTCTCATATCCATGACCTCAACCTCGACTATGCATATCGACTATTCTACATCTCCAACCCTAGACAACGGCGAGTATCAACACTATCCTACTTCTCCTACCCTGACCCGGCTACACGACTATGCACACCAGATGCAGTTTTGTGGCTGCGGGTTTGTGTATTCTAAATCCCCACCTCAGCCTTGCGGTTCTGTCCTGTTTGGGGCGAGTCCAAACATATAGGAGTAACCTCCACAGCAATGCTTAAATGAAAATAGTATGCATATGTCTTGAATATGTTAAATCCTGAATGGTGACTGCATACATAAGTAAATAAAGAAACTGGTGTGACCCACTTAGTGTCCGTTATGCCAGTGAACAATGTCCAACGGGATGAGTACTTGCAAGTAGTTTCTTGGGTTGAGACCGCGGTATTGATGCTTTTTTAATTCCGTGAGTAAGCGGTCTGTGAAAGGACCATGAGACACTTGAATGAAAAGGTAATGACTATGTCAATACCCTGATGGAGGTAAAACCTTACCACTTGGAGGTCACGATATGGATGAAACCCATGGCTCACTGCTCCCAGCTAATCCTTATACATGACAAACAGCTGAACGTGTCAGCATTACAAAGGTTTCTCACTCCGATCCCGGTCACCAAAGGGAAATGGGCGCGCTCCTACCAATCATGTCAAACAAGTAAAAGCAGGTAATGGCGATGCACAGCTGGATGAATAAAAGACCTGGAATGCTGGTGCCGATTGCACAATGACTTTATTGGCACATGAACATTGTGAGGAGAGCCCCTTTAATGCTTTTCGCGCTGACACTTCCTAAGGCAATATAGGAAGCTAAAGTGGCCCACTTCAGAACCCTAGACAATGCCAAATAATTTTCTGGTACCTTGTACTGCTCAACCCCATTATAGCGCGATCCGCTACAACGCAGATCCGCTTATAACGCGATCTGAGCGTGGCTCCCGGTCTCAATTTATTTATTTTTTTGCATAACTTACAAGCTCCACTCACACAGACACAGAGCATGACTACAGCATACAATGGTTGGTAACACATTGTTCCATAGCATGACACAAACTTTAAAAGCAGAGAGAGAACTACATGTACAGTGTTCTTCCTATGCTGCTTCTAATAAGTGGGAATACAGCAGAAGCTGCCGGGTTTTGGGACCATGGGGAAACCTCATTGACTGCTGTCTTTGCAACCCCTCACCATGTAGGAAAGCTGGTGGTAGTTGGAAGTGTGGGGGAAATTGCTTTAAGTATCCAGTTCATCCAGGTAAGACACACACACACCTATCTCTGACAGGAAAGGTCTTTAGGATAACAAGGCAGCAATTGACACTGCCCAATTATCATGGCAGTATAAGAGTAAAGTTATCCAACAGCTGCTGATCTCACTAATATTGCCGACGCAAATGCACTGCTGGCCCCTCGGGCATAGAAGAGGTTAGCAGCCATGTATACAGAGGAGTTTGCACAGCATGCCAACCCCCCGACCCCCGCCCCACCCCACTCTGCAAGTGCCATGGGTGACCCATGGTGTCAGATCCCGTGCACTTTGCTCCAGGTAAGTCCTGATCGTGACGGGCATTAATTTATTTATTTATTCGCGATCCCGGTTATAACGCGGTCTCATTCTGTTGTCCCTGAGTACTGCGTTATAAAGGGGTTCAGCTGTATTAGGTGCTTCCAGACTAATGATGATATGTGTTGAGGTGGTCCCCACCTCTTTCTCATATCATTAGCACAAATGCTCATTAATGTTAACGGGAGGCCTCTCGAGATGTTTATTTTCTGTTTACCCAATATAATATTTGAACAAAAAATGTTAACGGAGGCCGTCTTTACTTAAACACGACACTTAATGCATAGTTACTGAGCTTTAAAGATCCCTGTTAGCACTTAACAAAAAGTTAACATCAGTTAACATATCGTTAAGTATCTAACGGAGTTCTGAGGATCTACCTCTTAGCTGGGAAGCAAGGTGTGGTTGAAATCTATCTCTCTACCCCCACAACTCCCATCCCCATTATTTCTGAATTGGAGGAAATCCTATCCATTGACTTGTTAAATGGCTTTGAAATCTGACCATTTTCGTAAACAAAGTGCAAATTTTGTCTGGTTTGGGAATTTAGGGGAAACATTTGCACATCTCTAATGCTTATGTATACATGTGTGTGAGCCTATGTGCATATGGTATTAAATAACCACTGTTGTGGCCATACAACCATATCAAGTGGTTCCTGTGTATTCATTGAGCTATTGTTAGTTTGGTTTACAAGGATTATGCTCAGAACATGATTGTGTCGTATTAAATTTATTTATCAAGATTCTTATGTTTAATGCAGGTTTTTAGCCTAAGAATTTTATTGATGTGTAGAGAAAAAAAAATCATCACAGAATACATTCCATTGCAGTATCGCACCAAGTTACTTCTCCCTTTACTCCTTCTATAAAATACTTCACAAATGGCTGATGCACATGTTTCTGAAGCACTGAAAATGAATGCACTTACACACTATAATGTTCTAAATTCCTTTTTTAGAAAACATTTTATGGCAAAAATTCCACTGAATGTGCCAGAAAAATAAATGCTGGTTCATTAAACTTTTATTATTCTCATCTTTTGTTCTCTAAGAAGAGATGCAGTAAAACATTAATATCACTCAGAAGTTAAAACAGAATTATATGTGTGTAGTGAATGTGAGTATTGAGCAAGGCAATAAAACGTGGAAAATATTTAATATTACACATTAAAAATGGATTTTAAGATATGGATACATCATAAATGATACTAACAACAATAACAAAATGTGTGGTGATTTATTTAGTTATATTGTAGTATAACTAGAAAATAGATACAGGTGTGTTTAGTATATGATGTGAGAAAGGGGAGGTCATAGCAAGGGGGCTGTGAGTGATGAGTTAGTAGTAGAAGATATTTTGCCCATAGAGACAGTGTGAGTGATAATATCCTAGATTGACTGTGACCGCAGAGATAAAAAAAAAAGAGAGAGAGAAAGATTGTGACCGGAATGGGAAAGAAGTACTGTAGGAATTAGAATCACACACTACTTGATAGTTTTGCTTTTCGAGTGCTGAATTGTCTGGCTCTCTCAAGAATCACCCTTCACACCTAACTCATTTTAATTCACAAATACAATCTGAAGCTATGGGATAATCAATCCAAAAATAAGGAGGCAGATGCTGCATCATCCAGCATTAGGGTGAGGAGGGCAGTGTTGCATATATAATCTTTCACCAGAATATAGTATCTGCAACATTCAGCCAGCCAATGGACATTAATCAAAGTCAAAGAACATTGGTCACATAAACCCATCCTGAAAAACAAATGGATGAAATACACAGGGAACAGAATTGTACAGTAGATACTATAAATTGTATCAAAGACCTCAATAGAGGGAGATGATCAAAGGCAATAGAACACATCAGTTAAAAGAAGACTCACTCCAGCCAAAAGAGTACATTTTGCCCTGTTAAAAATGTCAATGTAATAATCCACTCCTCCATTTGTATATATAGAATGTATTAAATGTATAAATGTGTACAACTGGATACTTTAAGAAGGTTGGGGTAAACATTTGTAATAAGAGAAAAAAAGGCCAAGTGAAGTCTATGCTCTCTTGAGTAACATTAAAACAATATTTCCCTTGATAAAAATAATTATATATACATTATTAATGTGTATACATATGTATATTATTGTGAAGTTATACATAAATGTATGCCTACACACAATAGGTATTTATGTATTGCCTAATTTAGTACAAGTGACTTTAAAACAGCAAATACATTATTTTTTAAATTGGGCAATTTTCATGGGTCATTTGCACCATAGGATACCTTGATTGGTGAGTGCCCTGTCTCTGTCTATATCTTAAAAAAAATAAAAATAATAGTGTATATATATATATATTTTTTTTTAAATATATGTATATATATTTTTATATATATATATATATATATATATATATATATATATATATATATATATATATATATATATATATATACAGTAGATATATACACATATATTCAATACATATACAGTATGCATTGACACATACATGTATCTGAATATATGCTGTATATGTTTATTCACATTTCTAAATGTGCAAGACTTTCTGTGTAGTATGTAACATCTAGTACTTTCGCATGTTGTATTGTCTTTATTGATCATAGCTAATTTTGGCCACTTATATTTCAAAGTTTAGCTGCAAATTTTGCTCCCTAAAGTATACAGTAAAAGCCCACAGCATTACTCAGATACTTGAACATCTGCTCCAAGCTTAAGCTACCTAGAGCATCTCTCTGACTCTCTCTCTCCCTCCCTCTCCTCTCTCCCTCCCCCCCCTCCCCCTCTCTCTCCCTCTCCCCCCCTCCTCCTCCCTCCCTCACTCTCTCTCTCTCGTTCTCTCTCTCTCTCTCTCTCTCTCTCTCTCTCTCTCTCTCTCTCTCTCTCTCTCTCTCTCTCTCTCTCTCTCTCTCTCTCTCTCTCTCTCTCTCTCTCTCTCTCTCTCTCTCTCTCTCTCTCTCTCTCTCTCTCTCTCTCTCTCTCTCTCTCTCTCTCTCTCTCTCTCTCTCTCTCTCTCTCACATACAGACAGCACAATATCACTCTTCTTCTTATCTGTAACACATTAATGTAATGAGTATATCAGGAAGGGGTCAGCACTTTAAGAATTTATTTACAGTCTTTATCCTTCTGATCTCTGTTCCTAACTAAGCCTGATCTCTCATCTAAGGACAAGAAGCCAAGACAATAAAGCTGTAGATCACTTCGTGTGGGCTGTGGCACCTCGCTCCTTCTTTAAAGAGACTCTATTAGAAACGATCGATTGGCTCAGACGTTAGGAGCATCAGAGAATCAGTTTCACTTTCTAGACAGAGCTGCTAAATCTCCTAAAAAATAGCCATTAGCTGTAACTATCATCCATAAGCACCCTAGCAGCACATCAAAGGCAGATGAGGCTAAGTTCTGCTGCTGTGATTCATTTTTTAAGCTGTTTCAGTGCAAGAGATGTCTGTGTCTGTGTGTGTCTGTCTGTGTGTACATACATGTATAGACGGGGATAAATGGAGAAAGATTTATACATATGTAAACACACATAAACACGAAATAAACGTGTGTGTGTGTGTGTGTGTGTGTGTGTACACACATACATACATACACACACATACATACATACACACACACACACATACACACTCACACACACACTCACACACACACTCACACACTTTAATAACCCGCAGCTCCTTCCTGCTCCCCGCCTAAGGCGCCTCCCATCTAGCTCCTTTCCTCCCCATTGGCTGACTCGCGTACCACGTGACGCGTCAAAACCGAAAATCACTAGATTCTTGCAGTATCGGCCGGCTGACGCGTCACAGTACGTAGTCAGCCCTGCCGGAAAGGAGGCAGCGGGGGCAGGGACCATTCGGGCAAGGGTCTGGTGGTGCGCGGCCGCGCGCCCCGCCGACCGCAGCGGGTTCACAGCCTTAGCCGCAAGATTGCGGTGTCTCTCCACCAAAGTACCCCTTAGAGTGCACTCGCCTATGTGAATGAATCAGTATATTACAGCTGCACTGGTAGTGTAGCAGTGATATTACAAATGATACTGTGCATTCTGATGACCCCAAATTAGTGTATTGCATGTTGGATATTAAATAAAAAACAATTTTAATAAACTCAACTAATAAAATAAAGCGAGGTATAAAAACCTATGCACATACAAACATAAATACTGGTGTAGTTTATAATATAAACACCTAAGAGGTATTGTAAGCCCCTTTCACCATGTAACCTCCTTCAGATTAGAAACTGATCACAATATTAGTGCAGTCCCGTTGTAGGGATCGCTAGTGAGGAATGGTATATCCTCCTAGTGAGTAAGTATTGATTAAAAAAATACAACAGTCTCTTCTGGGGAGAGACTGTTTGGAAGTATGTATGGGCATTAAGTCAGCGTGATTAAGCCAGGCGAAGCAACAGCGTGATTCAGCGCGTCATTACATTACCCGGAAGAGACATGCTTTTGACCTAGGAGAAGCAATTTTGGCGCATTAAAGCGTTTTTGTACTGAGCACTTTGCTCTATATATGATGTGAGCTGCGCTAACCTGATGAGGATGACATGACAACTCTCGTAAGACCACGACAGAAGATGACATCCCTGATAAGGCCATGACTACAGGAGGAAAGCATCCTCCAAGACCACCTACCCTCGTCCGCTGCCAGAAGCACTCCCGCTCCCAGAAGCACGCCCGCTCCCAGAACACACGTTTGCATTGAGACGGTGCCAGACATCACCTTGCGCGACCTGACCCAGCAAGTCAGGGAGAAATACAAGGTTGCAAGTGCTGGTATAGCCCAGAAATATGCCCTGTACATCTTCAAACACCACGTCAGCTATGAGATGTACAGCAGGTACACAACGTTAATTACAAAGGGAATAGAATAAAAAAGGCTCTGCCAGAAAATTTAAGGGGAG
Organism: Ascaphus truei; assembly: GCF_040206685.1. Taxonomy (NCBI): domain Eukaryota; kingdom Metazoa; phylum Chordata; class Amphibia; order Anura; family Ascaphidae; genus Ascaphus; species Ascaphus truei. The sequence continues at coordinate 49,494,665 of NC_134489.1, read as the reverse complement.
CAATTTTTGCGGAAGTGCAGCGGTATTTTACGATTACCGATCATTTAATGAGAACAGTGAGAGACACCATCAATGGCATTTTGAGGCATGTAAGGGCTCGTCCCTGGAAGGACAGACTGATGGGGACTGACTTTGCTACTTGATTCAAAAGTTATAAAATATTGTTTTACAAAAAAAATTTAAAAAAAATTTGATTGTTTAAAATTGTTTCATTGTGTCACCTTTTATAAATCATAAGTATACCATTTCACATAATGGTTGGATACAATCAGTCAGTCCCTCAAGAAGGCTACAGGAATTTGGCTCGGGGGGGGGGGGGAGGTGTTGATAAGCGGTTGCTTTACCGTTGTGTACGAATGAATGTGTTTGAGTGAGGATTCGTTCCACAGTAAGAGCTTATCAGCCTACAAGAATTTTAATGAATGGCTCGGAGGGGGATGTGTGATGTCTCTTGTTCACATAGACGCATGCGCCTCAATGTGATGCATACTGTCTGCGTTTCAACAAGGTTCCAATGAGACATACACGCATGCGCATACATTTGAGAACACGCTCGAGTTGATTAAACTACTGTATTAAACAAAGCCACAAAGCCACCCATTTCAAATGAATGGTTTGGCCTTGTGTGTTGGAGGAGGAGAAGGCTGTATGCTGGATTATTAGTTCACAGAAATATCATAATGTTTTGAACCCACAGTACTACTGTATGCCACCCCCTCATAAAGTACGTACAGTACATGACTAGTGTACAATTAAATAACTCTGTACATATACTATACTGTAGAATAAATACATACTGTACTGTATAGAATAAAACATTATAACTTTATTTTTGGGGTTTCTTATACAGTAAGAGTTAATTAAACGTGCAAGTGTACAGTATTACAGTACTGTATGTAAAAAAGTATTGAATATGAAAACAGCAGCATACTGTTTAAGGTTTTCTAAAAAGCTCACAATTATTCTATCCTAATCAATAAAAATTGCTCTGTCATTAAATTGTTGCCTCCAGTACTTGGATTTTTAAATCAGATTCATCAATGCGCAAGCAACGTTTCAAAAAAGCGATATTATACTGTAGGTCCATCGAAATCCCTCCATTTGCCGTTCTCCGCTTGATGACAACGTTTGTTTTCTGAGGGAAAATAAAATATTATATATTTCCGTTATTGCTGCTGATTGATTGTTCTGTTGTTCAAAAGTTATAAAATAATGTTTTTACTCCAAAACAATAAAAAAAAGTTGCATTTTTAAAATTGTTTCATTGTGTCACGTTTTATAAAACATACTGTATAGTACAATACTGTAAGTACTGTATAACATTTCAGATAATGGTTCCTCCAAGAAGGCTACAAGAAAGGTGGTGTTGATAAGCGGTTGCATTACCGTTGTCTTGCGAGGTGGGTGGGGGGTGGGGATGTGATGATACGCATATGCGTTTCAACAAGGTACTGTACTACTGTACCATGAGACATACACGCATGCGCCTAGCTGTCCACCAATTGTTCAGTATCTACTGCAGAAACTGCCCAGCCAATCATATTGCTGGTCTACATTTTCTAGAATTGTGAATAAAATAATAGAACTAAATAACCATGAGCAAAGCGATTGATTACAAGAGAACGGACCGATCTGCAGTAACTAATCACTTTTTTGTGTGCATAATGTATTGATATTTAAAAAAAAGAATAAAATACGGCAGCTTGAACTGAAGCTAGTGTAAGTACCATAACACACGTACTCTAGTGTACTGTAATACAGGTAGTTCATTTAATAAATTATACTGTATTTACCTTCATTATAGACTTTGCAAACGGGTGGCGATGAGCAATGAGTGCCTTACTCTCCATTATACACATAGTTGACAGGTGACAGCGGGCCTGCTACACCTGTAGTTGACAGCTGATGAAGCTGGAAATCTTTTTGGTACATGCAAGCTTGCTGGTATCTGAACGTGAATTCAAGCTCAGCTGAAGATTTGTCAGTATCCCAGGCAGCAATGCAAGTTGCGCCGTCACCGGCGCCAGCGCCAGCACCGGCTTACAGGACCGTTATTGTAAGCCGGTGCTGGCGCTGGCGCCGGTGGAGGCGCTATTGCATTGCTGGCCTGGGATTGACAAATCTTATTTTCATTAAATCTGATATTTCTCCTTTTGAAGTCTCCATGATCAAAGATACTGGAAAAATCTGGCACCACACACCAATACCCTCCTCTAACACCATGTGCAGGGGCAATGAGAAAAAAACACGGATCGCTACTTAACTTTTTCCTTATTGCACGCTTCCACACACGAGCATCAGGTGAAAATTTGTCAAAGTCATAATTTGAGATAAAAAATTGATACATTTCACCAACTGTGGCCATTTTATCAGCTGCGGCACTAATTGCAGAATAAATTATATATGAATAGGTAAAGTCGGGTCTTTTGCACCCGTACTGCGGTGTACTGGTACTTCATTGTTTCCATCCGGTGAGCGATTGTGCACTGAGAAAATATGTGAAAAAGACACGGTACATTTAGTTTTATCATGAAACGCCTAAATTGATACAGTAACTTCTTCAGTACCAAGTTCAATTCACAATGGATCACTGTGGTTTTTTAGAATTAATTACAATTCATGAATATCTGCCACCTGGCGGATCGCGAAGAATTGCCCCCAATTAAATCCGAACCATTATAACTAAACAGATCAACCGCGAATCAACCGCAGTTCAACCGCGGGTGCCGGGCGGCGCAAATACACCATGAGCACGGGGATGCTCCATTTATTCCGCGTGGCATTCAGGACATGGAACGCAATGCACCCGAGAAGTTTTAGAATAAAGGCTGCACAGCAGTAGTACAAGTCTCAAAGGTAATTTTTGTATCTTATATTGTATAGTGCCGACTCTACTTATCTTGTTGCTCCTTCAGCCCATGATCACTTCATCCAACCACCCTCGTATACCTCTCCCGAAGGTACTTCCGCATGGTGACGTCACTTCGTCACGAACACCTGATGCACGTTTCACGCACTGTTGCCCTTTTTCAAAGGCTGTTCTGCCCCAGACTGACCGGCGCCGGGTAAAGGGGTGGGCCTCATATGCTAAGTGGCCAAGGTGCAAAGTTAGCACATGACCAGAGCAGACTGAGAGGCCCCTCTGTCAGGTTTGAAGGGTACTGGCAAGTCCGTGATAGGGTTAAGGAATTATTCCCACTGAGTTGATTGGCTGCATGGGTTAAGTATAGGCCTGTTTAGTGCATAAAAAACTCTGCGGTCCATCAGGAAGCAGTTCCATCTAAGTTTCATCATGTAACAAGATTTGTCATGCAGTGAAAGATCCATCCTGTAACCAGACTTAACAGCGTAACTAGTAAGTGTATTTTTTGTTTTAATTGTAAATCAAGCTGTGTATGTTCAGTCTGTAAATAAATTACAATTTATTTTGTCTCTTGCTTTGCTCAATCAAAGGATCCGGGTATTAAGATGTTAAAAGTGCTGGTCTCCCGTGACATACGCAAATTGATTTTATTTTAAAATCTATTGAGTTTATTTTAACTCATAATTATTTTATGTTCGATTCCGTTTATTTTTTGAAAATTTTGTGTACAGCAATGGGGACAACATTTGCCCCGTCATTTGCTAATCTTTATATGGGGTCGGAAGCTGTGGAGGAGGTACATAGAGGATATTCTAATCATTGATAATGATTATAATCTTAAATTTAGTGGCATGAATAGTACAACAGCTGTCCAATTTTTGACCTGGAAATATTCATAGAAGAGGGTGTGATCCAAACCAAAACATACTTTAAGGACACCATGTAAACTCATATCTGCATCCCACCAGTTGCCATGATCAAAAATGGGTAAATAATATCCCTTACAACCAATTTTTGAGACTAAAAAGAAATAGTACTATTGAAGAAAACCTCAATACACAAACTAATTTCTTAAAGGAAAGATTCCTTCAAAAATCTCTGGTCGATTTATCAATTGAGAAGTTAAAAAATAAGACGTTCCTCTCTGGTAAAGTATAAGAAAAAAATCCAACAAAAGTGAAATACAAAGAGAGGAATAGAGTCTTCTAGAAGCATGCCATCCTTCATTACCCAATTTAATAGAGCACATGGTTCTATTAAAAAGATCATGTGTTAACATTGGGGGTTCTAAAATAAGACCCCATTGTGGGCCCATTAATAAAATCTAAACCTGATATAGTGTTTAGGAAGGCTTAAAATTTAAAGGGAATATTGGTGCCTAGTCAAGTTAATACTTTAAAGAAAAAAGATAGGGATATCAAAACCCAATTAGGTATTATTGGGAATTACAAATGTGGGAAGTGCAAGGTATGCAATCATATGAAAATGGGAAAACAGGTTGTTTCATCAGTTATACAAAAAATATATCCTATTCGTGATTTCATAAATTGCCACACGTAGTATATTTAATACAGTGTAAATGCAATTTACAATATATAAGAAAAGCAAAAAGGGTATTAAAATTAAGGATATTGGAACACTTGCGAAATATTAAAAATATTCCAAAACTGGTGGAAATGGGACAGCCTTTAACACCACTCCTTAAACATTTCCAAGATGTTCATAATTGTGATCCAAGCTCTTTGAAATTTATGGGCATTGAATGTATTCCAAAAACAGCAAGACAAGGTAATAGGGATTTATTCTTGCTGAAAAAATAAAAATTTTGGATATACACATTTGAGTCCAAATACCCTAAAGGGTTTAATGAACTGATTGAGCTAACCCCATTTTTGCGATAGATGGGGTGGTATACTGATCAATCCTGTGTTTCCATTAGTGTTTTCATTACTGTTTAATACTATTTTGACTCCATTTTTAGATATATATATATTTTCAATGTTTATATTTATATGTGTTGTTGTTGTATATTTATTGTGAGCACATATATGGATCTTGGTTTTGTTCAATATGAAGCTTTTTGTACACCCACTAGTTAAATAGGCTCTGCTGATATATTCATTTTACTGCTGTTTAAGTATAGCATACATTGATATTTCATCATGCACTTTTAGCACATTATATTGCACTTTTTACACTTTATTATATTTAGTTGTATTTTGTTTTTATATACATAGGATAGAGTTAGTTTAAGTTGTTGATTTGTTTTTTTCTATTAGTATAACATACGTGTCACGTCACGTATTAGCATATTTTGTTATTGTCAGAGCCAATTGGTTGTTTTCATTGGCTGTAGTGGATACTTAATGCGCATGTGCTGCCTCATTCGTGAGCGCCTGACAAAGCATGTTTTTGCGAAACGCGTAGAGGTCACGAGAGGCAGCCCTGAGCAGTTACCCTTTGGCTGGGACGTGACAACCAGGTAGCGCCAGCAGAGAGATTTGTTTGCCGTGTGTTCGTGCAGTCCGGACAGTTCACGTCCACACTGAGCACCTGCTGTCGCTTGTGGTTAGTACCCATTCCCCTCATTTGGGATTTTAAATCATGTGTCTTAGAACTCCCAGAGTGGAAGTTAGTTAGACTCAGCTATGATTTATTTGTGATTTATTGTGCTTCATTGAAGCTTTTTGATTTAGTATCCCCTTTGGTGGGAGTAGCCATTTATACTGCTGCGGCCAAGTTTATTCGAGCATTTGCCCGTTCTTGGCCGCAGCAGTAGCCTGGCGCGCGCCCGAGAGTGACGGGCGCGCGCCGAAGCAGCGGAAGAGCGCCCTCCGATCGGGGCGCTCTCCCTACCGCTGCCGGGTCCGCCGGGTCCCCCGGAACCCCCTGCCACTGTCCCGCGATCGCGGGACACCAGGGCTCCCTCGGGGAGCCCCTGGACGCGCGTGCAGGGGGCGCACGCTCCCGAAGACGCGTGACCGCGCGTCTATGACGCGCGGCACGCCGAGGGGCGGCCACTAGCAAGCCGGGAAATCTCCCGGCTTGCGGTACCGGCCACACTTTAATAAAGTGTGTCGGTAGTGTATATGTGGTGTTATTGTTATACAGTATGTGTATATAATGTTTTCACATATTTTTTATTTTTATTTTTGTGTATACTGTATGTGGTCAATTTGACCTGATATTAAATATTAAATTTAATTTTAACTAACCCGTGGTGCGCTTGTGTGTGCATTGTTTTTTCTGTCTTTTGGAGGATTATCTAGGGAGTTCTCCATTCTTAGGAGTGGATGAGGAGAGGCTCCTAGCTCCACCAGCTGCAAATGGTATAGATGTGATTTTAGAAGACAGCACGCGCGCAGAAACCTTATTTGTGACATATATATACAGTACATATAAACACAAAGTGAAATGGCGCCACTCCAACTTACGAAACGATATGTTGTCCGGCTGCAATTTCAACAAAAGGTGTGACCAGATAGGTTAAAGAGGCATGCAGTCACATGACATATTGATTTATATGAAATATTCACCGTTTATTCCAAGAATCAATATTTCAGTCTGCTCTGGGATCTTGAGAAAGGTTGATTATTGGAAAAAACTTTGAATATTTTTATAAAGTCATGTTAGGGACTGCCTCCATTTTATATATATATATATATATATATATATATATATATATATATATATATATATATATATATATATATATATATATATAGGTTATGGTGGGTAAAAAAGTGACTAAAACCCTCCACAGTAAAGCATAAAGCAACTGTAAATATTCCTGTATATTCATTTGCATGTCTTAGACAGGTCTGCAACCCTGTCTTTCACCATTATCACCCAGCAAACAGCACTTCCACTGCAGCAAGAGATTCTGGGAAATTACATGCAAATGAGCACACAGTGCCACTTTTTATCTCATGCTCACATTACATGAGCAACCCTTAGCCAATGCATGCTGCTTTAAACACAGCTTCATGTAATGTGAGCATGAGATAAAAAGTGGCACTGTGTGCTCATTTGCATGTCATTTCCCAGAATCCCTTGCTGCAGTGGAAGTGCTGTTTGCTGGGGGATAATGGTGAAAGACAAGGTTGCAGACCTGTCTAAGACATGCAAATGAATATACAGGAATATTTACAGTTGCTTTATGCTTTATTGTGTAGGGTTTAGTCACTTTTTTTTACCCACCATAACCTTAATAGTGGTGGTGATTACCTACTCTTATCTCATTTGAGCAAATGTCAGCAAGCCAGCCTCACACTGATGATACACATCAAGGTTGAAACATGTCTGTGAGTGGGTTAACTGATTTTGCATCTCCCAAGTCCTTGCTTAAAAGCTGTGTTTAAAGCAGCATGCATTGGCTAAGGGTTGCTCATGTAATGTGAGCATAAAATAAAAAGTGGCACTGTGTGCTCATTTGCATGTCATTTCCCAGAATCCCTTGCTGCAGTGGAAGTGCTGTTTGCTGGGGGATAATGGTGAAAGACAAGGTTGCAGACCTGTCTAAGACATGCAAATGAATATACAGGAATATTTACAGTTGCTTTATGCTTTATTGTGTAGGGTTTAGTCACTTTTTTTTACCCACCATAACCTTAATAGTGGTGGTGATTACCTACTCTTATCTCATTTGAGCAAATGTCAGCAAGCCAGCCTCACACTGATGATACACATCAAGGTTGAAACATGTCTGTGAGTGGGTTAACTGATTTTGCATCTCCCAAGTCCTTGCTTAAAAGCTGTGTTTAAAGCAGCATGCATTGGCTAAGGGTTGCTCATGTAATGTGAGCATAAAATAAAAAGTGGCACTGTGTGCTCATTTGCATGTCATTTCCCAGAATCCCTTGCTGCAGTGGAAGTGCTGTTTGCTGGGTGATAATGGTGAAAGACAGGGTTGCAGATCTGTCTAAGACATGCAAATGAATATACAGGAATATTTACAGTTGCTATATATATATATATATATATATATATATATATATATATATATATATATATATATATATATATACACATACAGCTAAACCCCCTTATAACGCTGTGCTTGGGGTCCAAAGAATCACATTGCATTATAAGCGGATCGCGTTAGAAATAATGTACAATTGTATGCATTGTACAATAAAGTATTTAAGATACCAATAATCGTGTTGTAAAGTATTCATAACTACGAAAATTGGGAGCCACGCTTACATCGCGTTAAATGGAGTTGAGCTGTATATAGAATATATATATTCTGTACAGTATATATATCAGAAATGACTAGACGATACCGTTCTGTGGCAAACTAAATGCTTTTATTTGTACGAGCTCTCGAGATACACTGATGTCTTCTTCCGGTGATGGTACATTGAATGAAGCTAGCAAGGTTTGACTTAAAAACAGTGTATATAAGAATGTTATCTGTGACTGAAACCTAACACCCCCTGTGTAGTATATGATTTATGTCTTGAGGTGTTAAATAGTCCCTGAATGTTAGTGATGTAAGAGTGTGTGTGTATGTAAATATAAATTTATAAAGAGCCCACAGTGTATACAGCGCTTTACAAAAGGTGTGTGTGGAGTGGGTGTGTATATCAATGGTGTGGAAATGTAAGAGGCTGTAGCATTACTAAAAGTGTGTGTAGATACTATGTTGTCCCTATTGGTATATAGGGATGGAATTACATAGAGTATTTGTATGTGTAAGAGACAGCTGTGTGTGCATACATATAGCGCAGTATATATAGACATGGTCTTTAGCACTCATGGGAAGAGAAGTTCTCTCATGTCAGTAGTGACTCATAAAACTTCGGTCTCGGTTTAGGCCATCGCTAAGTGTCCCAAACAGTTGCATACATTTGTATTCATGCAACCTTCTCTATTTCGGTGTTCTAAGATTATTTTTTAGTATGGCCACTTCAGATCGTTCATCTTGTGGCCAGAGTCAGAGAAATGTTCACCGAGGTACACGACATTGCTGGATGAACAGGTGAACCTTCCTCTGATTTTGTACTCCAGATTCCTGTGTGGTATATGTATTGTGCCCACTGTGCAGCATTACGCAAGTTTTGGTCACTATACGCGTTTGCTGTCTGGCTGGGGTAGAGGCTGATCCAGGTAGCTCTTGCTGTGTCGCCATCTCCGCCGCTGGTGCAGTCCGGACCTTTGGCATCAGTGAGCGGTTCCAGCTCGCGCTACTTGGGGTAAGTGCCAAATCCCCTCCCCCCCGTCAGCCTGTCCCCATTAGCGGGTCTTGTTTTAGTCTGCTACATGGGGTATTCTTTCTTGTGACAACAGTGTCTTTCTCTGTATGTGTTGTGTGTGCACTGTGTGCACTGTCTCGCTAGCATCTTGTCTGGCCATTTTTATTACTAGAGCAGCGGTTTAGGAACCGCTTGCTTTGAATGTGTTGTGGTCTTTGTGGACACCAATTGTAACCCTTGTGTGTTTTTTATCATTATTGAATAAATTTGCCATCATACACCTATCAGGTGTTGTGTGATTATTGGCATGTTCACATTCACTCACTTTATGTATGCACCCCTATACGAGTAGAGCACTGCTCTTTATATTTGGTCATTAACCCCCGGTGCGCTCTGTGCGCATTTTGCTTTGTTTTTATATACCACAGAAGCCTGTCCTGCAGTCCCCACAACCATCGGTGGACAAATCAGCCTCTTGCATCATAAACTGGTAACAGGGGGATCTCCCATCGGGTTGGGGAAACACCGTTACATAAATATATACACATACAGTATATGTACTGTATGTGTGTGTGTGTGTGTGTGTGTGTGTGTGTGTGTGTGTGTGTGTGTATCTACACACAACTATAAAGTCAAAGATGCATGCACCAAATATCCATTTGCACATGAATACTTACACTGTTCACATGGTTATTCACATACTGTAGTGGTGATATGTCGTTTTGAGTCCATATGACATATTGGTGATATGTAGTTTTAAGTCCATATGTTATTCATTTTTTAAGTTAATCATTTACTTTGCAATCATTGTTTTATTGTTAATAAAAAGTAGGATAGGTTTTAAAAAGTGACAGTCTCCTAACATTTAAAATTGGAAGTATGCTTTATTCTTGTAAAGTAAGTTCTATGAATCTCTCCTGAGCCATCATGCCTAATGCTATAAATCCTGACATGGCTATTTGTCACTTTACAGCAGTGCATATCCCGCCTAAGACATAACCACAGAGCAAGCCATTGCTGGTAAATAATATTACATCCATCAATGTTTATTTTCTGAATTATTCAGGAGTCTAACAAATGTCACCCCAATGTGAAATGCTTGAAGAAGCTGCTGTTTGCTGTACTGTGCTAACTGCTAAAGCCACAGCCAACAGACATGCTATGTCTGAAATTACTGTATAGAAGACACCACCATGTGGCAGACGAAGATCAGTTATTGCTAAAAAATAATAATACAAACACAGAGTCAAAGGGATTAGACATTTTTACTTGATGTAGGATATTAAAAATGTATTGTGGTCTAGGTTTCAAGGCAATGAAAACTTTGTTTTGACATGCTGCTTACCGCTGTGTCCAGCATAACTAATTTATTAAGTAGCTGCCAAAACAACGACCTTTTTGAAGACAATTTAACAATCTAGTGTCTTCCTCCAACTAATCTTACTATTGTTAAAGCAAATATTTTGCTGCCTTTGTTTCTCTGGAAATAATTTACAAATTGCTTTTCTTAGGGACCTCTGAATGGCAGAAGGATTAGTATTCATGTGTTTTCCTTACAGGTACTGTAGCCCACAATGTTCATAGAGAGCGAATAAAGATAAGGGAAGGGGTCTCTGGCTGTGCAAACTCTTATTGAACACACATTGAGGTCATACCAATTTGATGGAATTCAAGTCTGGGGATCTTGAATTGGAGGGGGGGAAAAGGGAAAAGCCAGAGGAAATCAAACGCCTCCTAAATCCCAGCTCACCATATGTACAAAATACCTTAACAATTTATAGAAGTGAGATTTTTGGTAAGAAAGGCACCAATCATCGAGATTTAAATCCTTCAACAGGTTTAATCCTTCAACAGGTCTATGCCATTAGTACTGTACATTTCTTGTCCTAGAAGAGATTGCCCATTTTAATCGAATTTTCTTTACATTTCATGTGGATATTTGTCAGATAAGTTAACAGAAAATTAGACGCAGTAGAGTTTTTGACAGTAGGTCGCTTCTTCTTCCAAATTTACAATCTTGACTTTATCTTCTTCGTAATGGCTGTAGTTCTTTTGTCATTGAGATAGAGGGGGGGTTGTGTAAATTACTGACGGTTGCTATAGTATACACACAGTACAATACTTTTACACATGCCCCCCCTTCCTGTACTTCTGCAGCTCTGAAAAGAAAAAAATTGTGTATTAAAGTGCATTTAAGGCATTGCGTATATCGCTATATTGGACAAACTATATTGTTCCAATGTATTTTCTCGCTAATAAGAGTCAAAAACACATACCCGTAGAGTCAGCGGAGAGGCTGAAACTTGACGGGCCGACAAGGCAGAGGAGGCATAGGGGCCTCTAAGGCGGCATAAAGTGTAGCACACAGAATGCCCTAAGGAGCTTAGACACCACAACGATCTGGCACATACAAAGCGTGAATTACCAAAGGCGAAACAGTGCCTGTAAGCCATTATGCTCCACTAAGCACCAGGTTGAATATATGACAGAGCCCCCCCCCATTCCCTCCCCCTGTACCTCCCCCCCCCCACACCCCCCCCCTCCCCTCACCAGAACCAAAGCAGCAACATGGTTGCAATATGATCAATATATTTATTGCATCTTCGTACGGTGAGAATGTTGTTCCAGAAACTCATTATTCCTGTTGCTAATTCATCCTTTTTGGACCGTTTCACCACTTTTCTGATATAATCCTTCAACTGATGCCGTACCAATTTGATGGAATTCAAGTCTGGGGATCTTGAATTGGAGGGGGGGGGAAAGGTGAATTAGTTAAAGAGATGTACTGTAAAACAATGAGAAACGGTTACCGACCTTACTCCGGTGGCGTCTTAACCCAGTTGATACCGCTGGCAAGAATATGGTCAGAAGACGCGGTGTGTTTCGGGTCATTGTCCTGGAAGAAACGGTGACCAGATGGGAAATCACGCGTAATGTATTCAACAATCTCGGGCACTATTTTCTCTTGGAATAAATACTTTATCCATGATTCCTGGAACAAGAAAAGAAAAATGAAACATTAGGGTACCAAATACTGTACACTACAGCTGTACAGTGCATAAGGCCACAGCATGTGTATATGTGCATTATTTTACCCTCAAAGATGATGATGCATCCTGGTCCACATCTAGAGATTGCACCCCACACATGCATCTTCACTGGGTGCTTGGGACACGGCTTCAGAGATAGGCGTCCTTTTTTGGAGAATGCAAAATTGGCAAATCTCTCAAGCGATACAGTTGTCTCGTCAGTAAAGATGACATCCAGAAAAGTCTCACCACTTTCGATCCATGCCCTTGCCTGGTCCACTCTTTTGATCTTGTTGGCGTCCCTTAACAGAGGATATGGTCTGTAATGACAAGGAATAATTTTACAAGTACAGTAAAACCACACTTTTACCTACTTTGTCACAGTAAGACACTTACTTTACACGTCCATATTTCCATCACAATTCGCGTCTCATCTGCCTGATGCTGGTCTCAGATGCTGTTATATTGTGAGTTTTCTTCAGAGCAGTCTTGACCCTTGCCGCGCACCTCTCATCATTCTCTTCACTTATTTGGTAAACCAGAAGCGTTGTCGTCCTACAGTGTAAAGTAAAACAGAACAATTTGTTACAGTAGGCCCAAAATATTGTCTCCAATAAATTTAATACTGACTAACCTCAAAACTACAGCACTTATTCCCCCTTATCACCTCTTATATTGTAAGTTCATCGGGGCAGGGATTTTCTTTCCTATTGTCTGATTTTTCTGCACTTATTGCTTATTTGCTGCACTTATTGTATTATTATAATTCCCTGTACTGTATTCTTTGTGAAGCGCTGAGTACACTTTTGGCGCTATATAAATAAAGACATACAATAAAATATGCAATGCAGTGGGTGTGTGACAGAGATATTTCCATAAACAGTATGCAAAGCAGACCAAGCCTAGCAAAAGATGAAGACTATGCCACCTCATACGGTACTTTACTCTACATGTACAGTATACAGTCGAAATTACAAGGGATTTTAAGAATGTAAAAATTGATAAAATATTAAAAACAGCATACTGTACAAGCGCTATTAGAGTAATAGAGGACATTTTTTTTTCTCTCAAATAATTGCTAGGAAAAAGGTACTGTAAAAAAACACTAATGCAGACGGGCGCGGTCCAGGACGCCGATGAAAACGGTCGTGTAGGAGAGGAGCTCCACAGACCCTAGTATAATTTCAGCAGAATAAGCGCTTTCCACCCCCAAAAAACTAGCAGAACCTGCACAAGACCTCGCAGGCAACATCAGCGGCAAGAATGACGGGCAGACCGAAAGCCCAAACAGCTCCGGGAGTCGCAAAATTCTTTTCCCCATCGCAGCGGAGCTCAGAGGCTGGCTCGAAAAATCAAGATGGCGCCGGCTCCACAAGCGCACGTGGGCCCAAGCCGGCAGCGATGGAGCGAGACCGCACTGAAATACCCCCACCAACGGAAGAAGGGCTCACCAGGGACTACATGCAGGAGCTAATAACCTCCATGCTGAATAAACTACATACCTCACTTCAGGCAGACTTGCGGGCCGCAGTCACGGAATTAAAGCAAGAGATTACAGGCCTTACCGAGCGCACCACGGCCCTGGAAACGAAGATGGCCGATGCCACGCAGTCTCAGGATATATATATATATGAATATGAATATATATATTCAACTGAATCAATAACACAATACTTAGACAAATGTCAACTCCCTACATTAACGGAGGAAGAAAACACAGTCCTCAACGCTGAGATTTCAAAAGAGGAACTGGAAGAGGCGGTCAAAACACTAAAAATCACCTGGCCCTGACGGTTTCACCAATGTCTACTATAAGAGATTCTTGCCCACATTATCCACGCATCTATTAAAAACATTCAACCATTTCATGGAAGGGAACCAAATCCCCTCTTCAATGTCCCTTTCCAACCTAGCTATTATACACAAGGAAGGCAGAGACCCGATGCAATGTGGAAGCTATCGTCCAATCTCCCTTCTCAGCAGCGACCTCAAACTATATAGTAAAATACTTGCAAATAGATTAAACCCCATCTTACCGAGACTAATAAATATTGATCAAGTAGGATTTGTCGTGGGCAGGCAAGCCTCAGACAACACTCGTTAGATAATCAATATTATTGATCATGTCCACCTCACAGGAACCAAAGCATTACTTTTGAGCCTAGATGCAGAGAAGGCGTTCGATAGAATAGATTGGCTATTTCTGGACCACACTATGTGCAAATTTGGCTTCAAAGACGCATATCTAGAAGGGGTCCGCAGACTCTACCAAAACCCGTCAGCAATGGTAAAACTACCAGGGGGCAGTAACCAAAGATTCGAGATCACAAATGGTACTCGGCAGGGGTGCCCCCTGTCCCCTCTCCTCTTTGCTCTAACCATAGAACCCCTGGCATCGGCAATTCGAACCAATATAGACATCCAAGGAATAGAAATTTGGCACAGGCAACACAAAATATCCCTATTCGCAGATGATGTCATCTTAACTCTCTCCAAACCTCAAATCTCCCTACCCAACCTTCAAAAAGAACTCCTGGATTTCGGAAAAATTTCAGGGTACAAAATTAATAATGACAAATCGTAAGCCTTGAATTTAAGCCTGCCAGAGGTGAAACTCCTCAAACTAAATTTTAACTACCGTTGGAGCTCCTCCTGTATCAAATATCTGGGAGTCAAGATATCGAGGACCTACCAATCCCTATACCCACATAATTATCCGACCCTGTTTCGGAAAATCAAACAAGACCTAGATAAATGGGGAGGATATCAGATATCATGGATCAGGAGAATGACCTCTGTAAAAATGAATATACTCCCTAGGTTATTATATCACTTCCAGACTCTCACGGTCCACATCCCTGGCTCAGAATTGAAGAACATCCAAAAACTAATTTTCCAATTTATATGGCAGGGTAAAAAACCAACAGTTCTACTGGCCTCAAGGGGGAGAGGAGGACTTGGGGTCCCAGAAATTATAAGATACTACCAAGCCACCCAACTGCGACAGGTAGTAGTCTGGAACGCTAACCCAAACCAATATTGCTGGCTAGATATAGAAACAAATTATGCCGGGACGCCTTCACTGCCAGCATGCCTTTGGTCCCTGAGCAGGGAAGACATGCAGAATAGTAAATTCAAACTAGGCCCAATGAGATACACATGGGAGACCTGGACGAAATGCAAATTCAAGTTCAAGCTCACAGCACCTCATTCACAACTTACACCAATTCATAAAAATCCAAAATTCCCACCTGGCTGTGAGCCCAGACAATTCAATCAATTTAAAACAAAAAATATTAGAGTGGTTGCCGACCTCTTGAGTTTTGGGCAGTTCCTGAGTTTCCAAAACATACAAACCAAATATGAAATAGTAGGGCTGAACGTCTTCAAGTACCTACAAATTCGACACTTTATTCAAACTTTATCCCCAACGTTGGAATTTCCTCCTCTCACTAGTTTCGAGCGGCTCTACAGAGAAACAGCCCACCAGAAAGGTCTTATAACACAAATTTATGCAGAACTGGGGAGGGCAATAGAAGCCCCCACCCACGACTACATGCTACATTGGGCAGCAGAATTGAATATAGTTATAGACCGAGAGGATTGGGAAAGTATTTGGGAAACAGCCTCAGGAACTTCCATATGTACCACAATCAAAGAAAACATATACAAAATACTGTTTCGCTGGTATCTTACGCCAGTTAGAATAAATCAAATCTACCCTCTGGCTTCCGATCTATGTTGGAGAGGCTGCGGTCAAAAGGGGGACATGGCCCATATTTGGTGGACATGTCCGTAAATTCAGAAATACTGGGAAACCATACAAAATTTCATAAAAGAGGTCACAGACCTCACGATACCTATTGATCCGCTGACCTACCTGTTGGCCAAGCCCTTAGAAACATTGGACCGACCAACAGGCAAATTAGTCTCCTTCATTCTCACAGCGGCTAGATGTGCAGTGGCTGCCTCTTGGAAGAAAGTGTCTCCCCCATCTAAACAAACAGTAAAAAAAAGGGTACAAGAGGTGATGGAGATGGAGAGACTGTCAGCCTTGAAAAGGTCCACTGTCTCTTTCTATAATATATGGGACCCATGGTTGACCCAAATGGCACTCCTACGTTGAACCACCTCATAAGAATAAAGAAAGCAGCCAAGACACAACAGAGACTCCAGAATTGGAAACCGAGGAGAAGGGAGGCAATGCCGACCCCCCCTCATCCCCCACCCCTACCCCTCTCTTCCTTTTTCTGTTTCTACACTCACGTCGCCCCTGTGGACCCTGGAGGGTCAGGGGAACGTTGAGGCTTTCCCCCGACAAACTCCAACAAAAATGAGAAAATCTTGTATTAGGCCAAAATATTGCCTGTATTTGTAATGATGTGAAATGTACTAATGCCTAATAAAAAACTTTGAAACAAAAACACTAATGCGTTTTACCAGTAATAGTGTAATTATAGAACATACTGTACAGTAAAGAAAACAAAAATACTTACAGTACTCAGTAGTGACTGTGGGGGTCTGCTTTACACTTTTGGTCTTACCATGGGCATGATAACTGACAGTGCTTGTTGTTAAAACGAGGCCTGAAGCAACTAACCAGCATTGGATCTGTAAAATTCGGTGTCCTTTTTGGTACATATCATGTATTCTCATGCTGAGATCCATTGAAATCCTTTTCTTCGACATCGCTGCTTTTAGAAAAAAATTCAAATACAGAGGAATATATATTCAATTGTATATTCGATGTGTATTCAATGTGCATTCGATCAACAAAATGGATGATGTATTTATACATTAATGGGCCTCCGCCTCGCTCGACTGGTTTAGTACACAGTACGCCCACTTTTAGCACCTGCAGCTTGTGTCCATACCCGCGAAATAGGGACACAGTGTATAAAAGGTGACACAAATTGCATAGCCTCCCACATGCTGATCTCTATCTCAACTTGCCCTTGTCCAGATTCTGCATTGTGAATTATTCCATCTGCTTCCATGGATCTACCCCGATTCTACGGACGCAGGAACTTGCTTGCTTCTGCCGTGCCGACCACGAGAAAGCAAAAGGCGGAAGCTGTTTCTAACCCAAAGCCAAAGCGAAAACCAAAGGAGAATAAAGAAAATACAATACAATAATGATACATATAAAGGAACAGATCCAAAATGACCACATATGGAGGAACAGATCCTTTTTCAATGTGGTTAAAAGTTGCTAATGTCAAGTTTACACTGTAGTAACTTGCATACAAGTGATTAGAAGTCACCACACTGTCAAGCATATGTCGCCACCTCAGCAATGTATTAAATTCGGGAGTAAGACAATTAATAAACGTATGCCAAGTAGGCATATGTTTACATCAAGTAATTTATTTCTGTGCACCAGTATACTGTACAAGGATTCTGGCTAAATGGGCAGTCCCAACTAACACCAACATGTACTAATTGCAAGGACATGTTTAAGGGACAAAATCTGGGTGATTTATGCCCTCTTTACCATATTAGAGAGAACGCCTTATGGTGCTCTAACATGGAACTTGTACTCAGGGCTGATGTCAGCCCTCAGAGGTATCGGAACTCAATGAATACATATGAGTATGCAAATTTGGTGACTGAAGATCCTAAGCGTTGAATATGTGCATCAATAATGTCATAATAACCCTCCTCGCATCCACCGATGAATGATAATAACAGTGGCACAATAAAAAAAGGCAACTGGCTAATCTCATATAGCACCAACATCATGCCTGCGTGGTACTCACGATTACCCGCTTGCGAGTCCTGGGTGGAGGAGGAGGGAATAAGCTGTGTCAGCCACGCAGATCCAAGCTATTTTTACAGCTGTTGATGAGAGACTTGGTAGGTGCTGTGATCCTCTTCGATAGGCTAACAGATATCCGCCCCTCCCCACTTCCCAAGTGAGTAGGTCCTTTCATTCTACTGGATATAGATCCAATGGTGGTCTTTCTCCCTCCTAATAGAGGTAAATGAGAATTTGAATCCTAATAGAGATATATTAGTATTTTATCTGGTAATGTTAGGACTTGCGAACAGGGTCTGCCTTGTCGTGGCTCGCAATCTTTCAATGCTTTGGCCAAAAGATTAAACTAAATTACCCTTTTTCAAGAGAATATATAAGTATTTTACTGTGTATTTTTGTCATATTGGATGTAGCATTGGGCTTCTCTGTTGTTTGTTGGGGCTATTAGTCTGCCACAGAAAATTTTGAGAGAATCTCTGTCAAATCTCGAAAACCATTTCAAGAAAGTTTCGAATAACGGCCGCTGCATCTGTAATCTCTGCAGTGTATCCTTTTCATGGTGGGAACATACAATATAATTTATTTTTCTAGACTTGACACATTTTTGTAAAATTTCACAATTCTTTGTAGTTCAAGTAAACATACTAAATTAATGTCTTAATTTATTGTCTTTAACTTGATGTAAATCCCTTGAAAAAAACAACCTATTATACTACATAGGTGTATTATACTAAATTGTGATACCATTTTAACTCATTTGCTATATATGTTATTAAGTAGTTCTAGAATATCACATGGGCAATCTTTTTTTAATATGAGCTTAAAAAATAAACAAAGATTTTTTATTGAGTTTTACTATAGAAAATGATTAAAATAATAAATGACAGTGAACAATCAGAATTTTACATTTGTAATGCACAATATATGAGTACCTAAAATCTAAAAGTTTTTTTTGGTAAGAAAATAATATAATTGAATAGAACACAATTTATTTTATTTAGATTATTATTTTACAATGTTAAGTAAAAGCACCCAAATTCTAGAGAAATGTGTTTAGATTCTACAGGAACAATCATTAAACAAAGCAGTGACTTTTCCATATCGCAGCTATTTCTAAATTATGTTGTACCAAATCTGTCTTTGCAACCATTTTTAAGAGTTTCTGATCTAAAAAAATATTTTATATCAGTATTTCTACAAAATAAAATATAGTAAAATTCTACAGTAAAATGTGGTTAAGATGACTAAAATCTAAAATAAAATGGTTATACATCAAACACTTTTGCTGCCAGAAGAGGTTGGAATGTATAGCTTTGCATTGCAGGCCCCTGTGGCAGCAAAATGATTACTGGTATGAAGAATCTTTACATTTTTTCACATACTGACATGTGAATGAATGTTCATAACCAACAATGTACACTTAAAATTGCTATCTTCAAACCAGTCTCGACAAGCATTGACAAGTCAAATATAGCAGTTTGAAGAGTATTAATGAGACCTTCTGCCAGAGAGGTGGTTGTCATGGTAG
Organism: Ascaphus truei; assembly: GCF_040206685.1. NCBI lineage: Eukaryota > Metazoa > Chordata > Amphibia > Anura > Ascaphidae > Ascaphus > Ascaphus truei. The sequence continues at coordinate 49,475,290 of NC_134489.1, read as the reverse complement.
TAAGGTGTTTCCTTATTCCACCTGCTTTATGAACCCGGTCAATGAATGGGATATAAAATCAGTGCATATTCAAAGTAAGGAGGACACACATCTTAATCATTGCCAGTAATAAAAAGGGACACATCTAGAATAAGTAATTTAGGATATGGGCCTGAGTCTGTTAAGGCTCATGTTTTTAACATTTCTATTCTATGAAGGTCATAACAAGCAGACAATGTTAGCAATCTTTAATGTTTACACTAATAATAGAGCAAACAGGGGAAACTTGGCTGGTATACATTTTAAAGGTGAGTTTATTTGTATTCAACTTTTCAGTGAGCTTTTTGATTACAATTACATGCATATAATATACATACAAATACTAAATAGACAATATACCAATATAATTGGCTTGCTTAAATATTTTTTTTTATATTATGCCCTTATCCAATATGCTATTAAAAGTATTGCCTATGCTGGAAAAGATTTGAATCCCATTCAATTAAGATGTGCTAGACTATTTTCCAGGACTGGGAAGTGGGTTCAAAGTATAATAAATAAGGGCTTTGGATTCAGAGCAATGAAATAATAAATTTTGTTATTTGAAAACGAAAGTTTTTATTTCCTCAAAGATAATGTGTTTGTAAGATGTTTAAACATGTTGAACTTAAAAAAAAACCTGCTGTTTAAATAAACTGATTTCACATTATAATGTTCTGTAGATCTGGTGGGCCAAATATGTAAAGCTTATAGAAGAGAAGGAAAAGTGGGAATAAGATTAAAACTTTCAAACAACGCTGGCTAGGATGTTTGCCAGGCTCGGTGCAGTCACATGTGCGGGGCCTCAGCTCTTACCATCTCCGGAGGGATCTGGCAGCTGGCGGCATCTCCTCACGGCGTCTCCCCTTTATGCTCCTGTCATTATGGCTCTGCGACATCAAATGATGTCATGTTGCCATGTGACATCACGGTGCATCCCGTTGTCATGGCAACGCCACAGGTTGTCCCGTTACATACAGTATATAAAAAATGTTTTTTCCATGATTACTATTCATTATTTAATTCTTATTTTTTCATTGTTCCTTATTTATTCTAAATCATTCTTCCTGGTAATGTACAGGTTATTAAGAATTTATATTAGTGTTAGGTACCCTTGAGAGGTCTGCCATGTAGGGGCTCAAGGGCTTACAACACTTTGCCAAAGAGTTAAACTAAAAGACCATTTTATTCAAAATATATCTATACATATATATTTAGGCACTGTATGGTGTATAAGTTTCATTGGATGTGCACTGAGCTCTGTCTGTGTTTCATGTTCTGTCTCTGGTTTTAAATATATATTGCCATGCTCAGTAGCACTCCTCTGTGACACTTATATGCTTATATATGTTGTGGTTATTTTGGGGGTTCAATATGAGCATGTAGGTGTCCTGTATGTTTTACAATCTGTGTAGTTTAGTCACATTTTCTGGTTCTGTTCACAATAGGGGTTTCTATGGATATATCAAGTGTCATTTATTATTTATTTATTTACATCATTTGTCAATTACAGTGTTAGCACATGTACAGTCACCTGTGCTGCTTAGTTTTTTGCTTGCACTTGTTCATATTTGATACTGTTGCCAATTTAGTTCACTATTGGATCACTACTATTAGGGTCGTGTGTATTTCATTTTCTATCAATGTTATTTTTATTTGACACTTGGTTATTTTTTTTATACTCTGGCAGTAGCGCAGATATCTGTGCGGCTGAATCATATGGTTATGTATCAAGTATTATCATTTTTTATTTAGCTTAATAGGTACTAGGCTGTTATTTTCGATCTTTTGTTATTGTTATTTATCCATAAACACTGATTGGAAGGTTTTCATTGGATACATTTGTAGTACTCCTATTGGCTGAGGAATTATCCGTCTTGCTACTTAAAGCAGCCATAGGTGGAGTCGGACATACCTCCTGAAGAAGCTTCATATGATGCGAAATGCGTAGAGGTGACGCCATCAAGCAGCGAGAGCAGACGTGACGACGAGAGCTCAGCCAGCTGTGGTCATTCCCAAGTCTTGCACGGGGTGCGGTCTCTACCATATGTAAGCTGTGTAACATCTAGCATTATCCCTGTTTTAGATGTTTTTTTTCCATCTATAGACCCATGGGTTTTGCTAATGGGAACCCTCCCACTAGTGCCTTTGTTTTGAGGATATTTGAGTCTATGAGGACTATTTTTTAACTATGTGAGTTTTTATTAAGTCAATTTATAAAAGTGTTCATTATATTTGACTGATTGTGTGCTTTTCCTTTTTGCACTTCCTTTTTTTATATATGTTCCGGTTTAACCCCGCTGATCACGGGAGAGTGGAAGCAGCAGAGGGATACCACTAACTTTGAATACTAAGGGACTTTATTAGGACTGCACACATTTTACTCATCTACTCACGTTGTCCCGTTATCATGGCAATGCAACACCATAGTGATTGTAGAGAAGCCGAGAGATGAGATACCGGGAGGAGAAAATAAGAGTGTTACAGAGGCCCTCTTTCACCACGGGGCTCGGTGTAGTGGCACCGATTTCACCGATATCAAACCGGACCTACTTTCAAAGATATCAAGGGTTACAACAAAGTACAGGAGGGAAGCATATTTCAGAAGAAGAGGTCTTACAACAAGATGTCATGTTCTGAACCTGGAGAGCAGCACGCTCAGAAGATGTGAAGAAGTCCTGCTCAATGGAAAGAGCTAGGAATGTATGGACTATACTCCCATCAAAGGTGGTAGAGGCTAATACAGTAAGGGAATTAAAAAATTCTAGGGATAGACATAATACTATCATGAATAGGAAAGAAAGCCAAGGATCAAATAGTTTGCGGTTTTACAACAGATAGGAAAATGGACAGACTATGTGGGCCAAGTGGTTCTCATCTGCCTTCAAAGTCTATGTTGCTATAAACACAACATTGAAATAGTCCTCTGGCTATACTGTACATTTTTTCTATTTTTAGCTTCTATTGGACTTTTAACTATTCGTTTTTAATGAATTAATAATTCTTCTTTTAGTCTTTCCTCCAGTCAAAAAAATGTCATTGTATTAGGTCTCATTAAAAAGTTATATTTAGCAATGGAAGAGGAGGGCCACTAAGCATGTCAACTCTCACTGTTCAATGAATTTCACTGATTTGACATCACTCTCATAGACTTCAATGATGTCTCACAGATACAGTAGGAGACTGCACTTTTAAAATAAAATTAGTGTTTGTGGTCCAAGTCCCCCAAATGTTACTGATTTGGAACTTTAAATCACCCACCACTTTGTATCATGTTTTCTAGAATCCTTAACTAAAACACATTTGTTTCCTTTTAAGAGTTTAGAATATCTGTGTGTCACAAAATGTTCTATTACAGTAAATATTGCGTAAATGGGCTTGACAAATAAGTGTAGTGAAAAATTATGCAACATATTGCTTCAAAGCATTTGAACCCCCCTGTGATCAATAAACCTTAATGTTGCAATTGAGTGTCATATCTGTGGCACAAAAGTGCCCATTAAATGTGACACATATGGGCTTCACAAATTGGTGTAGTGAAAAAATGATGCAACATATGTCATTATAGCTTTTAATGTGCTCTTTAATTTTAACCCTTAATGTTGCAAGTGAGCAAATGTTTTCTTATATATATATATATATATATATATATATATATATATATATATATATATATATATATATATATATATGGCATGCTCATGGATATCCTCCATGGACATGCACATGGTATTACATTTCAGCTAGAGTAAAAAGACCAGGATTCATCAAGCCGCAATGTGGGGCATTGTACCCTAATCCGGAAGTAACTGCAGTTCAAGTCAATGACGTTTCCATGCGGGATTGTGTTGCAATTCCCTGCATTGCGGCTTAATGAATCATGACCAAAGTGTCTCTTTGTTGTGTACAGGTAAATGTAAAGATCAATTACTTTCCTCATTAGTCTTATTATTTTTATACTTATCTTTAACAATATTGACTCAACAATAGAAATGTATGAAATACATCTTAGACTGTCTATTGCTTTCATATCACATTCTGTCAATGATAAAGACAAGGCTACGCCCTACAACTCCTGTTTTCTTCTTGTTCCTTAATTTTTTATTTTTTTTTAAAGGAGGCTGCCACTTTGTCTCTTTGGTGATATCTTTTAAGGTAGAGGAAGTCCTAGGTTTCACAGATATCAATGTAATTTCACATAGTTTCACATAGTATAGATGCCAGGGAGGAACAATGATACTAAACTAGCAGGATAAATAGTACACACTTGTGACATATCACTGCTAAAAAATCAGTCTTAAATTTAGATTTTATATTAAAATCACAAACTTTTAAACAACCAATCATATTGTAATCAAATGGTCCATGTCACAGGCAAAATCATAAATGACATCACGGAATGTGACAGTTGGACAGCAGAGAGATGCAGAACATTAAACATAACAGGCACAAGAAAGGAGTGCAAAGACAGATCGTGTAAATATAAAATAGCATTTACGTAGCAAAATATTTAAAAACTCACATATAAAATGTCATTAGCCAACACAAATGAAATCATTGAACATAGCAGCACACATTGGAAAAACATCAAGTCCATTACTTGGTATAGTTTACCTTGATTATACTTGATTATTACCTTAGGCTCACTATACAGTATATTAAAACATCGAAATTATTGAAATTATTTTTTTCCTATTTGGGATGAAGCCTGGCTTGGGGAGAGGTATTCCCATGTAGTCTGCCCGCATTTTTAAACCACTTTTCATATCAATACAATTAAATTCTTTAAATAGAATATATCATCTGTAAATAAACATTTTCAGTTATTTTCTTTTCTTTGATTCCTTTTAAATCTAATCAAATATGATCATTATCATTCTTCCCTTTTAGCTCTTTCAATTAATTATGCAAATACAATTAGCCAAACAAAACAGCAATAGGAAATTATTGTGGATTTCATAAAAGCAAGTTACTGTAGATGATATCATGTGCAATATTTTCAGTGGTCATAGAGTGATGGTTACGTGACAGGAGGCGGGTCCAGCTTGAGCAAGCGCTCTGAGTCTTTGGCTCAACTGAGGGCAGACTATGAATTTTCTGTTTGCCCTTAGTGGATTTTGATCTGTGAGCATGCGCGGTTGTGCGTAACATCATTGCGCATGTGCGGGATGCCCTGGCGTCACCGCGTTGTGGTATGAAATGGGCAATTTGAATATTTATTTAAAGGGTTCTCTGTACATGTTGTGGTGACTCCTTGATAAAGTGCTATACGCACGAAACGCGTAGGAGGTTGTTACACCTCTGTTTTTTTTTTACTATGCACCAATAAAGCATTCTTTTTTAAACACCCAATTTTTGTGACCCACTCTATTGGCTGTGCGAAAATAAAATTCTTTTTTTGTCAAAGAGTGATGGTAGTACTGTAGGTGGTATAGAGCATCACTGTTTTTTTTAATTTAAAAATAAAGTAGCACCACTGTATACTTACAGTCCAATTTATTTTTTTATTTTTTAAAGACATAAAGTGATTTTAGAAATGTCTATTTTGTATGCCATAGACATTATATATCATTAAAAAATCTGGTCAAAGCTTTGCCCTAATATTTATTCAATTTGAATTATAAATCAAGAACCGTACCACTACTTTTTAAAATCATCCCAGCCACTAAATATTTATATGCTTTTGTTACCATTCAAAGGTATGACATCCATACATTTTAAAATTATGAATGCTAAAGCCAATACCACAAATATGTTAAAATTTTTACTTAATGCATGCATGGTTGATTTATGGCAAGCATCTGGTATTACAATTGTCCAGGATTATCCCATCCATCATTCCTTGTTTTAGTCTTACATTAATTATTCCCTCTAATTCCCTTTTGTATTGCTGAATATGCTTCTTGTCATAGAGTAGGTAAAACATAACATCAATAATAAAATCAAACATTTTCTCAACTGATCTTAGCTGTAAACATTGTTAAAGGTGCAGTCTTACTCAAAATCAACTTTGCATTAAATATATCATATTAATAAATGGACAATATTATATTTTCTTCCCCAAAAATCTCAAGATCAGGTATTTTTCAGAATATACTGTATTTCTCCATGATTTTTCATTTCTAGACACTAAGGAATAAATACACAGAGCTCCGTTAAATCAGGGCTACAAATGTGACGTTACCTAAATAGGTAATGTCCATGGTATCTTTCAAGTTTGAAAAGTTCAATTTTAAATCAAGATTGATGGAACAAACACCATTTTATTAAGAAACAAAGGCCCAGATATACAAAAGGGTGCAAAGCTTTAGGATGCCGTTACTCCCATTTATATGAATGGGAGCTGGGGTGTGCTAAAGCTTAGCACCCTTTTGTGGATCTGGGCCAAAGGCGTAATGTGCTGATTCTATTGCAGAGCAAAATAGTTGCAAATTACAGAATTTATACCTCGAGTCTCTTTGTGTCAATGTATCAACGTCTATGCTCCAATTGCGCTATGTGTCAGATTGTGATTTGGGGAGTGTCAACATTAGAATTTAGGGAGGAGTTACATGACAGATTATAAATAAATTAATCAAATTGTCACTTTTCCTCCTTTTAATCTGCATAAATAAATTCACCAGGTATGAGGTGGCGTTAAATTTCTTGGTAACAAAATGTGTGTCAGAAGTAAAAACTTGGAGCAACAACTTTGGCACAACCGTTTAGCAAAACTTGGTGTAGCGAGATGTTATTTTATTTATTTATAAAATATTTTACCAGGAAGTAATACATTGAGAGTTACCTCTCGTTTTCAAGTATTATCAAGTTTATCAATTCTGTTCCATCGAAATAGATGTTTATTATGCTGGTCACCGGAAGGTGTTTTACTATTATTACATCCTTACTACTGTGCTGTGTGGGATTATAGTTTGCAAGTACGCATCTTTTGGAATCATCTGCTATATTCAATCATTGGGTTAATTCCATTCTACAAGAATTTATCAATTCTCAGTATTGCTGTTTTCTTATGAGCAAAATACAACTTTTTTTTTTCTTTTTTTTTTCTTTTTTTTTTCATTTTCAAGAATGTCCTGGGCACAGAGTTAAGACAAATAATACATGTTTTACAAATACAGTTATATAATGAGTAGGGTATACATTATATACAAGACATTGAATGCACAGTTAAAGATAATTTGTATTATGGGCGTATGAAACAGTTACAGACCACATTAAAATGTGTGACAGCCTTAGATTTGAAAGAACTTAGACTGGTGGTGGATGTAAGAGATTCTGGTAGGTTGTTCCAGTTTTGGGGTGCACAGTAAGAGAAGGAGGAGCGGCTGGATGCTTTGTTGAGCCTTGGGACCATGAATAGTCTTTTGGAGCCTTATCTCAGGTGATAGGTGCTGCATGTGGTAGGGGTGAGGAGCTTGTTCAGGTAGCTGGGTAGCTTGCCCATAAAGAATTTGAAGGCAAGACAGGAAAGGTGAACTTTGCGCCTAGACTCAAGTGATGACCAATCTAGTTCTTTGAGCATTTTGCAGTGATGTGTGTTATAGTTGCATTGGAGAACAAAATTACAAATTGAGTTGTAGAGGGTGTTAAGTTTGCTAAGGTGGGTTTGAGGTGCCGAGCCATATACTATGTCACCATAGTCAATAATTGGCATTAGCATCTGCTGTGCGATACGTTTTCTGACCAGGAGACTTAGGGAGGATTTGTTCCTGTAAAGTACCCCTAGTTTGGCATAGATCTTGGTTGTCGGGGTATAAATGTGCATCCCAAATGTTAAGTGGGAGTCAAACCATAAGCCCAGGTATTTAAAACTTGTAACAGGAGTTAGGGTGGTGTTAGTGTTGGTTGTAATCTGGAGCTCAGTCACTGGAACCTTTAAAAATTTAGGGCCTCATGCAGTAAGCGTTGATAAGGGTTTTTTCGCCATTTTTCCGCCAAAATTGGGTTTGAGATTCAGTAAGCGCCGATAATTGCTTGATTTCGCCAGTTTTCGTATCCGATAAATTAGTTATGGCCAGTCGCCTGCCGATAAGCCGGTTTTCGGCACTTATCGGCACTTTTTTAATTCGGCTGTATTCAAGTAGCAAAATCAGCTTATCGGGGCTGATTGGCACTAAGAAATTGAGACTTCATGGCCAATTTGTCCCGCCAACTAAAGTTGGCAAGTTGGAGGGGAGAACGATCGCTAAGGTTGCCGGAACGGCACTTAGAAAAAAAAACTCTTCTGTACATCAATGGAGTCAATGGAGCGGGGACGTATAACATTATAGTACTGTTTACGTTCTTTTACTCACAATGCAAATATGTTTAGCATTACAGTGTGGGGGCATTCACTGCATTGTGTCACACCTGACGTTTATTATTTGCATAACATTGTACTTTTATATGTTTTCATCATTTACGTGTCACATTACTCATCATGTGATGATGTGTCAATGGAAAAACCTATACTCAACTCTTAAAGGAGAAGATCACATCATATCATACATGTTACTGAACTGTGCGACAATTTATTATATGATGTTACCCATGTCACACATCTAACACATCCACCGTATATTCATGTTGCTTTACATTAGACAATGCTTGTAATGTGTTAAGCATCATCAAACGTTCATGTACATCTTTCTTCTCATGTTTACATGTACTTTGTGTCCTCCCTTTTTTGATGACGTCCGCTATTGGACAGTCAATCACATTGCATGTTTACATTGTAAACGTTGCATTACAAGCACTTCATGCTAACTTATACACACATCTAGAATAGTTACTCATTGTTATACGTTTCAAACTGATTCAATAGCAACTATCCTGATGCCATAAATGTATGCATATGCACACGAGAATTAATTGTTGTGAACATGTGACACTAACATGGCAAATTAGACATGTTGCAGCAAACTTTTTCTACGTCAATCTCATGGTTTTAGCATAATTACATGACTGAGTGTTGCGTTCAGAAGTGGTACATGCATTACACATTACACTAATAATTTACAATGAATGCTTGTACAAAGCTTCATGTTACATCATTGTGAAATATCAGGATTGGCTGCTGAATACACAGAAATAATACTTCTTAGATCAAATGGATACAGCTTGGGAGCCAAGTACTTTAATATGTTAATGTAACACGTTGCATTTTACAAAGTCACCTGACATCATCACATAGCTATTTAAAGGACGGCCATTACCTGCTCATTCACAGCTACAGATTTCAAAATGTTGCGCATGTTTAGGAGACGTCGTAACATTCTTTTGCACGAGTGGCTTGCTGATGAAGAGAATGACATAGGGCAAGGGAGGGACAGAGCCAGGGACAGTGACAGGGACAGGCACGCGGACACGACAGGGAGAGGGACAGGGAAAGGGACAGGAGATCAGAGGAGAAGACAGAGGAGAGAAGTTGTGGCTCGTCCGCGTGTGTACAGGGAGAGAACCCTGTTAGATGGGATGAGTGAGGAGGAGATAGTAAGTCGCTATCGTTTGAGTTCAGCAGCAATCTTATCTCTTTATGAAGAGATAAGGGGAGATTTAGATTTTTTGACAGCCAGAGGTCGTGCAGTCCCTGGGCTTGTTAAAATGCTGTGCTCATTACATTATCTTGCTTCCGCGTCATTCCAGACAACTGTGGGCATAGTGGGCGGGGTCTCGCAATCTACATTCTCGCGGGCCTTTACCCAGTTTCTCTATGCACTCAATAGATGCGCTAGGAATTATATTCATTTTCCTAATGAGCAGACAGAGTGGCTGGAAGTCAGGAATGGCTTTTATACCATAGCAGGGATACAATCGATTGCACCCATGTTGCTTTGATTCCGCCTAGTCAGAGTGAGCATGCTTACCGCAACCGTAAGCACTACCATTCCCTGAATGTACAGGTGGTATGCGATGCCACGATGAAGATAATGCATGTGGTAGCCAAATTCCCTGGTTCCAGTCACGATTCCTCTATCCTGAGGAACTCATCAGTCTTCCATGGTTTCGAAGAAGGCCATTTTGGACCTGGTTGGCTGCTGGGTGAGTACATATTTGGATGTTGTAACACAAACCTCATTTTTGTTTAGGAATGATTTTATTTTAGAATGTTATCACTAATGTTACCTTATGTGTGCTCCATTGATTATAGGTGACTCAGGATACGGAATTAGGCCGTGGCTGTTGACCCCGGTGCTAAACCCTCAAACTGAAGCAGAGGAGAGGTACAATGCTGCCCATATATCTACGCGATCCGTTATAGAGAGGACATTTGGCCTTCTCAAAACAAGATTTAGGTGTCTCGACAGAACTGGTGGGGCTCTTTAATATAAGCCACAAAAAGTGTCTGATATTATCATTGCCTGTTGCATTTTGCACAATGTGGCACTCAGACATAATGTACAAGCAGACATAGGTCAGGCGTTGGTAGAGGAGCATCCCACCAATGTACCAGCTGAAAATGAACAAACAGCCAGTGGTGCCGAGACACGCCAGAATGTCATAAATACTTTTTTTTCATGTAAGTAAATACATATATGTTCCTAGTACTACTTTTATATATTAATTATGTTATATTAACACTACATTTTTTATAATAACCTTCTGTTAGGACACAGATGAATATGGGTCGCACACCTTTCTCTTCTCTGCTGTGTGGACAAAGGCATGTGGCACCGGTATGTTATTCTTGCACAGGTTATATAATCCTTCTTCGAATGTAAATTAGTTGTGTGTATGTGAATACAATAGGTCTTACAAATGAGTAATTTCGTAACATTGTGTTGTTGATTATGCAAACACAATACACATAGTATGGCCATAGTCATTCATTCTTGTAGTATGGTTACATACAATGTTATTGTTACACTGTTACATGCGCATCAATATGATGTGTACACCAGGCTGCTTTTCATATTTTATGTGACAAAATATACATGGTGTTTCATATGTAACAACAAATAGACACTTTTTGTGTGTTGCTTATGTTAATGAAGATGTCATGTCAATGTTTGCAATTTATAAATTGTTCCATTTTTTTATAGGTATATCTCCTCTATGCCTAATCATGGTATGTACAGTATATGAACTGACATCTGTCATAAGATGTGCCTACCTCTATATACGTATAATTATAGGATGTATAAACCCAACATAGTTGTCAACTTCAAATCTTACATACATCTCGTTTCTGTATCATGTACATGCGTTTAGCTACTATTGAGGTTTCATGTGCATTGTATTTGAAAATGATTAGTGATATGACATCACATTTAATGTATGTTCCCTTAAAATTTCCATTAATCTAATATAGGGGTGGGTGGAGAAAAGGGGATAAATGCTGCTAGTTTTTTCCTTAGGGGAGGTGATTAATCACGGATGCACATGAGTGATCATAACACTCCATGCATGAATGCCTGTAATCACACCAATGCTTTGTACATCTTATATGTTGCAATGTATGTGATTAGTAATGGTATCAATTCATTGTAAAGATTAGTTTTACATTGTCACATGTGTATGTATAAGTCACACATGTGTGTTGATGTGACCTACATGTAACAAGTGTCAAACTGTTAACACAAAGCAAAATATTTCACACATTTATTAGTAATTTTGCATAATTCATTTCACCCAATGACAATGTTGTTAATATAGTTGTAATGTCATTCACATCAGTTCATCATTATTATGATGATCATTTACAAGTATTCTCAACATATGAACGTCAATCACGTGCACATTTGCATAGGCACACTTTTCAAGACAACTGTTTGTGTCTGTATCAATTTGTGTATGATGCATGTATAACACCGTCAAATGATAACATCAAGTTTATTATGTTAGCTTATATCATCATACTTACTTTACTATGTATGTGTTGAACGTTTAATAAACACAGTAAAATATACTTAGTTTGGTAAATTAAATATACACAGAAACTTACATGTTTACATGATCTGTACCTAATATTCATAACATCATGCATTATAGTTGAGCACTACATCTTGGCATTAAAATTATTTGCCACACTCCAAAACAATTTTAACAACATCCCCATTTAACATGAGAATTTTTACATGAAATGGCTATTTGGTTTTAAGTCTCCTTTACATACGTTCTACAGTCATACATTCCATTATACAATATACACTGGCGACACACTTTATTCGAGCTCGGCTAGTCCCACGAATTCGGGTATACCCGGGTGTATTGAGGTTTGTGACTGTTTTCTGCCCGAGTGCATTGCGTTATTTTCCAGGCAGGGATTGAAGCATTTTATTCCCGCTGGCTGCAATACTGCACAGTATATATATATATATATATATATATATATATACTGCATTACAATTCATGAATTTATGCCATCTGGTAGACACGCGAAGCATTGCAGCCTATTAAATCCTAATCATTATCATTTAACAGATCAGCCGCCCGTCAGCCAGGCATGAACCCAGGCTGGGAAGGCAAACGCAACGGGGCTTGTCAGAGGTGAGGAGCGGAGCATTCCAGGTATCTGCCAGGTACATACTGGGTATTTGCTCGAATAAAGTGTGTCGGTGCAGTACTACACAAATGTGTTTGCAGAGTGGCAATGCTTGTTATATATTAAACAGAGCATGGCATATAATGTTAGTACAAAATAAAGAACACACATAAAATTTACAAACTGCACTGTTTAGCAACATCATTATGTTAATTAAGTGGTTATGAAATATAGCCATAACCGGATCACATTTTGTATTGTTTGTTAATATGCGCTGCAAGCATTATAAAAATTGTTGCATATGTAGTATATTAGTCGGTCGCTCCTCCTCACAATCATCTCATATAACATTTGACTCTTCTGAAATCATACATTGATCCCATTGATTCTTCCCCGACATCTCTGAAATACAGCAAACAGATGATGGTCACAGATGGCACCTTTATATATGTGTAGCCGTGACAACGCGTTACACATCTCTATATGTTTGTGTATATCCACGCGTTATTCACTTATATGTTAGAAGTGCAAGGTTACAAGTAAACATCATTATGTATCCTTTTGTTAATTGCGTAGCAGGCATAACTATGGATATGATCTTTCCGTTGGCAGTATACATAATAATGTGCGCGCACATCTTAATTTGCGCACGCACTTCACGATTGGGTCGACTAAGTGTTAGCGCATGCGCTAAACAATGTGTATGCTGTGCGTTCAATACATGTTGTTACTAGCATTAAGCATATAATATTTCTTTCAAATCCAACGAACGCGAAACTACATTCGTTCTAAACACGTACTTCTATAATCTTTTTAAACGGACGTGTGTGGACGGAAACAACGGCCTATCACCCAATGAGCGAATACAATACGTGTGACGTCATGTTAAGGCAGCGTGAAGTGCACGCAAACACTCCTCCCACTGAATTAACATTGGCCTACCGCACTGTGCACGCCCACAAACACAGACGCGCGTGCATGACACAGTGCAGTGACCATAACAATAACAAACGGACACAGCCAATAGGCTTTGACGCGCGCACGTCGGTTGGGGGCGGTGCTTACATCCGTAATCCTTTTTAAGGACGCCTTGGCACATGACAAGGGTCCCAGTTCATATGTGGCCGACCCTCTTTTTAGATGTTGCATGAAAAACAAAGAGGTGTGTTACAGTTATGGTAACATGTTGCAATAATATGTTTTAAGAGATAGGAAACTAGGTATATTTATTCCGTTACCAAGGTGTACTAATGTTTCTGGTTGTCGTATATTTAATAGGAAACAATGTGTTTGTGAATGCTACATGTTATGCTGTCTGCAATGTTACGCTGTATCCACGCATTTAGCGTAAAAATGGTGAATAGAAAAAAGTTAAAACTTTTAACGGTGAGTCAACGCATAACAATTATTATATTTACCATTCTTGTAGAAGTAACACTTCGTTTGGCTGCAACTGGTCGCTCCAGAAAGACAATGCATTTTTATCCATGGTTGAGGCAACCGTTGAATCCTGTAGGACACACATCTCCATGAGGCGCTCATAGGAATCGGCACTGCCTTCTTCAAACAATATTCCGGAGGTACGTACAGTTCTTGGTTTTGCCATTCTAATGTGTTTTGACCAAAAAGGTTTGGAAAAACATCATCGTAGTTATGTTCATCTTGCATCTGTGCTTCAGGAATGGAGGGTGCAGGTATCGATTCAGACGGAACAGTAGTAGCGGATCCATTGCTATTGGTATTAGGAATAAATATGCTATTTATCAGAAGATATGTGCCATGTTCCATGGTCATTTTAAATTGTGGTGCAATCTGCCAAAATCCATACCTTTCATGTAGGTTATCATGGACACGTTCAAAACAATCATTTGTTGATAAAGTGAATCGCACAGATGATTTAAAATTTCCAGCGCGGCACGGGTCTTGGTAATATGGATATTTACTTCTGATCAAGTCATAGATCTGCCCCACGTTGGCTTTGTTTTGTTCAGTTGATATGATGGCCTCTGCTATCATTATTTTATAAGATTTGTGCGGATGGCTGTTCAATGCTCTGCCATTGCTGCGTCTCAATGTGTGAAACTTTAGTTGTAGGTTTTTTCTTCAGAATGTGAAACTATTAAAATGTTATCTTTTGTGGGTTTTTGTCAAGGTCAGAATTCAAGTTCCATGTTTCACTCCTTTTTTAAACCACCAATTCGAATGTGTAGAAATAATTGGCACACATTTTTTGGTTACGATTGCAATTTCACTGTGAAAGTAACATTGTTTTTTACTTAATCTACATTCTCAAAACAAGTGTAGGATTTTAATTAAAAAACAATGTGGGTGAGAAATTCTACAGTGTTGGCATTATGAAAATACTGGCTACACTGACATATAATGAGATATACATCCACACCTGCTAATGTTTTTCTCTGTCTTTTTTTCAAAATTTCACTGTGTATCTTTCTGTCTGGTTAACTCTCTGTCTGTCTCACACAGTTTGACTATGTGTGTATATCTAGATATCTATATATATATATATATATATATATATATATATATATATATATATATATATATATATATACAGTGTTCGACAATTGTATACATTTACTCGCCCGGGGCGGGTGGATTTAACCCCCGGGCGAGTAAATATTGGCACAAGCAGCACACGTGTATGTTTTAAATTTCCCGCGCTCGCGCTGCTGTTTTTCCCGCGCTCACGCTGGAGAAGAAAAAAAAAGCCAGCTCTCTGATCACTGCCTTCGCTCCTCCCCCGCCTCTCAGCAACTTCCCCTCCTCAGCTCTTCCACTCCTCCCCCTTCCGCCAGCCAGCCCCTTCCACGCCTGTCTGCCTCAGGCCCCTGCAGGGCCATCCGCTCCCCCCCCCTCCCTCCCATCGGGCCATCCGCCCCCCCTCGTCGCATCGGCCATCCACCACCCCCTCCCATCGGGCCATCCACCCCCCCCCCCACCCCAATCTCTCCCGGCCTCCGTGCCCCCCCCCCCCTCACCCCACGTGTGCCTCTCCCTGCTCTAAGCAGGGGAAATCCCCTCACCGGAGCCTCTCCCTGTTCTAAGCAGGGGAAATCCCCTCACCGGGGCCTCTCCCTGCTCTAAGCAGGGGAAATACCCTCACCGGGGCCTCTGCCTGCTCTAAGCAGGGGAAATCCCCTCACCGGGGCCTCTGCCTGCTCTAAGCAGGGGAAATCCCCTCACCGGGGCCTCTGCCTGCTCTAAGCAGGGGAAATCCCCTCACCGGGACCTCTGCCTGCTTTAAGCTGGGGAAATCCCCTCACCGTGGCCTCTGCCTGCTCTAAGCAGGGGAAATCCCCTCACCGGGGCCTCTGCCTGCTTTAAGCAGGGGAAATCCCCTCACCGGAGCCTCACCCTGCTCGGTCTAAGCAGGATACTGTGGTGTTGGCGTCCCCCTCTGGAGGGGGCGCGGCCCCTTGCAGAGGCCCTCCTGCCTTGCGGAGGCCCCCGCTGCCATGTGCGACCCCCCTGCCTTGCAGAGGCCCTCCTGCCGTGCGGAGGCCCCCGCTGCCATGTGCGACCCCCTGCCTTGTGGGTGAGTGTTTGTGTGTGTGAGTGACAGACTGTGTGTGTGTGTGTGTGTGTGTGTGTGAGTTTGTCTGAGTGAGTGTGGGTGTCTGTGAGTGTGTCACCCTCTCCCTCTCCCTGTGTCACCCTCTCCCTGTGTCACCCTCTCCCTGTGTCACCCTCTCCCTCTCCCTGTGTCACCCTCACCCTGTGTCACTCTCTCCCTCTCCCTGTGTCACCCTCTCCCTGTGTCTCCCTCTCCCTGTGTCACCCTCTCTCTCCCTCCCTCCCTCTCCCTGTGTCACCCTCTCCCTCTCCCTGTGTCACCCTCTCCAGGTGTCACCCTCTCCATGTGTCACCCTCTCCGTGTCACCCTCCCTCTCCGTATCACCCTCCCTCTGTGTCACCCTCTCCCTCCCTCCCTGTGTCACCCTCTCCCTGTGTCACCCTCCCTCTCCCTGTGTCACCCTCTCCCTGTCCCTGTGTCACCCTCTCCCTCTCCCTGTGTCACCCTCTCTCTCCCTCTCCCTGTGTCACCCTCTCCCTGTCTCTGTGTCACCCTCTCCCTGTCTCTGTGTCACCCTCTCCCTGTCTCTGTGTCACCCTCTCCCTCTCCGTGTCACCCTCCCTGTCCCTGTCACCCTCCCTCTCCCTGTGTCACCCTCCCTCTCCCTGTGTCACCCTCCCTCTCCCTGTGTCACCCTCCCTCTCCCTGTGTCACCCTCCCTCTCCCTGTGTCACAACCCCTCTCCCTCTCCCTGTGTCACCCTCTCCGTGTCACCCTCTCCGTGTCACCCTCCCTCTCCCTGTGTCACCCTCTCCCTGTCCCTGTGTCACCCTCTCCCTCTCCCTCTCCCTGTGTCACCCACCCTCTCCTTGTGTCACCCACCCTCTCCCTGTGTCGCCCTCTCCCTGTGTCGCCCTCTCCCTCTCTCTGTCACCCTCTCTCTGTCACCCTCTCCCTCTCTCTGTCACCCTCTCCCTCTCTCTGTCACCCTCTCCCTCTCTCTGTCACCCTCTCCCTCTCTCTGTCACCCTCTCTCTGTCGCACTCTCTCTTTGTCTCTCATTCTCTCACTGTGTGTGTCTCTCATTCTCTCTCTTTCTCTGTGTTTCTCTTTCTCTGTGTCTCTCTTTCTCTCTGTGTGGGTGTGCCGCTCTCTGTGTGTGTGTGTGTGGGTGTCTGTCTGTCTGTCTCTCTCTGTCTCTCTCTGTGAAGCGCCGACGTCCAGACACTGGTTAAGGGGTTCAGGAAACTAGTCATTCACATCTGGCTTTTATTTCTAGATCCGAGATTGACACACACACACACAGACGACTAATTGTAGTATAATGTAATACAATAAATACATTTATGTCAAAAACGAATGTTGTTCTGACTAGGAATTTATTAAATGTATTTTATTTATATATTTTATTTTAAAGCGGGGTTGGGGGCGGGACTAGGGGCGGAGTTGGGGGTGGGACTAGGGGCAGAGTTGGGGGCGGGACTAGGTGGCGAGTAGATTTTTTGGTTGGGCGAATAGATTTTTGGGTGATTTGTCGAACACTGTATATATATATATATATATATATATATATATATCATAAACACATATACATATGTATATTTTAAAATATATATATATATATGTCTCTAAAACCAACAATGAAATATATATATATGTGTGTGTGTGTATGTTACGGTATTTAAGGCCTTATATGTAAACAGGGATTGTTATATTGCTCAGACTTATTAAAAGGTTAAACATTACAGGGTAAGTATGTTTGAGGGCCTATTAGAGTCAGCTGTGTCCAATTTGGAGTTAACATCAAACAAGGCCTTTTGTGAGTTTACAAGGCCTGTAGTTTTACAACATATAATATATCTATTTAATCCAGTTCTACACTGAACATATTGATGGCAGTAAGTAGGCCTTGTATGAAACCTATTTAAATGGTGATCAAGGTGAGTGAATTATGTGCTTCATAATATTAGGCCCATATTGTTAAAGGGTCAGATCATGTATATTTCACTAACATAAGGCCTGTTTTCTTTCAATACTGTGTTTTCACAAGGAAGCATCATACTGTATATATATTGTGATAAAAAAACTCTATATATATATATAAGTTATACACTGTGTGTGTGTGTGTGTGTGTGTGTGTGTGTGTGTGTGTGTGTGTGTGTGTGTGTGTGTGTGTGTGTGTGTGTGTGTGTGTGTGTGTGTGTGTGTGTGTGTACATATATCCATAGATACTACATATATATTACTACACATTCACAGATATGTTATTGAAACCAGTACTCATACATGATGAAAGGCCAACATTAAGAAGCTTCAAGGAAGGTGAAGGTAAGTAATATTTTACAGTTAATCCTGCACAAAACTGAAATGTAAGATGTTAGCAGTTAAATATATATTTTTTTTACCTTGCATGTGAATAATATTAACATGCAATGATTACCTAAATTACCTACCAAACACACCCAAATACAATCTTTTGCAGCTAAGTGAATGTCAGCTTCTCTAAACATTGCAACTGTGTAATGTTGGACCATTACTGAACAGATGATTAATACATAAATATTAATTACATTATGCATTCATTCGGACTGTGAACATTTCCAAACCTTCACGTGTACTGTACAAGGACATACTTGAATGTTTGGAAACAACAGGTCTTGATCATACATACAATATTCATTAGATAATCTCAAGTCAACAACACAAGGCCAAATACACATTTACTTAATTAGAAAATGTATTCTTTTTTTTCCTTTTGAGACCGAGTCACAGGCCTGCTTGTTGTCGGTTGGGTTTTTTTTTCCGTTTGGCAACAACTTTAAGCAAAACAGAGCCAGTTTGACTGGCCTGTGGAACTTCACGGGCAGGGCTTGTGGGCAGTGACACTTCATGGGCAGGGCTTGTGGGCAGTGACACTTCACGGGCAGGGCTTGTGGGCAGTGACACTTCACGGGCAGGGCTTGTGGGCAGTGACACTTCATGGGCAGGGCTTGTGGGCAGTGGCAGGTTGGTACACAGTGCACAACTGATGCTTGCTCCGTTTCATGTTTGTGTTTTTTAGTTTGTTTCCAAAAACTGGTCAGTAGTAACTGCTTGTGCATTTTTCTTTTTGGTGCTTCCTTTGTAGGTGTCAGCTCCAGATTTTCGACAGATGGCAGCGGTTGGATGTTGAGAGGAACATGCACAGAACTTTCAGCTACTGTACCGGTAACATCCCGACCTGGGGAATGAAGATCAGATGCATGGGGTGAAAAAGTAGCAGCATGTAAAGATCCATCCTCTGATGGGTTAAAGTTGAAATGATGTGCTGTTGTAGTCATTCTCAAGTGATTAGCTCGGGTTAGCTGAACAACTACTGCTTCTAATGTCGTGTTTAATTTTTGTATCTGTTTAGGAACTTCAATGAACACTCTGTGGAGATGTGACAATTGTGATATCGTTTCTTCCTGCAGTGATATCATCCTTTCGTGCACTGACATCATATCTGAATGGCGACGATTTTCTGCTTCAACAATTTTTTCTTCAGAAGCTGCTATTGCTGCGTATGTGTTACTTGCTGGAGGAATTGCCTCTGTTACTCTTTGAATGGGAACCTCTTCATGCTCACTTGATTGCATTTCTGTGTCTTTGGCATCATCATGTTCTAAAAATAAATGAACACATGATGAAATGGCATGCTAATGTCTGCTGTTTTACTATGTAATTATACACTGTGATAATAACTAACACCTACACTGGCGACACACTTTATTCGAGCTCGGCTAGTCCCACGAATTCGGGTATACTCGGGTGTATTGAGGTTTGTGACTGTTTTCTGCCCGAGTGCATTGCGTTATTTTCCAGGCAGGGATTGAAGCATTTTATTCCCGCTGGCTGCAATACTGCACAGTATATATATATATACTGCATTACAATTCATGAATTTATTCCATCTGGTAGACACGCGAAGCATTGCAGCCTATTAAATCCTAATCATTATCATTTAACAGATCAGCCGCCCGTCAGCCAGGCATGAACCATGGCTGGGAAGGCAAACGCAACGGGGCTTGTCTGAGGTGAGGAGCGGCGCATTCCAGGTATCTGCCAGGTACATACTGGGTATTTGCTCGAATAAAGTGTGTCGCAGCAGTAACATGTTTCCATACGTTTTATGACGTCACATTAAAATGTACCTTGACTTAAGAATTATGTTTCGACTCAGTGTGAAATAAGAATGAATGAAAGGTTGTTCAAACCTCACAACTCCTACATGATACTTTACATCACAAACACAATACATGTTCTCTTAAAAAAACTTCATTTTCAGTGACACTAAGTGATCCAATTTAAATAACATGTCAAAAACAATTAATTAACATGACAACATAACATATTGAAATGAACATATTATATGTCCTGCACCTCATACACTCTTCTTCCAGGTGCGATGAGCTGCATGAAGACACTTGTTCAGTCTCAGGTGACACATGTCCTCCAGGAGCAACTATATAGAACAATAACATCAGTTGTTAATTGACATGTGTACATAATGAACATTGAGTTAGTGTATCTTGAGTATTTATGGCTAACTAACAGCATCACTTCATGAACTGAAAATATGTGTGTGGCAAACTGAACATTATTCGTTTTAATAACAATGTACATGCCAGTGTACTTTGGACTTTTTAGTTCACTAACATACAACATACAATGTTTATGCAGTAATGCGTTTGCAAAATATTATTAATATTGGACATACAATGCATATGTTGTGCAGTAATATCACAATAATAATGTACATCACTATCATGAGATCAACGTTGACAATGCTTATCATTAAGTAGGATATATTGGAAAAGTTATTGTTTTTGTTACAGGATATGTGTGCTAGATTAATAGAAGCTGTTGCAGGGCTGAATATGGCTGCCACTCAACAACACAACACATGCAGTGTGTCGCTCACAGATGCTACTGGTGTGATAATGTGGTGTTGATATAAGTTGAACAATAGATCTGAGTGAACGAATGTGTTACGTACGGTTTGATACATACTGCACCGACACACTTTATTCGAGCAAATACCCGGTATGTACCTGGCAGATACCTGGAATGCGCCACTCCTCACCTCTGACAAGCCCCGTTGCATTTGCCTTCCCAGCCTGGGTTCATGCCTGGCTGATGGGCGGCTGATCTGTTAAATGATAATGATTAGGATTTAATAGGCTGCAATGCTTCGCGTGTCTACCAGATGGCATAAATTCATGAATTGTAATGCAGTATATATATATATACTGTGCAGTATTGCAGCCAGCGGGAATAAAATGCTTCAATCCCTGCTTGGAAAATAACTCAATGCACTCGGGCAGAAAACAGTCACAAACCTCAATACACCCGGGTATACCCGAATTCGTGGGACTAGCCAAGCTCGAATAAAGTGTGTCGCCAGTGTAATGGTTTGGTGGGTGAATTTGTACATAGAGTTACCATTTCAAATGACTGTGATTAACTTCTGTTTAGCTTGTCAGGTTTTAAGAACTGTAGTCCCTCCCCCAAAAACTAAAATCACCCTGACCTTTTCAATTAATTCAAGCAGCAGAAAATGGTGTCAACAAAGTTGACCGTAACATGACCCTGTTTTTTGGCTGTGTGCACAACCCCACCCCCTGAGTTCACGTGTATGCTGTGATGACATATTAATTGCAGCTGCTTTAACACAATGGTAGATAAGCTACCTATGAATACAATTACATAACATATGCAACGTGTGCCTCATTATGCTCTCTGTATATGACATGAAGCAAAAAAGGACCTTTTTATAAACAAAAGCAAATGTGTTAGTGCAAGTGATGTTTGTTGGCTGTTGCATGCAATATATTCGATGCATGATTTGAAGAGGCAGTAATGTCGTGTTTGTAGGTGTTAAATAAATTAAATATAAATTACTATTATATATATGTATGTACTGCAACAGTACATAGTAATGTTTGCTCATTAGCATGTCTTAGACATGTGTGCTACCCTGTTGTTCCCCATCTTCGGGCAGCATAAATTGCTTCCACTGCAGCAAAGGATTGTGGGAGATGACATGCAAATGAGCACACAGTGCCACGTGATATATTATTTACTGCTTTTAGTAGGACAACGAAAAATAAATATATATTGATAGATAGATATATATATAGAGAGAGAGACATATATACATATATAGATGTAGGTATGCTTATATTGGGAAGAAAGTATTAATAGCAGCGGAAATTTCGAAAATAACTGTAACCAACGACACGCCTAGTACAGTAACATTTCTCACCTGGTGGAAATTCAGAGGAATAAATTCCGATGTCTCTGTCACCAGCCAAACCCTCCACGACGACGGGAAGTAATTTTTCCCGAAGCTGCTCCTCCAATGGAGTTAAGATGAGACGTTGTGCTGGCGGCCCACCTCCAGTGCCAAAAGCATGCAAGCGTTGTTCTTGTATTTTCCTTTTTAGTTTTGCCCTAATATCGTCAAATCTCTTGCGACAATTATTCTTGTCCCGGACACGATTCCCACACGCATTCACACCAATTATTATTTCATTCCATTTTTTTTTTTTTGCTTGCTGAACTTGTCCGCCCTTGAAATGCATACAAAATATATGACGTTAATTCATAATAATAAAATGAACAATTTCCTACACTGCTAGCTGTTCCAAGAGATACCAAACATGCTGGTTTAGGTGTAATATGTGAAGCACATGAGCATTCACTTGTAAACATAGACATGTAAGGAAGCTTGCATTAATATTGTATGAAGTTTGCGCAAATTGAACGACTGAGTGTTCTTGTAGTTGTAACGCATGATAAAAATATGTGTTTACAAAATAATTTACATTGATAGATATTATGGACCCATATTTGCATATTAACACACCTCACATGACCTAGGATCACATGTATTTGAAGAATGAATGCAAAGGTAAACTTACCTACTAAATGGCCAAACAGACTGTCATAGTGCTCCAAAATCCCAGTGACAAGAGCTGTGTTTTCGTTGTCATTGAAGCGAGGATTACGTGGCTGCTCCACACGTTTCTTCCGAGCAGGTTTAGGCTCAGAGCTTGGCTGGTGCTGACTGGACTCTCCTTCTTGCAATGGAAGAGACTCCAAAAGCGGCACTCGCACTCCCAGCAACAGCACTCGCACTCCCAGCATCAGCACTCGCACTCCCAGCAACAGCACTCGCACTCCCAGCAACAGCACTCGCACGCCCAGCAACAGCACTCAGCTGAACCCTACGTTCACTCATACGCGTACTCACACGTCTAGCAGTACCACTCACACCAGCATCACTCTTCCCACGTTTTGCGTCCATACCTGTAGCACTCACAAAGAACAGAAAACAAATGTAAAGCCAATCACACTAAACACTTACACATACAAAACAAGACAAATATGTAAACAAAACAACAAAGGACAAAGCTCTCACAATACACAACAACTCTCTCAGTCAATATGCAAATATTAAATCGCCCAGCTCTATGCGTCTCTCTCTCTCTCACTCTCAACAACACAGAGAATGATTAACAGTACACGTTGCCTTTAAATAGGCCGTGCTATCCAATACATGCTTGCACATAAAACACAGACAAAGCTCAGTTTTAGCACATCCAGTGAAACTCATACACGGTACAGTGCCTAAATATATATGTATAAATATCTATTAAGTAAAATGGTCTTTTAGTTTAACATTCTTGGCCAAAATTGTTGTAAGCCCCTGAGCCAACTGCACGGCAGACCACAATTCAGGGGTCCCTAACGCTAATATAAATTCTTAATAACCTGTGTAAAAACAGGAAGAATGATTTATAGTCAATCTGTCGATATTAGTTGTAAAGTTCTAAGTCTGATTGAAGCTTTTATTAACCTGTACATTACCAGGAAAAGCACTCTGTATTAGAGTTGTCACAACCATACTGCAAGCACGCAAGTTCCCCTGAGTGGAAGATGCTATGGAGTGAGCCCTTAACCATTTAAATGTGGCAGGGGGTGAGCTACAATTAGGTAGGAGGTTGCCAACCTCCAATCAGCCATGACTAGCTGAACAACAATTGTAAAACATACTGGACACCTAACAAGCTCCTATTGAACCCCCAAAATAACCACAAAATATATATAAGCATATGAGTGTAACAGAGGAGTGCTACTGAGCATGGCAATATATATTTAAAACCAGAGACAGAACATAAAACACAGACAAAGCTCAGTTTTAGCACATCCAGTGAAACTCATACACGGTACAGTGCCTAAATATATATGTATAAATATCTATTAAGTAAAATGGTCTTTTAGTTTAACATTTTTGGCCAAAATTGTTGTAAGCCCATGAGCCAACTGCATGGCAGACCACAATTCAGGGGTCCCTAACGCTAATATAAATTCTTAATAACCTGTGTAATAACAGGAAGAATGATTTATAGTCAATCTGTCGATATTAGTTGCAAAGTTCTAAGTCTGATTGAAGCTTTTATTAACCTGTACATTACCAGGAAAAGCACTCTGTATTAGAGTTGTCACAACCATACTGCAAGCACGCAAGTTCCCCTGAGTGGAAGATGCTATGGAGTGAGCCCTTAACCATTTAAATGTGGGAGGGGGTAAGCTACAATTAGGTAGGAGGTTGCCACCCTCCAATCAGCCATGACTAGCTGAACAACAATTGTAAAACATACTGGACACCTAAAAAGCTCCTATTGAACCCCCAAAATAACCACAACATGTATATAAGCATATGAGTGTCACAGAGGAGTACTACTGAGCATGGCAATATATATTTAAAACCAGAGACAGAACATAAAACACAGACAAAGCTCAGTTTTAGCACATCCAGTGAAACTCATACACGGTACAGTGCCTAAATATATATGTATAAATATCTAATAAGTAAAATGGTCTTTTAGTTTGACATTTTTGGCCAAAATTGTTGTAAGCCCCTGAGCCAACGCCAAGGCAGACCACATATCAGGGGTCCCTAACGCTAATATAAATTCTTAATAACCTGTGTAATAACAGGAAGAATGATTTATAGTAAATCTGTCAATATTAGTTGCAAAGTTCTGAGTCTGACTGAAGCTTTTATTAACCTGTACATTACCAGGAAAAGCACTCTGTATTAGAGTTGTCACAACCATACTGCAAGCACGCAAGATCCCCTGAGTGGAAGATGCTATGGAGTGAGCCCTTAACCATTTAAATGTGGGAGGGGGTGAGCTACAATTAGGTAGGAGGTTGCCACCTTCCAATCAGCCATGACTAGCTGAACAACAATTGTAAAACATACTGGACACCTAACAAGCTCCTATTGAACCCCCACTCCCAACAACACAGAGAATGATTAACAGTACACGTTGCCTTTAAATAGGCTGCGCTATCCAATACATGCTTGCTTCGCCTGATTCAGCAAGAAGTTTGATTGGCGAACCTAACAGCACCCCGCCATGCACGCCGATACACCTGTGTGTGATCGGCAAATCATCGTGAGAGTGGGCGGAAATGTTTTCGTCTTGATTCTGAAGGGATTCGGCACTTACTGCATACGGAGAGGGAAAATCGCCAACATCATGCCAAATCGGTAAGCTTGGCCATTGCACTTTTTCGGCGCTTACTGCATAGAGCCCTTATCTTGGTCCCAAACACAATTGTTACAGTCTTGTCAGTGTTTAAAAACAGTTTGTTTTGGGAAATCCAGTTTTCGAGTCTGAAAAAGTCAGACTGAAGTATGTGTTGAAGGTCAGAGAGGCTATGGCTGTGTGCATATAGGATTGTGTCATCTGCATACATGTGTATTGAGGCTTCCTGACAAGCTGTGGGAAGATCATTGATGAACACTGAGAAGAGTAGGGGCCCCAGAACAGAGCCTTGCGGAACGCCACAGGTGATAGCCAGGGGGTTAGAGTTAGAGCCAGAGATGGACACATGTTGGGATCTACCTGATAGGTAGGACTGAAACCAGCTTAAAGCATGCTTCGGTATTCCAGAGCTCTGGAGTTTGTTGAGCAGGATAGCATGATCAACAGTATCAAAAACCTTTGCAAAATTTAGGAATACTGCACCAGTGAATTGAACCCGTTCCATTCCACACTGGATTTCATTGCAAACTTTTAGCAGGGTAGTTATGGTACAGTGTTTGGGGCGAAAGCCAGATTGGAATTGGCTAGGGAAATTTGTCTTGTTATAGTAATCGCTTAATTGGGAGAGGACACATTTTTCCATGATTTTGGATAGGATTGGGCGAAGGGAGATTGGTCTGTAGTTTGAGACAGTGTTTTTGTCCCCACTTTTGAAGATTGGGACAACTCTGGCAGCTTTCCAGGCCAGCAGACAGGATAGAGTTGACTATGGAAGCAATTGGTTTTGCAATTGCTGGGGCACCAAGTCTTAGGAACCTAGATTGTAGTAAGTCAGGTCCACATTGGCTGCTTAGTTTTAATTTGAGGAGCGCTTGTGTAATCTCCTCTTCGGATACTGGGCCAAATTGAAAATTGTGGGCAATGTTGGGAGGGGGTGGGGCTATAGGGGTACTCCCAGGATGAGATTCAGGTATGTGGTTTGGGTTGCGTTTTACTAATAAGTTAGTAGCACACTCCACAAAGTAATCATTGAATGCATTTGCAATGTCGGTGGGGTTTGTCAGAGTAATATCGCCCTTAGTGATATTACTTGGCTGTTGATGGTTAGAAGGCTTGAATATGTTGTTGATAACCTTCCAGAAGTTAGCTGGGTTTGATGTGTTCTGGAGGAGATTGTCAGAGTAATATTGTGCTTTTGCATGCCCTGTTTGCCTTGTGCACATGTTCCGCAGGCATCTGTAGTGATTGAGATCCTTGGTAGTACCAGTTATTTTGTGGCTTTTCCACAAGGCATCCCTGAACTGGTAGAGTGCTATAAGGTCAGGTGTAACCCATGGAAGATGGGCACCCCGTACCCTTATTCTGCGTAGTGGAGCATGGGTATCACAGAGTTTTAAAAACTCGGATTGGAAATAGTCGAGCGCAGAATCAGGGTCAGGAATTAAATCGATTCTGTGCCAAGGGCAGTTGGTAAGGTCAGCCAGAAACTGTTGTGGGTTAAAGTTTCTAAATGTTCTAGTGAGGAGAACTTTAGGGCTTGATTGGGGCGGTTTAATTTTCCTTACACAGTACACTATTGCATGGTCACTGAAAATGTCAGGAAGGATGCCAGAGGATTGGATTCTGCTGGGATTTGAGGAGAGAATCCAGTCAAGCAAGGAATGGTTGTGCAATTTCAGGTTTGTTCGTGTGGGTTGGGAAATGAGTTGCGATAGGTTAAGCGACTTGATTTGTGTGTGGATTTTGTGGTTTTTAGGGCCAAGCCAATTGAAGTTGAAATCCCCAAGAACTAGCAGCTCACTCTTCTCATTCAGAGAGGAAATGGAGCCAAGAAACTGGGTGATATCAGTCAGAGATTGTAGAGGGGCTTTAGGGGGGTGGTAGATGCCAGCAATCAGGATGGGCTTAGAAAAGGGGAGGCAGATTCTGCCAACTAGGATTTCAAAGGAGGTTGGTCTTGGGGGGCAATTTAACAGTGTAAATTGTCAGGTGTCTGCAATATAAAATAACACCCCTCCTCCTCTCTTTGGTCTATCTCTCCTAGAAATGGAGTATCCCTGAATAAACATTGTCGCACCAGTTTTCCTGAATACATTTGAGAGTTACTTACAGTATATGTCATAATTTTGGGGACATACTAAGATACAGTATATATTATGTTCTATACAAGCAGATATGAAAAATACACATACTGTATACCTTTTACTATTGTTTTTTTGGATCATAAGAAGCATAACCTACATAAATTTCCCTGCACATAACATCCTACACATGGAGAAATAGAAGCAATTATTAGTTGCTATGTAATTTAAGGATAACATCAATACACACCTTTTCCTGTTGCATAACTTGTGGAAATTATAATGATCTGTTTTCCATTACCAGTGCTTACTGTATGTCCTGTATCTAATAACCATTAGAGAATACTAGGATCACATACAGTATCTCATTTCGTTCACTAGAACACTACTCACTGTTGTGGCAAAACCACTGTTCACATTGAGAAACTCTGACCCAGTTTAAATTTCTAAAAGTTACAATCAAATTTGATGTACCTTATTCTGTGATACATGCAAAGGGATAAACAGACAAGTTTTTCATACTTACATTTAATACTGTACAGAGCTTTTGATACTTCAATGTACTGTGGCAGCACAATTAGAAGAAAACATATACTGTACATCGTAAAGTTATAAGTATGGGTGGAGATATACACTCTGCAAGGACTGTCTTCAAGTTGACCTGAGAAAAGATTATTATAAATTAGCAGGAGCAAAGTATGCTAGGTGTCAGTGGTGGATGAAAAGCATTCTTTTTTGCTCACTCCTTCTCTTCCTGGAGCAAGAAGAGTATTATATGTTGCCATGTGTCATAAACTCAGTGGGCTATATGTATCAAAAGCAAAATGTTGACGCAAAGTCGTGACTGTATTTTGTCACGTCTAGTGCTGATATTTACCTGCGCCAGGCAGCGTCTATGTAGTAATCTTAGTTGCATAATGTCCGGGTGTGTCTGTGTCTGTTTGCGATGAGATTTATGGAGCAAGTGGAAGAATTAGGGTGGAGTTACATTTGCAAAGTGTATAAAAATGTGTGGCTTACGTTACATTTGTTGATGGTTTTCTGCATTTGGCAGCACCCAGTAATAATTCAATGGGGCAGTCATAAGAACGATGTGGGAGAAGCGTATCCGCGTTCTTCTTGTCACACTGTAACGCTTGCGCTGCCCACAAGCAAGACAGGACACCGATACTGAGGTGGGGAAGTAATAAACCATGCACCCACAGCGGCGGAAGCGTGCCTGGCAGGCAGATTGTCAAATGTAGCCGGATCTGTGTTGGAGAGACTGGGTTAGTGGATACTTGCCAAAGTCTTGGAATGGAGAGTTCAGAATAGTCAAGTCCGTTTGCCGTGATCTGAGGTTGGAGAGGTGTAAGGAATCCGCTCCTGGGTTTGGCTGGAACTCATCCTTACAGAGCTATAGTGTTTCCAGAAAAACCCCTGTCTAAAACCTGCAATCAAGAATCACCTGCTCCTGCAATTAGACTGCAGCCTGCTTCTTGCTGCCTCCTATGCAGCTCTGTCTCATTGGCTGCCTGTTCTATTTAACTCCTGCCCCTCTCCCCAGGAGGTGTCAGGATCGCCGCCAGGCTCCGCCCCCAGCACGCGTCACGCGGCTGTACCTCTGACATTCACAGACCGCTATCGGTGCGCTCGAAGCTGTGCAATGCTTCATCCGCGGAGGCGCGCTCCCACAGTGTCACCACGGCACCCACTCTGCGTCGCACTCCTCGTACGCGCGCACGTCGCACGCCAACGAACACTAGCAGCATCAGCTGTGCTACACCAGCAGCCAATCCTGCACTACCCTATCGGCTCGTGGCTTATGTGTGAGGTCATCATCTGCTAGTTCCTGATTGGTGCTTTCCCCTTTAAATGCCTTCCTGTTTCACTTTCACTTTGCTGGACATAAACACTGTTGTGCTGTGCTTGCTGCTTCTTGGATCTTGTCTGTTCCTGTGCCTTTCCTGACTCATGTTGTGACCCCTGCTTGTACCTGGACCTGTCTCTTCTCTACCCCTGGACTTCGGCTTGTTATTGGACCCCCGCTCTCTCCTCTTCTCGATCACGGCTTCGGATAACGACGATTCTTCTCTCTCCTCTTCTTGATCATAGCTTTGGATACGACGATTCTTCTCTCTCCAACCCCGGATGACGGTAAGTACCACGGCTTCTTTGAACTCTCCTGCCCCGACCCAGCTCCACGACTCCGACAACACATTCCGGACCTGGCTCCGTGGTTGTAGGGCGATGGTTATATACATCCCCACCTCAGCCCCGCGGTCTAGTCCTGTTTGTGATGAGCGCAGCGTGACAGGAAGTTGCTGAACATAGACTTTCTCAAGTAACTGTGCTTGCCACAGCATCTATGTTTGGCCTCCCTTGGCCTTCTTGCCATAGCTCCTAGTCTTTGGCAGACTTCGCCGTGCTGAAGTGGTTACACTGAAGCCCTCGGTGTTTCTGTCCTGTCTGCAGTTCCTGTTCCCCATGACTTTCCAGTGGCCTCCACAAACTCTCAGCTGTACCCGGCTAGGGGGTGCTGTTCTGTGCTGAAGCGCTGGATCCTCTGTACTATTCCTTCTGCAATCCTCCTCCTTTCAGTGGCCTCCACCACTCTAAGCTGTACCCGCCTATGGGGTGCTGTTCTGTGCTGAAGCTCTGGATCCTCTGTATTACTGGCAGACTCCGCCGTGCTGAAGCGGTTACACTGAAGCCCTCAGTTTTTCTTGTCTAGTCTGCAGTTCCTGTTCCCAGTGAACTTCCAGTGGCCTCCACCACTCTCGGCTGGACCCAGCTAGGGGGTGCTGTTCTGTGCTGAAGCACTGGATCCCCAGTTCCTGTTCCCTGCTCTCTGCACTGAAGCGGTGCATTTCCTGCCCTTCTTCGCTGAAGCAGCTTAGTTCTAGTGTCCTGCTCTCTATGCTGAAGTGACTTCTACCTTGTTTCCTAATGATGACCTCAGCTCGTGACCGCGACCTTTGTTCCTGTGCCCCCTGCCCTGACCCTGGCTTGTCTACCGATTATTCTACCTTCTCCAGTCTTGACCCGGCTATGTTTGACCATGGAATTCGCAACCCGCATCTGGCTTCATGGTCTAAGGTCAGTGTATACCTATCCCCACCTCAGCCCCACGGTCTGGTCCAGGTTTGTGGTGAGCATAACCGTTACATTATGTTCAGCCCAACAAACCCAGACCCCGCTGAGTTTGTGGGTTTAGGCCAGTACCTCTCTGAAAACTTGGCCCTTTCTGAAAGACTGCCCCTGTCCAAGAGACTGCCCTTTTCTGAAAACCGGTCCCTGTCTGAAAACTCGATCCTGTAGTTGTTTTTTGTTCATCGGAGGCTTCTGTAGCCAGGAAGTAAGTGGTGTGTTCCAGACGCCATCTTTGCATTCCAACGCTCTGACGTACTGCAGATGCCGGAGAAAAGGAGCTGCTTACAAGGAAAGCACCCGCACTGACTGTCTACACCCTGCCGATCCACTGTATGTGTTTTTAGTCTTTTATTACCATTAAATCACCTTTAACCATACTCGGATTCTCCATCTATTTTGGTGAAATCTTTGGAGATATTGGGGATTTGCCGTTAGAATAACAAGGAGCAGAACAACTATACTAAAGTTAAACCCTTATGGGTTTTAACTCACACTGGCCCGTGTGAGTATCTGATATATATTTTTTATATATTTATATTAATTCATTGTCTCCCTGGAGATGATTTAATATCCCCCCCCCATCAGTTTTTCATCAGTATATACACTGATACCTACCTCTGGTTCCTCTCTTTCACTTTGGGGGTAACCGAGTATCCTGAGGATCCGGTGTGCTTACCGTGTGCTTACCAGTAGCTAAGAGGAAGGCGTATAACTCCAGGAAAGGACCTTCTACAGAGTTAAGCCCCGAGAGTCATTTGCTCACACAGGCCCGTATGAGTATCTGTAAAAATGTACTTATTCTACTGTACCATCTCCGACTCTCAGTCATTTTGTATAGTGTACTATACTTACCTGTTTATTGTTGCTGTTTTCTGCTGATCTGCGCTCCCCTTGTTTTTCTATCTTTGCAGTCTGGAAGATGGTTTACACTCTCACACCAGAGCGTGAGACAGATGGATCGCCCTCGGGCCACCTCTGCTGCCCTGTCACAGTCTATCAGCGCTGAAAATCCCGCTACTGAACCCCTTTTTCTGACTCTCATGCAGTACCTGCGTTAACCCTTGCTAGTTCCCAAACCCTAGATTTCAGGGCACATTCTACTCTCTCTGACTCTCCTGCCACGTCTGAGCTCCCCTTGACTGACCCTAAGGCCCCCGCTACTAAGACCCCTGAGACCTTTTCTGAAATACAGGCCCGGGTTGAAAGAGCTCTCGCCCTAGCCATGAGACAGTATGCTAAAGTCCCTTTCGCTAAACCCTCTGCTACACCTAGGGTAACCACTTCTGTTTCTCAGTCATTTGAAATTCCTGCCTTCGTCTCCAAACCTTTTTCTTTAGAGCCCCCCACAGCTATTGGTTCCCCTGTTGTCGCTTCTCAATCTACCACTTCAGAGATCAGCTTATCTGTCTTTGATTCTCTTGCAAAACCTGAGCTCCCTGACACTGTATCTAAGGATTCTCCAGCACTTCCTGTGCTAACCTGTGCTACTGCTAAAACTCCTGATGTAAAAGCAGACTTCCTTTCTCTGACTCCCCTGTAGTGTGTGATATGTCTATCACTAATGTTAAAACTCCTGTTTTGAAGAGTACCCTCTCTGTTATGTCTGAGTTTCCTGCCACTGCATCTAAAGCTCCAGTTTCAGAGTCAATGTTATCTTTTTCAAAGTTTCTTAATCATGTTGCAGTACCTAGCAGAAACTCTCACATGCCCATTTCAGTGACCAGTGCACTTTTCTCTAGACCCTTTACAGTACCTAGCGTAATCACTGCTGCCCCTCAGACATTTGAGATTTCTGCCTTTGACTCCAAGACTTTTCCTTAGAGACTCCCACTGTAATTGGTTCCCCTTTTGCTGTTTCACAAACACCCACTTCAGAACACAAAGTCACCTAAGACTATGCTCAACCAAAGTGTGAATGCACTAGCTGAGCATTTATAGCGAAAGGGAACCAATGGGGCAGAGGGGAGGAGCAGAGGTGTGTGTACAACAGAGGCAGGGATAGGCTGTGAATGGTGCATGAGATAGATGAAGCTGATCAGAGTTGATGCGTAGCTTGGGAGTGGTACACGTGCATCACGTGTGCGCGCCAGGTGGGGCGGCCAAGCGTCACAGGCGGAGGAGCAGATCCAAGCTCTGTGGAATTCCTGAAAGTCCTCTGTGGGTGGGCGCAAAGAGGATGCACGCCGTGGGGGACGTCCCTGAGAATCCTTGCAGGAAGAGGTTGTGCAGTGGAAGGTAAGAAGGGAGCGTGCTGCGGAGGACCCGTTCCCTGATTCCTTACAGCTGGTAAGCCAGTTGCAGGTTTTCCTGAAGTCTTTGCACGTATTTAAAGTGCATTGCATTGTATATTCCGTCTGTTGATACTCGTAGATGTATATCCACTGGCAGCCTGGCTTCTCGCCCAAACATAAGGAAGTATGGAGAGAATCCCATGTACTCATGTCGGGTGCAGTTATACGCATGTACCAGAGTCTCCACATGTCGGCTCCATTATGTTTTCTGAGCACCTTTCAACATGCCTAGCATGTCCAGCAAGGTCCAGTTGAATCGCTCTGGCATAGCGTCACCCTCTGGATGGTACGCGGTTGTCCGAGACTTGGTGATGTCCAGGATTTTGAGTAGCTCCCGGATTAGTTTGCTTTCAAAGTCCTGGCCTTGATTGGAATGAAGGCGGTTGGGTATGCCATAATGCACGAAGTACCTTTCCAATAGAATCTTCGCCACCGTAATGGCCATCTGGTCTTTGGTCGGGAAAGCTTGTGCGTATCAGGTATAATGGTCCATGATGACCAGCACGTTACTGATATCTTGGGCATCAGGCTTGATGCACAGGAAATCCATGCACATCAATTCCATGGGACCTGAGCTCTTTAGGTGGGCCATTGGTGCTGCTCGGGTAGGCAGCATCTTGCGTTGAATACACCATGAGCACCGTCGACAGTGTCGTTCCACCGACTCGTTTATTTTTGGCCAGAAGAAACGCTCTCTGACGAGTCCGAAAGTTTTTTCCACATGAGATATCCATACTCATCGGGCAAGGCTTTCAGGACCATATAATGTAGGTTCCTGGAGAGAACCAGGTGTCGTCTATGCGGGTGGTTGTGGTATTGCACCACCCGATAGAGTAGCCCATTGTCGAACTCAAATTTATCGGCCTCTCACATGAGAATGGAATCCATGTCGCTAGGAGCACGTTTCAGAATTGCAGGCTTGTTTCTCTGGACAGCTTGATGGATAATGCCAGCTATGGGGTCCCGGATCTGATATTGAATCATATTCAGGCCATATGGAGGGCCACGCTATGATTTTATCGTGAGTGATATTCATCCCTTCTGGATCACAGTAAGCGGCAGGGATGGCCCTAGATTGACATCCTAAAAAGTCTATAATTCTGAGAAGGCCACCCTATTTGCTATGACTGCAGCCATGCTGCACATTGCTCTTACCCCTGATCCCGGGTTCTCTTCCCAGTCGTCATTGTCAGGAGTGGGGCTCAGCCCTGGTCTTCAGGATAGGGCATCTGCTCCTATATTCAGGGGCCCTGGTTTATACTTCAGCGTGAACTAGTAATTTGATAACGCTGATTGGTCTCAGAGAAACCCTCTATAAATTACCCCAAGCAGAGTTATGGCTAGCCACTTAAAAGTAATCCCCCAGAATGTTAAGGGTCAAAACTCACCTATGAAAAGGAGGCTCATGTTCAGGGATTTTAAAGCTAAACAAGGGAATATATATATGAGCCAAGAAACACATTTAAACAGAGATGATATAATTAGATTAAGGGGTAAAAATTTGCACCAAATCTACCACTCTCCAGCGATAAACAAAAAGACAGGAGTAGCTACCCTGATTAAAACTAGTGTTTACTTTGCTATATAAAAGATAAAAAAAGAGACCTAGGAAGAATGATAATCATATCAGGCAAAATAGGCACAGCAGAACTAGCCATAACATGCTTATACTCTCCTAACGTCGACCAATAAATCTTTATCAATGAAGCATTTGACGCGATCAGCCAAAATAGGAAAGGCTATCTAATAATTGGAGGTTATTTTAACACAGTTACAGATAGTAACAAAGATAAGGCGAGATCCACGGGAAGAGAACATCACTCAAATTGAAAAATTGAAAAGCCCTTAAACACAATATGAGAATGGATGGGCTGGTAGACACATGGAGACTGATGAACCCCACAACTAAACGGTACTCATTCTACTCGGCCCCACACAAACAATATACATTTATTACGTATATCTTTATATCATGAGACCTGGGGGGTCATGCAGTAAGCGGCGAAAAGCCACTTTTCGCCACTTTCTCACCAAAAATGCAGTTTAGATTCAGTAAGCAGCGAGAAGCTGCCGAGAACAGAAAAATTGCCTTTTTGTTTGCCAATTTTTTTTTTCCGGCAGACGCACGGTGAAAAGTCACTTTTTGACACTTTTTTAAACTCACTTAATTCTAGTAGCCCCGATCAGCTTTTCGACATTCTGGAATTGACAATTCCTCTCCAAATCGCTTCAGTACAAAAAGTTGGCAAGAAGCTGGGGATGAGCAGTGATGAGCGGCGATGAGCGGCGATGAGCGGCGATGAGCGGCGAGACGGGACTTAGAAAAAAGTTTCTTGTACAGATTGATTGTATTGATGCACATTTTGTTTAAAAAAAACATGTCATTTATGTTAACAATTGAAGCTTGAAAAGCCCATTAATACGTCAATATGCTTCAATGATTTAATAACAATTATCGTTAATCGATTAATTCAAATCCTATTGCACACAGTTGCGTACATAACAAATTTTGCCATTCTAAACCTCGGTTTCACTTTATTTAAACAATGTTTAAGAATCTTGACGTCACATGTTTTTCAATTAGCATCTTATAATTATTTTCAGTGATAATGAACACTTATTCATTGTTTGCAGACAAGCATGGAGCTTAGATTTTACATACTGCTGCGGCAGACTTTATTCTAACAAATCACCGGTTTGTCCCTGGCTTGTTCCTGGAATGCAACGCTGTTCACCTGGTGCATGCCGCGTTCACCTTGCGTTCCCAGCCACGGGTCATGCCCGGCTGATGCGTTTATTGATAATGGTTCAGATTTTAATAGGCTGCAATGCTTCGCGTGTCCGCCAGATGGCAGAAATTCATGAATTGTAATGCGCCGAATCAGTAAATCGTTTAAAAAAGATACTGTACCACAGTGTGCCATTGTAACTTGGCCTTGGCCTTGAAACTGAAGGAAGAGTTGCAAAAATGTATCAATTTAGGCTTTTCATATTAAAGAAAGACAAAGACCAGTTTCAGTTACTGTATTCTCCAGAGACCCGCCGCCTGCCATGAGTGTTCAAGTGCAGCCCGCTTTCCAAAAACCCGACAGAAGTTACGCGTATTTGATATGGGCTGCGATTAATGCAACAGATGATAAGATGGCAACAGTTGCTCAAATTTATCAGTATTTTATCGAAAACTATGACTTTTACAAATTTTCGCCAGCTCCTCATACGTGGAAGCGTGCAGTAAGGAAAAGGTTATGTAGCGACCCCTGTTTTCATCGGATTGAGCCACAATTTGTTGGAGGGTATTGGTGTGTATCACCGGCATTTTCCTGTATCTATGATCATGAAGGCGGCAAAAGGCGAAGGGTCATGTTAAAACCAACTAAGAAACGACAGTCGCTGCCAAGCAATGCACCAGCACCAGCACCAGCACCGGCTTCCAATGACGGTCCCACCGTCAGTGACAACCCTTAGCCTGAGTCGGATATTGCGTGCAGTTTTGATGAAGCTTGCATGTACCTAAGCGATTTCAAGCCTCACCAGCTGACTACAGGTGGACTAGTCCCGCTGCAAATTATCGACGTGGATGATGAAGAAAGCTGGACTGGCAATGGACCAGAGCCGGTGCCAGCTGAATGGGAAATTCTATGGTGAGTACTGTATTGTTGCCGTATTATTTTGGTGGGGCTGGCTGGGTACTTCTTTAGGGGGCTGACCATTACTGTACATTAAAACTTTTCTTTTTGTTTTTCCTCAGAAAAGAAAACGGCTAATGGGGGGATTTCGATGGATAATATTGTACTGTATGCTGATGTTTTCCGGCCGTACAGTATACTGTGTAATAAACCCGAAAAAATAAAATTATGCATTTATTCTACATATTCAGTATCGTTTCATTATGTGTCTTCTACAGTATACTGTACAGTGGTATACAGTGCCTAACATCGGGGGGCAAAATGAATTTTATTTCTAGGTGCCCTAGAACAGAAGTTCCCATGCCAATTGTCCGTGAACTTGACCGAGGCCCTAAGTAGTTCCCACGCCAATTGCGCGAATATAATGTAAAATAATCCGTTCTGTGGGTCTGAGTGGGTTGTAATTTGCCTGGTCCTCATGCGGAAGGACCCTTGCCATAGTGGCAAAATATCAGCCTTCCACGACCCCCGGAACCGGAGATACCAAAAGACAGTTTAAAAGCACATTATCAAAGTGGCTTTTTGTTTCTGCCATGCAAGTCAATGGCAGAAACCTAAACTTTACCATTACCCTGACTCCGTTCTGTTGCCACGAGAGGGTCACAATTTGCCATGCAATCCTGCCGCAACTAGGACTACATAGTGACCGAATCTGAGCCCTCTAGGTTGAACAGAACCGGAGTTGTGGGTTCCAGGTTTCTGCTCATTCTGACTTAGCCGTTTCAAAGCTTTCTCCGCCATTACGCTCAATGGTAGGACCTTCCTCGCCGGCGTGACCCTTTCTTGCCGCCATTATTGCTCGGACCCTGTTGGGGTCAAGTGAGGGGGTTCCTAACATCTAGGGGCAAAATTTTATCTCTAGGTGCCCTAGAACAGAAGTTCCCACGCCAATTGTCCTAGTTCCCACGCCAATTGCGCGCTCATTGCTCTTTTTTTACAATGTTGCCGATCTTGCGGCTTTGCGGTCAGGCAGTAAAAAACCAGTGCAGCAAGCCTCTACATGTGTTACACTGTCAAAGGAGCAAATGGAAACAATGTGAGGCAATTCAACATGTTCTTTTATTGGTGGAGTCAGTACAAAAACATTTATTTACAAACACTGTACAATGTTGAAACATTTAAAGTGCACAGCAATTCAAACCATCAACAGGTGTATGGTTTACCGCTACAGTACAGGGCAACCTTGAAAACCGTGCCTGTTTGCGGCCCTCAGGGACTGGAGTCGTGCATGTCCTGTGTAAAAAAACCTCACAATAATACAGTACATACTGCAGCTTTTATTAAATTTTTGTGGCAGATTGAAATCGGAGAAACATTTACAAAACATTTGTAAAACATGGAAATACATGAAAAATGGACGTTTATACTGTATGAATATTAATTTAAAATATATAAACAGTATATATATACTGTACAGTATATAGAAAATCTACTGTTTGTTTTTGGTGCATGGGGCACAGGGAGTTAAAGTGACATGCTTTTTATGTACTGTCTTTGGGGGTTGTATTTGGGGGTTTATTCATCAAATTATTATGATGAACTGCCTTTTGAAATTACAATGCTGTTAACTATTTCAGCCACACACCTCCAGGGTCATTCATTTTCTGCAGTTGCAGTACTTTTGTCATTGTGTTTGTAATCCCTCCCTAGCCAAGCGTCAATCGGCTGAGTCACCCTATCCTACCAACCCCCTCTCTCCACTGGGTTGTTAATCTTCTGCATATTGCCATTGTGTTCTTAATCCACCCATAGCCGAGCTACAAACACTCAGTACGCCTGCGTCTAATCACACCATCCCCCTCCCCCAACCCTTAGAGGCCTGTTTTGTTTACGGTAACGCTTTGGAAAATCCCCTCTCGAATTTGAAATGTTAATCTGATGTGCACAGCACTGTGAGAATTGAGAATAAACTGATATTTCATCAGGGTGTGAAAACATTTGTCAGTCAGTATGGTTTACAGTCACATGTTTTAAATACAATACAGTACATTCTTTAATATCTTTTAAATAAAAAATATATAAATATAATGTAAAATAATCCGTTCTGTGGGTCTGAGCGGGTTGTAATTCGCCTGGTCCTCATGCGGAAGGACCCTTGCCATAGTGGCAAAATATCAGCCTTCCACGACCCCCGGAACCGGAGAACCAAAAGACAGTTTAAAAGCACATTATCAAAGTGTCTTTTTGTTTCTGCCATGCAAGTCAATGGCAGAAACCTAAACTTTACCATTACCCTGACTTCTCGCCACCATTACTGCTTGGACCCTGTTGGGGTCAAGTGAGGGGGTTCCTAACATCTAGGGCAAAATGAATTTTATCTCTAGGTGCCCTAGAACAGAAGTTCCCACGCCAATTGACCTAGTTCCCACACCAATTGCCCTAGTTCCCACGCCAATTGCGCGATCAGGCAGTAAAAAAACAGTGCAGCAAGCCTCGACATTTCTTACTCTGTATTTTGTTATATAGTACTATCAAAGGAGCAAATGGAAACAATGTACAGTACAGTAAGACAAATCAACATGTTCTTATATTGGTGCAGTCAGTTTAAAAACATTTATTTACAAATACAATGTTAAAGCATTTTAAGTACAGTAACATCTCCTTTATTAAATAAACACAGTACTGTATACAGTACAGTACAGTGGGATGGTGCGCAACACTGTCAGTCAGACCTGCACCAGTTCAGTCCTAGAGGGCAGCAAACAGGGCAGGTTTTCAGGGCAACCTTGAAAACCGTGCCTGTATGCGGCCCTCAGGGACTGAAGTTGTGCATGTTCTATCTTAAAAGAGGCAGATAGTTTTAAACATACCAATTTAAAGAAAAAATCTACATTTTACCCCACTTACCTTAAAGGTAATCATTTGGACGTATTTTACAATCTAATAACAAAAGATTTTGAAGAACTAACCAAAAACAAAAAGATAAATGGTAAAAACAATCTGACAAAGGTTGAAAAAACAGCTCTAGAGGAAATCACTAAAAACACCAATTTGGTAATTAAACAAGCAGATAAGGGAGGAGGAATAGTTATCTTGAACAGAGAGGATTATCTTAAAGAAGCCAACCGTTTATTGGGTGATGTAAATACTTATGAGATCTTACACAAAAATCCCAGCAAAATATTCTTTAAGGAACTTAAATCCCTCTTAGATAGAGGTAAAGATCAGGGTATCCTTACAGACCATGAGTATAACTTTCTTCTGAACGAGACCCCGCAACTACCTATCTTTTATATATTACCAAAGATACATAAATGTCTGGTAAATCCTCCGGGAAGACCGATAATTTCCGGTATTAACTCCCTTACATCGAACCTCTCAGCATATATAGATACTTTCCTGCAAAGCTATGTAAAAACATTGAAATCTTACCTCAAAGATACGACGGAAATATTGCTTCTATTAGATAATTTAGAATGGAAGGAAGATTTCATTATGGCTACCATAGACGTTACCGCACTATATACCTCCATTAGACACAATCTAGGGTGTGAAGCTGTCAAATATTTTTTAAGCCAAGACCCAGAATTAAAAGAGATACAAACACAGTTTATCATTGACGCCATTTTATTCATATTGGAGAAGAACTTTTTTCTTTTTGAGGATGTGTTTTATATTCAGAAGTGTGGCACCGCCATGGGAACGAGGTTTGCCCCCAGCTACGCCAATCTCTTTATGGGATACTGGGAGGAAAATAACATCTGGCCCGGTGGTGTGCTGGGGGCCGGCATTGTCCTATGGCGGCGCTACATTGATGACATCATCCTCATTTGGCAGGGCGAGCAAAGAGAGTTAGATGCTTTTCTGGCTAATTTAAACATCAATACCTCTAATCTCATTTTTACTTTTGAAACAAATAAAACATCTTTAAACTTTTTGGACCTTAACATATATATAGAGGAAGGTATCCTAAAGACCAAATCGTTCTTCAAAACGGTTGATAGTAATAACTATATTCTCCGTTCAAGCTGTCACCATCACCAATGGATGGACAATGTTCCTTATAATCAATATAGGCGTATGCGTAGGAACTGTACCGATGAAATTACCTTTGAAGAACAATGTAAAATCTTAGAGTCACGCTTCCTAGAGAAAAGATATAATGGAGCAATGTTGGATACCGCCCTGACCAAGGCAAAAAGCCTAGATAGGAAGGAGCTGATTAGGCCTAAGAATACACCTGCTATTGAAAATAATTCTTTTGATACTGCTTTTCTAACTTCCTTTAATATAGAATCAAAGAACATCTGTAAAATAATACGCAAGCACTGGCATATTTTGCAAAATGACGAAATACTAAAAGATATTATTCCGGAGCACCCAAAAATAATATTTAAAAAAGCGCAAAATCTTAAAAACATCATTGCACCAAGCGCCATAAGGAAAACTGATGGCCCTAAAAAAACAGGTTGGCTTCAAAAACTTGAGGGCTTTTTTGGATGCTCAATATGCAAAGCATGCGAATATAAACAGACAGACAAAAGAGAATTTATGGGGAATAATCGGAAGGAAACCTTTAAGATTAAACAGTACATGAACTGCCACACGGAATATGTAATTTATCTATTGGAATGTCCATGTGGACTCCAATACGTGGGCAAAACAAAACGAGCAATAAAAACACGTATTTTAGAGCATTTGAGCAACATTCGTAGAGGAGTTTTAACCCACAGTGTTTCCAAACATTTTGCACTGTTTCATAATTCGAGCACTAAAGGTTTAAAATTTACGGGTATAGAAAATGTGTTACAGCATTGGAGAGGTCGCAGCAGAGATATTGACTTAAGTAAACGTGAAATGTTTTGGATTCACAAATTAAACACCTTAATACCACACGGTCTGAATGCAGACTTTGAAATAATACCATTCTTAATCAACTAACATCTGTCCAATAGTCCTAATATCTCTGCTGTACCCACTTGTATACCCTACCTACTCCTTCCTTTATCCCCATTACCACAGATCTCTCTCCTGTCCCCTTCCCTCCCCCCCCCCCCCTTGATCTCAAGCCTTTGAGATCTTATGAACATAAGAATACGCTACTATCTATGTCACTGATCATATTTTATTTCTCTCCCCCTTTTTTATCTCTCCGCCACCATGCTGAGCTATATAGTCTGCATAGTTTTATTGATGTATAGGGCATTTTTTATAAACATTATGAACATTTTTTATAAACATTATAAACATTTTAATATCTATTAGCATCTTTTATGCACCTTATATTTTTTTGTGATATGTAATATTAAAGTTTTAGTGTAATTGCGTCGTTTTTGGACCATAGAGTCATGTACCTTTAAGAGGAGGACCTATGTAAAATCAAGCTTTTATTGAGTAATTGTCTCTGGTATATAAACTGCACACCCACTAGGGGTATTCACTTGCTCCTGAGGAAGCTGTGGTGTAACACAGCGAAACGCGTTGAGCCTA
The DNA here is from genome assembly GCF_040206685.1 of Ascaphus truei. Lineage (NCBI taxonomy): Eukaryota > Metazoa > Chordata > Amphibia > Anura > Ascaphidae > Ascaphus > Ascaphus truei. The sequence goes on along the minus strand of NC_134489.1, from coordinate 49,433,070 downwards.
TTCCTGCAGCCTGCACAGCTGCCCAGAAGGAGAAGGAGCCTAGTCTGCGGTCCCCCTGCTGTCTGCCAACCTCTGTGTTCCGGATCGGAAGCCGTCACCCTTGCGCCGGTAGTGACGTCAGACGCCAGTCATCGCGATCCGACGAGGAGGACTGGGAGTTGCAGCAGCTAGAGGCTACCCACATAGACGCCGGTTTCACCTCTAAAGTAAACGCTACGTGTACATTGTTTATGTACTTATTGTAAGTACAACTTTTACCCTGTTTTTAATACAATACTGATTTTGTCCGATCTGTACTATGGTCTTTTCTGTATCTTTTCCTGTGGTATGTGTACCTGAGTGAGATCTCCTTCACCTCAAACTCGCGAGGATCCTGTCTCTGCAGCCTGCTACACACCACCTTACTTTGCAAAACGCTTTTTATACACCTACTTATTGTAAGTAGACACTCTATAGAGCCAAGACATCTCAAAATTCGCTTTATCACAACATATTGCACTATTATATTTCCTTTTATTTTTTGGATGTTCCTGCGACTGTGGCTCCCTTCCAACCACCTGTATCTATTCCATTTGAGGGGGATCTGTACATATCCCCCACAGGAAGGTTGAGACATCGTTTAAGTTACTTATATATTTTTTCCTGTGTGAATCTATCATTATACCACTGCACTTTTATTTAGCGCCTATCTAAATCATTCTGGTTTCAGCAGTCAGTTCAAAAACATTTATTTACAAATACAATGTTAAAGCATTTTAAGTACAGTAACATCTCCTTTATTAAATAAACACAGAACTGTATACAGTACAGTACAGTGGGATGGTGCGCAACACTGTCAGTCAGACCTGCACCAGTTCAGTCCTAGAGGGCAGCAAACAGGGCAGGTTTTCAGGGCAACCTTGAAAACCGTGCCTGTATGCGGCCCTCAGGGACTGAAGTTGTGCATGTTCTGTGTAAAAAAACACACAACAACATCTCCTTTGTTTAAGTACAGCAGGTACTGAAGGTCAAAACATGTACAGTACAATACAGTTCAGCACAACAGTATTTTCTCACTGAAAGTCCTTCACATTGTCCAGCCATGGCCGATTCATTGCATGGCGCAAAACGCCATTAATGCAGTCTCTTACGCCTTTCATTACATGATCTGTAACTGCATAAAAGCGCCGCATTTCTTCCACAATGTTTTTCCTTAAATTGACAGGAAGCGCCTTTTTTACGCGATTCCCATCGTAGTTCACTTTGAAGGCCCACTCGCAGTACAACGAGTAGGGAACATGGTGCTTAAAAATGAACAAGGCATACTTGTGGGGTACACCAGCACTCTTCACCCTATACTTCTCCCTGAGTGCCGGTGGCAGATCGCACAGGGTGATGTCGGGCACCGTTTTGATGCGAGCGGGTGTAGGTCTTTTGGGAACGGGTGTGCTTGAGGTGACGGGCGATGGTAGGTTGTCTGGGAGGAAGCTTTCCTCCGGTCGTGGTCGCCGTGTTGTCTCCTGGCGTGGTCTTGACGGGGTTGTCATGTCCTCCTCAACGGCATACATGTACTGGTACACTACATCTTCTGGTGGAGGGGGTGCGCTTGGTGATGGAAGGGTCTCATTCATCACATCCATGTCACCCCCCTGCTCCGGCATCAGGGAAACAGGGGCATTAGCACCGAGCAAATAATGTTTGCCCGCTATGTCAGCCTCTATCTTCTCCATCCGTCGATCCATCCGTTGTTCCATTTGTAGCATCCGTTGCTCCACATTTAGCATTGTCTCCAGAAGCAGATCTATCTTTGCTAGCACACTAGAATTCCCGGGGAGATCCACACTTATCCCATTCAGCATCCGGTCTAACAAGCTGCTTCTTGTGCATGGCTTGGTAGTGAAATGGTGCTCAAGAGTGCTGGGACCGTATATAATGGAAGGGAGCATAAACTTGGTTTATTTTGAATAATAAGTAGCAGTACTAAACCTTAAGGGGGCACTAGATACCCTGAAGGTTGGGTGGGTTGCCAAAAGACACCCCCCCCCCCCCCTTCCTCTTGTGCATGGCGTCTGGACATCTGGGGGGATGGGTGCAACGGAGGATGAGATGGGGGTTCCATGGACAGAAGCGGCATCAATGGAGAGTGGAGGAGGTGACCTGTGGATACCCGGTAGAGGAGACGCGGCAGCTTCGTCGAAGAAAGATGGAGAAAGTGACCTTTGGATTTCCGGGCGAGAAGCAGAGTCGTCTAAGCGCAAAGGAGACAGTGACCCGTGGATTTCAGAGGCGGCAGCGTCCTCAGATGGAACCGGAGAAGATGGGGGTGGAGAAGACGGGCTGAAGATTTCCCGGACAGCTACAGCAGAGTCGTCGAAGCATATGGGAGGAAGTGGTCTGCGGATTCGATGGGTTGGCTGCCAATTGTTTTGTGTCGAGAGTACATCACCGTATATCTTCTTGACATAATGAGGCTTACGTCTAAGAAAACCCTTAGCCTTTGGGGTCAGCAGAAGGTTTTTTTATTGGCCTTAGCCTGTCGCTTTGCCCTTGACGTGGAAACGGCAACCGCCTTTTGCTTTTTCAGCTTGACAGGCACGGCAGAGGTGAGTGGGTTCTTGCGTCCATAGAAACGGGGTTGCTCCATGGAAGCAGGTGGCACAATGCACTATCTGGACAAGGGCAAGTTCAGATAAAGATCATCCAGTGTTGAAAGTGGGCGTACTCTAATGTGAGTCATTACCGTATAAATACACCATCCATTTTGTGTATTGACTGCACATAGAATACACATCGACTAAACATCGAATATACATTCTTGTGTTTGTATTTCTTTCTACTCGCAGCAATGCCTGTTAAAAAGATTTCAAAGGATCACAGCATGCGAATGAAGGAGATGTACACGAGCGGACAACGAATTGCAGATATCCAGCGCTGGTTAGCTACTTCTGACCTCGTTGTGCCATTAACCACCGTGAGCTATCATGCATACGGAAAAAACAGAGACCGTAAAAGGGCACCAAGGTTAACAAACGCATAAGTATATTTATAAAACTTAACAAAAAAAAAATATAGAAAACTGTACGTACAGTACTGTACTGTTCATACAGTACAGTACATCTACAGTACAGTTCTGTATCTACTGTAATACTGTTGTTATTTCTGTTGATTTATATTACAACATACAGTAGTTTGTCTATTCATATGTAAAGTACAGCAGTATACATTTTTTGTATATTTCTATTTATCTTACAACGGTATATACTGTATAGGATGTATATTTATATTTATATTACAACAGTATATTTATTTTGTATACTTATATTTATAGTACAACAGTAAATATATTTTGTCTATTTATATTTATAGTACAGCAGTATACATTTTTTGTATACAGTATTTCTATTTATCTTACAACGGTATATATACTGTAGGATGTATATTTATATTTATATTACAACAGTATATTTATTTTGTATACTTATATTTATAGTACAACAGTAAATATATTTTGTCTATTTATATTTATAGTACAGCAGTATACATTTTTTGTATATTTCTATTTACTGTATATTACAACATATTAATAAAACAATATATTTTCTTTACATTGTAGGGAGACAACTCTTCTGGTGGACAAAATAAGTGAGGAGAATGATGAGAGGAGTGCATTAAGGGTTAAAAACACTCTGCAGGAAAAGCACAATCTGACTGTATCCGAGAACAGCATAAAGAAGATGAGACGCAGCATTGGATGGAAATATGGACGTGTGAGGTTAGTACTGGACAGTACAGGAGGTACTGTAAAAGTGTTGTTTAGCAAACTGTACTGCACTGTGCCGCAAATTTTTTTTATTCCTTGTCATTACAGAGTGTACCCCATGATACGGGACGCAAACAAAATCAAAAGAGTGCTCCAGGCCCAGGCATGGATCGACAGCGGGGAGACTTTCCAGGATTGCATCTTCACTGATGAGTCTACTGTGTCGCTGGAGAGATTTGCAAGATTTGCATTCCACAAAAAAGGCCGCATATCTTTGAAGCCGCGGCCAAAACACCCTGTGAAGCTGCATGTGTGGGGTGCCATCTCTAGGCGTGGACCGGGATGCATTGTCATCTTTGAAGGTAAAATTGATCAAATATAATCTCGCCTAATGCACTGTACTTGACTAGTGTTAAAGTGTTGCCTTACCGTATGCACTGTACTGTACTATTGTGCAGTTTTTTGAGCACTTTTCTTTTATTGCTATAGGAATCATGAATAAAGCTTTCTTCCAAGACAACATTGTGCCCGAGATAGTGCAATACATCACACGCGAGTTCCCCAATGGTCACCGCTTCTACCAGGACAACGATCCCAAGCACACCGCGTCAACGGCGCATATCCTTGAGCGCGGCATCAACTGGGTGAAGACGCCAGCGTAGTAAGTGTAGTAGACCATGTCCCATTTTTGTTCCGCACTGTTTTTAGCTCTTAAACCAATTGTCCTTTCTTTCCAATGACAGATCGCCAGACTTCAATCCGATCGAAATGGTCTGGCATCATCTGAAGGACCATATCCGGAAAGTGGCGAAACCCTCCAAAAAGGATGAGTTGTTGACGGCATAATGAGTTTTTGGAACGTTGTACTCACCGTGGAACGCTGCAATAAATATATAGACCATATTGCCACTGTGTTGCCCATTGTCATCGCGCGTAATGGGCAAGCATCAGGAAAGTAGTACTGTGCTGTAGTATTCTAAGTACAGTATGATACAGGTAAGTATGGCACAGATTTTTTCTTTCCAGATAGTAAGAGTATACAGTACAGTAGTTATTTTTTTCTTTAAAGAGAGAGCAGCACCAGCCATCAGGTTACAGTACAGTACATAGAATTTAACACTAGTCAGAGTATACAGTAGTTCCAGTATACAGTAGACTAGTTTGACAGTACTACAGTAACTGCCTACTAACTGCTCCATTTTTTTCTTTCCAGAGAAAGCTGCACCAGCCACCTACAGTAGTTCTACACATCACACAATGCCATAATACAGTACAGTACGCACATACAGTACAGTACAGTAACGGCACTAATTTTTGGTTTTCTTGTCGTTTCAGGAAAAAGGGTGGCCTAGGGGGAGGTGGGGGTGTTGTGTACAGTCAAATCTGCTTGTACAGTCAAATGTACAGTATATAAACAGCAGTAATGATGTACACAAAACCTCTCCTCTCTCAATGAACTACAGTACTGCAGACAGAATGAGGAAAAGAGAAAGACGGAAAAAATAAAATTACTGTACAGTATATAGTATATATATTATACAGTACATTACAGTACTGTATATACTGTAGTATTAAATAATATTCTTATAAATGTGGAGTACTCATGTTTCCCCATGTTTTACAAATGTTTTCCAAATGGATATCCAATTTCAAGCTGCCAAAAGAACTTAATAAAGACTGCATTATGTATTATTCCTGATTATTTTTATATTTGTATTTTTTGGTTCCTGATAAAATAAATATTTATTCACTTTCCTGCGAATCATAATCATTGACAGCCACCCCTACAGTGCACCAATGATTAAGAATGTTTTGTAAATGTTTCTCCGATTTCAATCTGCCAGAAGAATTTAATAAAGGCTGCAGTACTGTATGTATTATTCATGATTATTTTTATCTTTCTATTTATTTCTCCGTGATGAAATATCAGTTTATTCTCAATTCTCACAGTGCTGTGCACATCAGATTAACATTTCAAATTCGAGAGGGGATTTTCCAAAGCGTTACCGTTAACAAACCAGGCCTCTAAGGGTTGGGGGAGGGGGATGGTGTGATTAGACGCAGGCGTACTGAGTGTTTGTAGCTCGGCTATGGGTGGCTTAAGAACACAATGGCAAAATGCAGAAGATTAACGACCCAGTGGAGAGAGGGGGTTGGTAGGATAGGGTGACTCAGCCGATTGACGCTTGGCCAAATACAACCCCCAAATACAGTACATAAAAAGCAAGTCACTTTAACTCCCTGTGCCCCATGCACCAAAAACAAACAGTAGATTTTATATATATATATATACTGTATACTGTATATATGTTATAAATTAATATTCATTTGTCTCACATTGTTTCCATTTGCTCCTTTGACAGAGTAACAAATGTCGAGGCTTGCTGCACTGTTTTTTTACTGCCTGATCGCGCAATTGGCGTGGGAACTAGGGCAATTGGCGTGGGAACTAGGTCAATTGGCGTGGGAACTTCTGTTCTAGGGCACCTAAAGATCAAATTAATTTTGCCCCTATATGTTAGGAACCCCCTCACTTGACCCCAACAGTGTCCGAGCAGTAATGGTGGCGAGAAAGGGTCACGCCGGCGAGGAGGGTCCTACCATTGAGCGTAATGGCGGAGAAAGCTTTGAAACGGCTAAGTCAGAATGAGCAGAAACCTGGAACCCACAACTCCGGTTCTGTTCAACCTAGAGGGCTCAGATTCGGTCACCATGTAGTCCTAGTTGCGGCAGGATTGCATGGCAAATTGCAACCCTCTCGTGGCAACAGAACGGAGTCAGGGTAATGGTAAAGTTTAGGTTTCTGCCATTGACTTGCATGGCAGAAACAAAAAGCCACTTTGATAATGTGCTTTTAAACTGTCTTTTGGTATCTCCGGTTCCGGGGGTCGTGGAAGGCTGATATTTTGCCACTATGGCAAGGGTCCTTCCGCATGAGGACCAGGCGAATTACAACCCGCTCAGACCCACAGAACGGATTATTTTACATTATATTTATATATTTATATATTTTTATTTAAAAGATATTAAAGAATGCACTGTATTGTATTTAAAACATGTGACTGTAAACCATACTGACTGACAAATGTTTTCACACCCTGATGAAATATCAGTTTATTCTCAATTCTCACAGTGCTGTGCACATCAGATTAACATTTCAAATTCGAGAGGGGCTTTTCCAAAGCGTTACCGTAAACAAAACAGGCCTCTAAGGGTTGGGGGAGGGGGGTGGCGTGATTAGACGCAGGCGTACTGAGTGTTTGTAGCTCGGCTATGGGCGGATTAAGAACACAATGGCAATATGCAGAAGATTAACGACCCAGTGGAGAGAGGGGGTTGGTAGGATAGGGTGACTCAGCCGATTGACGCTTGGCTAGGGAGGGATTACAAACACAATGACAAAAGTACTGCAACTGCAGAAAATGAATGCCTCTGGAGGTGTGTGGCTGAAATAGTTAACAGCACTGTAATTTCAAAAGGCAGTTCATCATAATAATTTGATGAATAAACCCCCAAATACAACCCCCAAAGACAGTACATAAAAAGCAAGTCACTTTAACTCCCTGTGCCCCATGCACCAAAAACAAACAGTAGATTTTCTATATACTGTATATATATACTGTTTATATATTTTAAATTAATTTTCATACAGTATAAACATCCATTTTTCATGTATCTCCATGTTTTACAAATGTTTTGTAAATGTTTCTCCGATTTCAATCTGCCACAAGAATTTAGTAAAGGCTGCAGTATGTACTGTATTATTGTGAGGTTTTTTTACACAGGACATGCACGACTCCAGTCCCTGAGGGCCGCAAACAGGCACGGTTTTCAAGGTTGCCCTGTACTGTAGCAGTAAACCATACACCTGTTGATGGTTTGAATTGCTGTGCACTTTAAATGTTTCAACATTGTACAGTGTTTGTAAATAAATGTTTTTGTACTGACTCCACCAACAAAAGAACATGTTGAATTGCCTCACATTGTTTCCATTTGCTCCTTTGACAGTGTAACACATGTCGAGGCTTGCTGCACTGTTTTTTTACTGCCTGACCGCAAAGCCGCAAGATCGGCAACATTGTAAAAAAAGAGCAATGAGCGCGCACTTGGCGTGGGAACTAGGCCAATTGGCGTGGGAACTTCTGTTCTAGGGCACCTAGAGATAAAGTTCTGTTAAACCTAGAGGGCTCAGATTCGATCACCATGTAGTCCTAGTTGTGGCAGGATTGCATGGCAAATTGGGACCCTCTCGTGGCAACAGAACGGAGTCAGGGAAATGGTAAAGTTTAGGTTTCTGCCATTGACTTGCATGGCAGAAACAAAAAGCCACTTTGATAATGTGCTTTTAAACTGTCTTTTGGTATCTCCGGTTCCGGGGGTCGTGGAAGGCTGATATTTGGCACTATGGCAAGGGTCCTTCCGCATGAGGACCAGGCGAATTACAACCTGCTCAGACCCACAGAACGGATTATTTTACATTATATTCGCGCAATTGGCGTGGGAACTACTTAGGGCCTCGGTCAAGTTCACGGACAATTGGCGTGGGAACTTCTATTCTAGGGCACCTAGAAATAAAATTAATTTTGCCCCCAGATGTTAGGAACCCCCTCACTTTACCCCAACAGGGTCCGAGCATGTACAGTACTGTACTTTAAAATAAATTAAATATGCAATTTTACTATTACTGTGCGCGCACGCACAGACTGTGTACTGAGCGTAGGTTGAACCGCGAAGGTATTAGACTTCAAAGACAACAGCTCGCAAACGCCCCCATGAGTTTTTACACGGCATTGCAGTATTGCAGACAGCGGGAATAAAATGCTTAAATCACGGGCGCGAAAATAACGCAATACACTCCGGGTGAAATTGATACAAAACCGCACATAACCGGGATAATCTGAAATTCGCGGAGCTAGCCGAGCTAGAATAAAGTGTGTCGCCACTGTATGTTTGTTTTACACCTTTCATTTATTTAAATCATGTGCCTTAATCACATAGCTATTTAAAGGAGGACAATTCAACACTCACTGTGAGGTAGAGATGGAGCTGGAAGTTAGACGGTTGTTCATGAGAAGGCGGAGGCTTATTTTGGTTGAGAGGAGAGGAGAGAGACAGGATGTGAGAGGGAGAGGAGAGAGAAGAGAGGTGGTGAGGAGAGAGGTGGTGTCCACATGCGTATCGCGAAAGGACTGTTTTAGATGAACTAAGTGAGGAGGAGATCATTAGTCGCTATCGATTGAGTTCAGCAGCAATCTTATCTCTTTATGATGATATCAGAGAAGATTTCGATTTTGTAAAAGCCAGAGGTTGTGAAGTCCCTGGTCTCGTTAAAATGCTGTGCTCATTACATTTTCTTGCTTCTGCGTCTTTTCAGACAACTGTGGGCATAGTAGGCGGGGTCCCACAGTTGTCATTATCGCGGGTCCTTAGCCAGTTTCTATGTGCACTGACTAGACGCGCTTGGAATTATATTCATTTTCCTAGAGAGCAGACAGAGTGGGTAGAACTGAGAAATGGCTTTTATACCTTAGCCGGGATACCTTGTGTGATGGGTGCAATCGATTGCACCCATGTTGCCTTGATCCCGCCTTGTCTGACTGAACATGTTTACCGGGACTGCAAACACTATCATTCTATCAATGTGCAGGTGGTATGCAATACCAAGATGAAGATTATGAATGTGGTAGCCAGATTCTCAGGTTCCAGCCACGATTCCTCTATCCGGAGAAACTCATCAGTCTTGAGGCTATTTTGGGCATGGTTGGCTATTGGGTGAGTACATAGTATTAAGTGTACCACTATGAAGTGGTCAAATTATGTTTGTTTAATGTATATTTAGTTTACAAGTAACATTATTATGATTATGACATATATTGTGTTTCATATACTTACATTTAAAAAGAGAAAAAATTAAATGCCATTGATACAAATTCGAAAACATTGTCAATACCACTATTTGTGGAGTGAATACATTTGGGATAATATATACAGACACACACAATAACACATTTAATATAAAATGCAACTTTTATGATTAGGCATACCTACATACAACCTCGCTATCATCACATCACGACATTACTTTGTTATTATACTAGGGATGTGTAGTTTTACATTTTACTATTTGATCATACTGTTTTAAATTGAGATATGTGAATGTTTGATGGTTCTCTCATATATGGATAAACACCTCAAATGTGATATATGTCATTTGTTTAACATGTGTCAGAATTGGAGCAAATAAATTTTTTGAACTAACATTAGTACATAGTATAATTTGTAATATTAACTTTTTAACACTGTATTATAGGGGACTCAGGATACGGGATCCGACCGTGGCTCTTAACCCCACTGGCTAAACCTCCATCACCTGCAGAGGGGCGATATAATGTGGCACACATATCCACTCGGTCGGTTATTGAGCGGACATTTGGAATGTTGAAAAGTCAGTTCAGATGTTTAGATTAATCTGGAGGTGCCCTGCAGTTCAAGCCTGAGAAGGTGTGTGACATAGTCATTTGTTGCTGCATTCTGCACAATATTGCACTGCGTTATAATCTTCAAGGCAACATATGGGAGGGTTTCCAGGAGGACCCTCCTGTCCATGCTGCAGGTGAGAATGAGCAGGCAGCCAGTGGGGTGGAGACACATTGGAATTTGATCAACACATATTTATCAAGTAAGCAACAATGTACAGTATATGTTACTATGAATATATACAATCCTTCTGGTTTATTACAATGACGTGTTAAATTCTTATTATCATAGGATAGTGATGCGTCTCCTCCTCAAACAGTTCTAACCTCTGCTGTATTTAAAAGCACATCTGGCTATGGTATGTTAAGCTGCCACACGTTGGATACAAATATGTCATAAATGGTTTATCATGTCTGCATGAGTGAACAATGTTGTGCAAGTACACATTTTATCTAATTGTTTGTGTTGTCTATGTGTTGGACATTTAATATTTTTTTCCCATGAAGAACTGTTACAAATGATAATGTTAAGTTGTCTTACCAAAAAAAATTATATAAGTCTATCATGTTTGCTAGTTTGGATAACATGGTTCATGTATTTTTTAACTGATAACAAATAATTGTAAAGTATAGCATACAGTTAGGTTCGGAAATAATTGGACACTGACACAATTTTCATAATTTTGGCTCTGTACGCCACCACAATTGATTTGAAATGAAACAACCGAGTTGCAATAGAAGTGCAGACTTTCAGCTTTAATTCAAGGGGTTGAACAAAAATATCGTATGAAATGTTTAGGAATTGCAACCATTTTCATACACAGTCCCCTTATTTCAGGGGCTCAAATGTAATTGGACAAATTAACACAATCATAAAAAAAATTTCATTTTTAATACTTTGTCGAGAATCCTTTGCAGGCAATGACTGTTTGAAGTCTGGAACGCATGGACATCACCAAACGTTGAGTTTCCTCCATTGTGATGCTTTGCCAGACCTTTACTGTAGCTGTCTTCAGTTGTTGTTTGTTCGTGGGTCTTTCTGCCTTAAGTTTTGTCTTCAGCACGTGAAATGCATGCTCGATCGGGTTGAGATCAGGTGATTGACTCGGCCATTGCAGAATATTCCACTTCTTTGTCTTAAAAAACTCCTGGGTTGCTTTCGCAGTATGTTTTGGGTCATTGTCCATCTGTAAAGTGAAGCGCCGTCCAATCAACTTTGCTGAATTTGGCTGAATCTGAGCAGACAATATATCCCTATACACTTCAGAATTCATCCGTCTGCTTCTGTCTTCTGTCACATCATTAATAAACACTAGTGACCCAGTGCCATTGGAAGCCATGCATGCCCATGCCATCACACTGCCTCCACTGTGTTTTACAGATGATGTGGTAAGCTTTGGATCATGAGCCGTTCCAAGCCTTCTCCATACTTTTTTCTTCCCATCATTCTGGTACAGGTTGATCTTTGTTTCATCTGTCCAAAGAATGCTGTTCCAAAACTGGGCTGGCTTTTTTAGATATTGTTTGGCAAAGTCTAATCTGGCCTTTCTATTCTTGAGGTTTATGAATGGTTTGCACCTTGTGGTGAACCCTCTGTATTTGCTCTCGTGAAGTCTTCTCTTTATGACAAACTTAGATAATGATAAGCCTACCTCCTGGAGAGTGTTCTTCACTTGGCTGGATGTTGTAAAGGGGTTTTTCTTTAAAATGGAAAGGATCCTACAATCACCCACCACTGTTGTCTTCCGTTGACGTCCAGGCCTTTTTGTGTTGCAGAGCCCATAGTGCGTTCTTTTATTCTCAGAATGTACCAAACTGTTGATTTGGCCACTCCTAATGTTCCTGCTATCTCTCTGATGGATTTTCTTTTTTTTGCAGCCTAAGGATGCCCTGTTTCACTTGCATTGAGAGCTCCTTTGTCCGCAAGTTGTGGGTTCACAGCAACAGCTTCCAAATGTGAATGCCACACCTGGAATCAACTCCAGACCTTTTACCTGCTTAATTGATGCTGAAATAACGAAGGAATATCCCACACCTGTCTATGAAACAGCTTTTGAGTCAATTGTCCAATTACTTTTGGTCCCTTGAAAAAGAGGGGACTACATATTAAAGAGATGTAATTCCTAAACCCTTCCTCCAATTTGGATGTGAAGACCCTCAAATTAAAGCTGATAGACTGCACTTTAAGCCCATTATTTAACTGTAACTTTAATTTATTTTGGTACACAGCCGAAATAACAAAACTTGTATCAGTGTCTAATTATTTCCGGACCTAACTGTATGTACGTGCAAATCTTAAAAATTATTAATGATTGATCATTAATCAGATGTCTGTTTCTTATCATGTTGAAATTTCATTACGGTTGATGGCAACACACTATTTTGAAGATCCTGATGAAAACCGGCATACACCGTGACAGGTATTGTTATAGTGTAATGTTTTTACATTTTTTCCTTTCAATCTATTATCGTTGCCACAGTTCATTAGTGTATTGTGTCCGTGCTCTTGGCTGGATTTTTGGGGTGTTGGACAGTGTCTCACATTGTTATTTCATACATTGGCTAACGTGTCCGTATTACCATTTTTCAAAACCAACTCATGCACATGCGCGAAGGGAACACTGAATGCGTATTTGGTACAACACATAGAAGTTTTTCATTACATCACTTGCATCACAATATGTCAGTTGTTGTTCACTGTATTGCTATGCTTATTCTTCATGATTACATTGTAACTATTCTTTATTTGTTTTTATTTAAAAAAATATTTTTTTTTTTATCTTATAGTTTTGTGAAATGTTGAAAAATATCTCAGTTGGAACCAACAGATTGTAGGCTGAAAACAGTGAGTGGGAAATATCAGTGTTGAATTTGTAGATCTAAAAGCATTATATTTGTTTTTCCTGTGATAATTATTAGTACAAAAATATAAAATTATTATTATTATTAATTTAACATCATCAGATTAATGAATTGTAATTTTTAATATTAATTAGTTTTATATTTTTTTTCATGTTATAATTTGCATATATATATGTATGTATGTATGTATGTATGTATATATCTATATCTATGTGTGTAACATATTTACCAGGCCAAAGTCCAGCAAAAAGAGACAGCACACTGTGTAGTATAATCCAAACTTCTTGTATAAAAACAAAGAATACACCGCAGCCAACGTTTCGGTCTCACAAGGAGACCTTTCTCAGGGCCGTGCAAAAGTCAAATGACAGTGAGCATCCATATACTGTATACCCCAACCCACAGTGCACCAGACAAACATGAACCAATCACCAACCCCGTAGTTACCTGTAGCTTGCACATCAGCTGTCCCACATGTACATTCAGCCAATCAGTGAAACGAGGCAATCATCCCCCGCCCGCAAGTGAAGGGAATTCAATTAGTGTCACTTAGAATCATTGCTGGATTTGTTGACATAAGTTAGAATCACTTAGAATCATTGCTGGGTTTGTTGACATAAGCTACCTGCGCCCGGCGCCTGGCTAAGCCGCGCATCACCCATTGGGCATGCGCAGCGGAGTACCAAGCTGCTCCGGGGAGCCAGTGGAGTATCAAGGCTGCGCATGTGTCTATGCACAGACTCAGTCGGTAAATCTCCCTTGCAACCGCAGACGCCAGCCTGCAGAACGCGAATGCGCAGCGCACTGCCGCACTGACAGGAGCGACACCGCACACCTGGCAGGACCAAATTAATAACATACTAGGATAGAAATAGACTGGCCTAAAGGTTGTGCAAAAGGACACTGCTGATCTGCAATAAGGCAAAGGGTAGACACACATAAACAAAGGGAAGTGAGGGTGTGCAAGGGAAGTGAAGGAACCATGGATAAAAAGTGACAACCACATAACAAGTCAAATAAAGCAGGCAAGGAAACATAAATGTACACAAGGCAAAATATGTTTTGGAAAACAGCCCAACTTCAACTCCTCACTCAGTCAGCCAGGTGCCATAGTTCTAAGTTCGTAAATGAGTCTGGCCTCATGCTGTAACAATATTCTGCCCCTGTAACCACCACGCGTCAGGACAGGGACCTGAAAGATGGGCATGCATTTCAGTGTCGCTAAGGAATGCCTCTGTTCTTTGAAATGTCAAGCGACAGGGAGGCATTTGAGATCCATGTCCTCAGCATTGCTCAACAGAGCTTTTCTAATTGTGGTGCGGTGCATGGCCATCCGCTCTTTAAGCATCCTCACCGTCTTGCCAATGTATAGAAGTCCACAGGGGCACTTGATATAATGCAACACGGATTTTGATTCACACTTTAATGCCTGGTGTATTTTAATCGGCATGCCACTATGCGGGTGACAATAACTGGGGCCCTGTTGCATGAATTGACAATTCATGCAACCATGACACCGGTATGAGCCTGTTTTTTTGGCCAGCCATGTCTAACATATATCTATGTGTGTATATTATTAATTCTTTACAAAACATGTATTATGCATGTTTTTTTTGCAGAAATTTATATTTTATAATATGATTGATGTTTTAAATTTTATGTTTACATTCAATTTGTAAATTGGTTTATGTAATGTGGTTTCATTCTGATACATTTACATATGTTACATGTGTTATGTTACACAAATATTGATATATTTCTCATCCTTCAATAAAATACATGATATCATTTATTTGTTTTTTACACTACACTATGAAGCCACAATTTTGAGTTGCACATAGTAGTGTTTGTAACCAAAAACATTGATGTAGTTGTTAGATTATAATTGAACATCTTTATTTTTAAGCATTTGGAATATAGATAATGCTAAATGTTTAAAATATTGTATTGATCTAGATACTAAATTCATTTATAACATGTATAAAAATATTACTTAAAAAATCATATAACACTGTAATAGATATTAGTTTTACTAAGAATCAATATATATGTAACTATCATGTAAATAGCATTATACATTTCAATCGACTGCACTCTAACGGCACAAACCACCAACATGTTCAACTATTTCTCCTATATTCACAAGATAAATATGTTCTGAAAACGTATCAGTTTATTGTGTGTGTAATCTTAATCCTGAAACAATTTAATTAATGTAGAATGGAGGAAAGTAAGTGCCAAGTGCAAAAATGGAAAAATACCTGCAATTAATCACTTCTAATGTTTTCCAATTGAATGAGAGGAAAGTAGCTTTAACATTTTATTTTCTTAAGCAAAGGGATTGAATCAGCACTAACACAGTAGGTATCTTGTAAAATCACTCAGAGAAGCCCAATAACCAAAACAAAGCAGGATAAAGAAAATTAATACATGGAAGCTGTGGTAATTTGATTTTTCCTTGATAATGGTAAGCACTACATGAGATAGAAACCCCTAGGAGTTTGACCTTGTACAGTATCTTCCCACCAAAGACATTAAAAGAATTTTACTTAATTTGAGTATTTCAAAATAAGAGTTTAAGAACTTTTAAACTTTCAGAATACTTGTAATAATGTATTTTTAAGGCTACATTAGAAAGAATACAAATATTTCAGTTAGCCCATTGCATATTTTGTACATAAAACATGCACTAAGACACAATAGATAAATGTGAGAAAAAATACCGCGCACCAATTTGGAATGTGGGCTAACAGATACCCAGAAGCCACTGTGTGACAAAAACCAAGAAGCATTAGATGTATAGAATTCCAATTCGTGATGAGAAATATACTTAATAGTTATAAACAGTGTTACATTTGTAGCGTGATATTAAATAGAATCAGATAACCACAAATACTTAGAGTACTATGGGAGTCTGCGTCTAGTCCATAACAAGATGGCTGGTCATCTCAGATGCTAATAGAAATAAAGAGAAAAAAAAACAGCGCACAACTCTCATAGTGTAGTTATATCAATTAAATTGTGATAACAGCAGGTGAGTATCGTACATACATCAATGAAATCTTTAACAGCATGTCATGTTATGGGTACATGTTACCACATTAGCACACAGCCCTTGTGGCCGATCCGGAACAGGTAGAGGTTGAAGAAGACCTGAAGGAGGTATCCTGGGCGTTTTAGGCCTGGCACACGTACGTACGCAGCTACAAAAAATGTTACGTCCTTTTGCATTCCTGGCCACCAAACGGTGTGAGAGATGAGGTCCAGGGTCCTTTTGGTGCCTTGGTGGCCTGCAGATTTGGACAAATGACTCCACTCAAGGACCGTCTTACGGTGCAGGGACGAAGTGAAGAGACGGTCCTGTGGAGGCGAGATGCCAGAAGGAATGTGACTTTGTTGACAGACAATGTCTTTGAGCACTCCAAATGATGTGGCCGAGAGAATACATTTGGGCGGTAGAATGGGTTTTTTCTGATACTCAGTCTTGTCGTCCAGGGAAAATTGTTGAGATAGAGCATCAGCTTTGAGATTCTTGGATCCAGGAAGATAGGAAATTATGAAATTAAATCTAGAGAAAAATAGCGACCATCTGGCTTGACGGGCTCCCAGGTGACGTGCGCCTTCAATGTAAAGCAAGTTCTTAAGAATGCGACAAGGGTTGTCAGTAGAAATAGGGGAGAGAAAAAGCTTTCCCAATGAAACTCCCCAAGGTCTCATGGGATTTTTGCGTTTCCCGACTTTTGGTCACAGAAATATGCAAAATGTCCAGAAACACCACAGTAAAGGCATAGACCGGAATTCTTGCGTTGTAATTTCTCAGATTTGGAGAGGCTAGTACTCCCTAATTGCATAGGCTCGGACGTTTCCGGGGAAGAAACCTCAGCTTGGCTCACCTGACCGGGATTGATCTGGGATGGTACGATGATGAGCCTTCTCTGATCGGCTCTCCAGGAGGCGACAATCCACCTTAATGCAGACGGCAATGAGCTCCCCCCAAATTGGTGGGACGGTCGTAGGCTGCCAGCTCATCCTTCAAGGCTTCCGATAATCCTTGCCAAAAGGCCGCGGCCAAAGCCTTGTCGTTCCAGTCAGTCTCTGCAGCTATAGTTCTAAACTCAAGAGCGTATTTGTTGACTGGACGATTGCATTGTGAAACATGAAAAAGTGCAGAGGAAGCAAATGCCTTACGATCGGGTGTATCAAACACTTTACGGAACTCCCGGGCAAAGGCTCCGATATCCTGTGTGAGGTCGGATCTTCGTTCCCGGATGGGAGAGACCCAGGCAAGAGCGTCATCTATAAGAACAGAAACAATATACGCCACCTTTGCGCGGGGCGCAGTGAAGCATGATGGGTTTATTTCAAATTATATAAAGCATTGATTCAAAAAACCCCGGCATTCGTGAGGGTCACCCCCATAACAGTTGGGGCAGGTAGACGCGGTTCTTGGGAGAAAGGCAAAGCTGGAATAGTGGGAAGATCAGGAACAGTAGACACAAGAGGGGAATGCGGTTCCTGTAGGGTACGAGAAAGAGAATAGAGGTTCTCCTGAAGGGAGAGCATATTTTGCTCATTACCCACAATCTTTTCCCTCAAGTTTAGACAGGTAGCTTGCGTGTGTGCGCAGGACTCTTCCTACCTCAGCGGGGTCGAAGTTTGTGTCGCTGAGCATACTATAATGCGTAGCTCACCACAAACAAAGTGCAACCGCGGTGCTGAGGTAGGGAATTGGTTAACGCCGACCCACAGCCATGCAGGCGCGCCTAGGATCTAGAGTAGTCATACAAGCCAGGTCAGGGTTATAGATTGGAGAATAGTAGAAGTACTTGCCAGATCTGGAGTGGAGAGTTGCGGATCGTCGGAGTGTGTAGCCAAGTTCGGGATTGGAAAGTAGTGGATCGTCGGGGTACGTAGCTAGGTTCACTATAGGAGAGTATCGGATCCTTGGAGTACTTAGCCAAGGTCAGTACTGGAGACACAAGAATGGTCGTTCGAAGCCGGATCAGGAGAGGAGAGGTGCGGAATCCAAGAGACAAGCGGGGTCAGGCAACAAGTGGTTAACAAGCAAGGCAAGGCAAGGTCACAGGAACTAGAATGCAGCAAAGCACACTAGACTATGCTCAGCAAAGAATGAATGCAGCAGGAAGGTATATAAAGGACAAGCCTTCAATAGACAGCCAGGGCGTAACCTGGAAGAAGATCTCAATAGTGCGCGGAGGAGTGCCCTAGGATGCAGCCTAATCAGGGATCAGTGCAGAACCGATCGCGCGCCGACTCGTGCGTGTCACAGAGGTCAGCGGGTGGAGCCTGTGGCGCGTGTCACTCCCACACTGGTCCTGGACGTCCCTATATCGAATGGGGGCGGGACCGATCGCTCCAACCCGTGCATGACACAGAGGTCAGGGGGCGGAGCCCAAGGCGTGCTTCACTCCCACGCCGGACCTGTCCATCACCAGAGCATTAGCGGAGCTTGGAGTGCGCATCAGTGGGGAGGCTGGATAAATGCACCCATCGTGCGTCAGAGCGGGGGGCGGAGACCGAATCCGCGGATGGGGAATCAGACCGCGCAAGATCCGTGCATGCGCGTGTAGTGGGACCACGAGACCATGCATCCTATTGAATGAGACTGCCAAGGACCCCGCTGTGTTAATCCGATGTGCAATTAGTCTGTCTGCAGAAATGTCACAGAATGTTTCAGCATTACTGGGGTATTGCTCCAGATTTTCCCAGGCAAGTGTTCGGATACTCGTGGCTGCATCAGTACACTGCATACACTTGGCCTCCAGCCTTCAGTTGGTCCTTGGACTCAACTCTGGGGCTTGAGGCCTCAAGAGCCGGTGCTATGCTCTTCCCTCACCACCTGATGGGATGAGGGGTATAGTCCTCACTCCCACTCCCCTAAGGCAGGGGATGGAATGTGACCAGAGCCCTTAGCACACTCTTCCGTGGGATCAGTCTCTCTCAGGGAAGAGACAACACTCACAAAATTTGCATGTGCAGCCCCTTAAGTACCCTGGGAAAGTGTCCAAGGCCTGAGCCCAGGATTGTGCAGAACACAGGCCTTGTCCCACCCCCTGTCACTCAAGGGAGCTGCTCACTGCAGGGGAAAACGCGGATTGGGCCTAACACTGCTTGCACTGATACCTGGAGTGGGCCTAACACTGTCTGCACTGATACCAGGACTTACATGCTATGCAGGGCAGGGTAGTAGCCAAAACCAGACATGTCTACAACTGTTTCTGACCTCCAGGTCTGTGAGTCTAGTAAACCATTCTGTTTCCAAATTACGAAGTCTTTGCTATTCAGGCCTGGGGCAAAGTCTGAATTGTCAAATATAGGGGTCATTAAAGATTTTTTTGTGGTCAACAAGTATCTGAATTTAGAAGCCTCCCAAATTGCTAACGAGTTGGTAATTGAGCACAGCGGTTCTCCGATAGATTTAGGAATCTGTTTGGGGGATCAAATTAGATTGTACAATTCTAGTGGCGCACATATTTCTTTCTCCAATGCTACCCAGCCTTTAAGATTGAGGTTTATGTGCCATTGGGAAATTTGGCATATTTAGCTTGCTTTATAGTAGGACAGCAAACAAGGAACCGCTAGCCCCCCTGCCAATGTAGGTCTCTTTAAAATCTTTCCCCTTACTCTCGGTCTTTTATATCTCCAAATAAACGTTGAGATCAAAGATTGAAGAGAGAATACAGATGTAGCGGCCGTTATTCGAACATTTCTCGAACTGAAAATTTGCTGCGGCAGACTAATGGCCCATCGGATTAACACAGCAGGGGTCCCTGTTGTGTGAGTCCTACCGGGCTCTGCCTGTCTGTAAGAGACCCGCAGTAAGCGATAGGCTGAATCAGTCACTGTAAATGCGCGCTTCTCACAGGCAATCGCAGGGTTTTTATTAAAATTCCAACACCACAGTATTGTAGCAGGGGGTCTCCGGAGCTAAACCGCATTGATTTCAGGACCGGGGACCCCCTGCTTCCCGAGATACAGGCCTCGTTATGGAGTGACGGTATCTCCTATGCATGGAAATGTCTCGCGTCATGTAAATATTGGTTTTATATGGGAGCACAGGGAGTGGGTTGTGTATTGGTGCTTGTATAAATAGAGAGAAAGATCCCCTCTGATGCACTCTACTCCACTAGTAATTAAAAATCAAATTTTTTACATTTTCAGAAAACAATAACTCAATTAAAACCTAAATTGTAACGCTTGCCGTACTTTCACTGAATGAAGTATTGTATTAATACTGAGTCAAATACTTGTCTTCTCACCATAGTGTTTGAAATCTGAACACATAAGACTATGAGACCTATGCAGTAAAGGTTAAAAAAATAATATCGCCAGGCCATTTATATCGCCGTTTTTTAGAGCGTTGCTATCACAGTATTCAGAAAGCCTTTGTTACCTGTCATAGCAAAATTCACAAAACTAACGAGTGGCTGCCAGCGATAGGATCAACCCTCTGAAAAGGCCTAACCCGGCGATTCCTTTCTGCTGCAGAGAGAACTGCTCAGAGAGAGTCGCCTCTCCCAGCGCAAATCTCGCCTGAAAATTATGTTATTTAATATACATTTTATTACTAGTGTAGATGTGCAGGGGGCTCCGGAGCAGAACCACATTGGTTTGAGGTGTGGGGACCCCCTGTTTCCCAAGATACATGCCCCTTTATGGGGTACCGGTGTCTCCTATGCATTTAGATATCCCGATCACATGACGCGGGACATTTGCATGCATAGGTGATACCGGCACCCCATAACGGGGCCTGTATCTCGGGAAGCAGGTGGTCCCTGGACCTGAAATCAACGCGGTTTGGGGTGGGTGGTTAGGCCTCCCGGGTGGGTAGCTGGGCAGGGTGGGTTAACACCTTAATTACTATAACGGTTATTAACCGCTAAGGTGATTAAGGGGTTAGGGGCCATTAGAATGTATTTTGCTCTGTATGCTTTCTGGCAATGGAGGACAAGGTGAATACAGATACTAGACTGACTGGCGCTTACCTGAATGATACTACAGCACCACCCAGTGGTGGAAAAAATGCAAACTCTTATAATTGGTGAAACTCTAGTGGACCAGTGACTGGAGCAACATATGAATGCCACAGTGCAACATGCACAATAAACACATATAAGAAATCCAATAAAAAATATATGATACAAATATGAAATATAAATAGAAAAAATGAAAAAATGAAAAATGTCTTGACCACTCAACCTCCAAAAAGGAAAAGCCAGGTTCCTCCAAAGATATTGGTGCACAGGGGATGAAGGAGTGCATCATAGACAGTTAAATAAAAACCCTGCGATTGCCTGTGAGAGGCACACAGTTAGAGTTACTGATTCAGCCTATTTCTTACTGTGCGTCTATTACAGAAAAGCAGACCCCGGTAGGACTCACACAGCAGGGACCCCTGCTGTGTTAATACGATGGGCCATTATGTCTGCAGCGGCAAAACTCGAGAATATATGGTAACCTACACGTGGCACAACGTAAAAATGTACCCAGGTAAATGTTCAGATAACGGCCGCTGAAACTGTAGACACGCCAGGCCTCCACAACAGAGAAGGTGTTGGCGCTACAGCAGATGATGCTCGGGATCCAGGCTGTAGGAAATTTAAAA
The DNA here is from genome assembly GCF_040206685.1 of Ascaphus truei. Classification (NCBI taxonomy): domain Eukaryota; kingdom Metazoa; phylum Chordata; class Amphibia; order Anura; family Ascaphidae; genus Ascaphus; species Ascaphus truei. The sequence goes on along the minus strand of NC_134489.1, from coordinate 49,411,367 downwards.
CCCCTCTGCTTACCCAATCAAAGGAACACTGTCGGTGGTTGCCATGGACGTGGGAGAGGCTATGTGCTAATGTGGTAACGTACCCATAACATGACATGCAGTTAAAGGATTTAATTGTTGTACTGTATGTGCTATACTCACCTGCTGTTACCACAATTGAATTTTTCAATTACTACACTGAGAGTTGTGCACTGTCTTTTTTTCTTTATTTCTATTAGCATCTGAGAGGACGAGCCATCTTGTTATGGTCTAGCTGCAGACTCCCATAGTCTTCAAAGTTTTTGTGGTTATCTGATTCTATTTTATATCACGCTACAAATGTAACACTGTTTATCCCTATTAGTGTATTTCTCATCACGAATTCGCATTCTATATATCTAATGCTTCTTGGTTTTTGTCACATAGAGGCTTCTGGGCGTGTGTTACAGTAGCCCACATTCTAATAGTATATCTGAATATTTTTCACAATATCACAAATTGGTGCGCGGTATTTTTTCTCACATTTATTTATGGTGCCTTAGTGCATGATTTAAGTACAGAATATGGAATGGGCTAACTGAAATATTTGTATTCTATCTAATGTAGCTTTAAAAATACATTATTACAGGTATTCTGAAAGTTTAAAAGTTCTTAAACTCTTATTTTGATATACCCAAATGAAGTATAATTCCTTTAATGTCTTCAGTGGGAAAATACTGTTCAAAGTCAAACTCCTAGGGGTTTCTATCTCATGTAGTGTTTGCCATTATCAAGGAAAAAAGCAAATTACCATAGCTTCCATGTATTCATTTTCTTTAGTCTGCTTTGTTTTGGTTATAGGGCTTCTCTGAGTGATTTTACAAGATACCTGCTGTGTTACTGCTGATTCAATACCCTTGCTTAAGAAAATAAAATGCTAATGTGACGGTGAGGGGGTAACCAGGCCATCAATAAAGGTATTATGCCTGACTGGTTACCTCTCAGCCACATTGGGTGATTTAGAGTGTCAGCTCTTGAACCCCGTTGAGGTACATGAAATGTATATGATTGTATTGCAATAAATAATTGATGTGTGTTTTATCTTTCCAGGAGTGCTAACCAGTGGAGATTCACAGACTATGGGTTTCAGGGGGTAGGGGGGTGGGGAGGTTGCGGTAAAAGTGTTGTCAGAATGTGTAGAATGGGTCTAGAGTTGCTGGCCACCCCACCCAACATTTTCTTATAGGAAGGTCTAGGAGCGCTGAAACTGAACGCGCACATCTTTTCAGTCAAACCTAGTGAATGGGGGATTTAGAAGAAATGGTGAAATATTTTTATTTTAACATTGTGTATAATGGTAAATGCTTATGCACTGAATATGAGCTGGGGATTTCAAAGGTCGTGGTTACGAGCGATCAATTGGCTACCAAGTTGGTGCTACTGTTGAGGTTCCCTTCTCATGTGAGGGTCTCTGCTCAGATGTGGATTGCCAAATTAGTATAACACAAGCCTGGGTGCACCCCAGATCCCAATAATGACACAGAGTCATGTATCAGTTTCCTCAGGCTCCGTAGTCAAGACTGCCGTGCCGAGTATCTGTATTACAGAATATATAGCAGTCAATAAGTTTCAGTTTCGATTCTCTGTAGACCGACAATAAGTTTCAGTTTCGATTCTCTGTAGACCAGCTGAATTACAGGAAACCGAGAGTTGGCAAAAAGGCTCCTGGTTGAGTTTCGATTCACCTCAGAAAGAGAGAGAGAGAGAGACTTATTAGCTTATATAAAAACATACTGTGTTATTTCCAAGCCTTGCAGTTAAAGCAGATTCAATATGGCGGAGTGCATACAAAATGGACGAATAGTTTCTTATAATACTTTATTACCTTCACACTACTAAGTCTACTCGGGTCCCGAAGTTGAAAGCCACAGAGATTGCCAAGGTGTGAATGCCATGCCTTCGTCCTGGGCAGAATGGAAGTCATCAGACTACCATTTGCCCAGACCTTGAGAAGCCTAACTCCACGGGTGGCTTCTGACTAACAAGTGGCAAAGGTGCCAAGCTGGCTCATGCCTCTGTCAGATTCTGAATCCACTCTTGCCTGGCTTCAGGAGACTGGCAAGTCTCTGATTGGCTGCTAGGAATTCTCCCACTCTCGGACTGGTTGGAGTATTTCATGAATGGGACTGAAATACTATAAGAAAGCCAGCAGCCAATGCGGTGTAGAGATTCTCTAGGACTTTGAGCGCCAAGACAGCAGTGGCAAATTTGAATCCGCCAAAAGATGCTCCAAGATAAATAGCTGCAAGCCGGCTTCTGAAATATAAGATCAAGAAATTTTCTAAGTCCCGACTTTTTCTGACCAAGTTCTAAGAATTTAATGTAGCAGTCGCGGTTGGGGATTTAAGTTGTTTTGCATTCCAGGATGTTTGACACTTACTTGTGGTACAGTTATTTCAAGGCTCTGGAGCTTGTACAGCGGTTTCGTGTTGAATTCCATGCCAATTTGGGTTCCAAGACATCTTGGGCTAAGTCCCGGTCAACTACAAACTTTGTTTCATGGACTGTAGAAGTTAAGAAAGTCTAGTTTTTTCACTCAGACCCCAAGTAAGTGTGTCTTTTCTCTTGTATATTGTAATCCACTGTGTGTACACCTGTTTCAACGAAATAAATGACGTTTTACCTCCTTGTTTTGCTCAATGTTATGATCCTGGTTTAAAAGGTGTAAATACCTGGTCTCCCATGACAGTTAAAGCTACTTTCCTCTCAGTCAGTTGGGAAACATTTAAAGTGATTAATTGCAGGTATTTTTCAATTTTTGCACTTGGCACTTACTTTCCTCCATCCTACAGTAAATAACAATCAATGATTTTATGTTTCTTGTTTTTTTGCAATAAATGTATATTTTATTTTGGTTATTGCCCCAAACCACATTTGTCTAATAGGGACAGTGTACATTAGTTTAGAGGGGGTGGATATGTTTGTTTGGAGGAAGGGCGGGTGGGTGTTAGGAGGGGTTAACTCCTTTACTAACTTAGTGGTTAGCCACTAAGATAATGAATCTTAAAAATAAATATTGGATATAGAGTATGGTTGAAGCAGGGGGTCTCTGGAACTGGACCCAATTGATTTCAGCTATGGAGATCTCCTGCTTCCTGAGATACAGACCACTTTAGGGTGTACCGGTATCCCTGCATTGTATAAATGTCCTGGTCACCGCCTCTGAAGTCTGAACCTACTTGAAGTTTCTTGAATGTTTAATATGGGATAAAATTCAGGAATACCAAATGGAAAACAAAATGATTAGTAATAGTCAGTATGGATTTATGGTCGTGTCAAACTAACCTTAGTTACAGATCAAACCTAAGGAAATAACTAAACAGCCACCACACAAAGAAATCCTTAACTCCGGAAAACAGAGCCACTTTAAAACTTTATCACATAAAGATAGAAAGAGCCTGACCCCTTCTAAGGTGCCACAACTATAAGGAAATATATATGCCTTCACCACTAGGCTATAAACACATAGTAGCCCCATCAGCAGCGGAGAAAACAAAGACTCAGTAAATGCAACACTGAATAACTACATATTATCAAGAATGTTTTAAATGTTCTAATTGGGAGACTTCCGATGGTGTCCACGGACATGGACCACGAATGAGGGAGATGTTTGGACCCTCCAAGATAAAATATTAAGAGGAGAAAAAAACTCTGAACTGACAAAAACACGGACATACGTTCTCCGGAAACAGATGCTCGCAACAACAATGTCCATAAAGTTCAAAAAGCCTACGACACAGGAGTTTACAACTTTCTTTTGGGGGAAACAACTAATGGCCGAAAATAAAGAAGTGGGTGCCCGCGTGGTCCTGGCAGTACGCACAGCTCCAGACCAAGACCCTGAGAAAGAAGGGGAATAAGGCGAGGTCACGAAGTTCTATCTTGCCAACCTGTTCAGGAGTATTCAACAATCTATGCAGACATCTTTTCAGACCAAACTAAACGAGGCAGTTAAAGAGATTAAAGATGAGATCTCAGCACTTTCCCAAAGAACTACAGATTTAGAAATTAAAATGGACGAAGCCCTACAATTGCAGGCAGATGCTGATGACGAAATTCTGCAGCTAAAACAAGAAATCCAACTCCTCAAAGAAGATCAAGAAGACGATGAAAAGAGAGAAAGAAGACAAAACATCAGGATTTGAAGTATTCCTGAGAAGGTGTCTGTGGCGGGAGGGGGTTAACCATGCCAATAATAAAGGTATTATGCCTGGTTGGTTAACCCTAATCCCTGTTGGGACTGAAGGGGTTAGACTTTATTGTTCCCATCATAACATGTTTTCCCCTACACTACCTTTATTGTCCCTATTTTGCAGCTTAGCCGCTAGCTGCTGTGGAAATGAATGAATGAAAATGTGCCTACTCTATTTGTGACACAAGGGGGAGCCTCTAGTGCTATGTGAAGAAGCGTGTCTTTGCCTGGGTGGCCGCTTTGAAGTACAGATATCACTTCCTAACCCATAGACCTCTAAACCGCAAAGTCAATTGGATAAGTGGTTTGCGGTCTAGCTGAAGTGGTTTTCTGTCAAAATTTATCCACAGGTTTCGTTAGCCACTTAATCTGAACATATTGGCGTGGGAACAAGGTTAAACCGCAGACCACATCACAGCCCATCCAATTAAGTGGCTAACTTGCGCTAGGAGTCAGCTAGCAATCAACTTTTTGGATCCCAGGTAGCTGAAAAAATATGGCTCACATACATATTTGTTTTACAGGTTATACCTCGTTTAACCGCTTCCTTGTTCAAACTGCTTCTGGGTCTAACGGCACACTTTATACAACCAGCACTTGAAATCAAACACACAGATAAGTATTCACAAGCTCAGAATTCGTTAGAAGCCTCTTTAAATAGGTTTCAACATCATATGTTTAAATATGGTCACCCACTAGGTGTGTTAGGTTAGCAATTAACTACCCACACCGACTCTGCCTCAGGCAGGAGAAAGGGGAAAAAAATTACAGGATATCAGAATACACTAGTACACACAGCACTTCCCTTTCCTTTTGGGTCTAACTGCACACGTTATACAACCAGCACTTGAAATCAACCACACAGATCAGTATACACAAGCTCAGAATTTGTTAGAAGCCTCTGTTTAAATAGGGACACCCACCAGGTGTGTTAGGTTAGCAATTAACTAACCACAACCACTCTACCTCAGGCAGGAGAAAGGGGAAAACAATTACAGGCTTCAATTACCACACACTTTAAAAATAAATTAACCCACTGCACACTCCCCAAATTCAGCCACCCCTGCTAGTAAACACTATTATACACAGCACTTCCCTTTCCTTCTAGGTCTAAATGCACACGTTATAAAACCAGCACTTGAAATCAACCACACAGATCAGTATACGCAAGCTGTGACAGTGACACGCATGTGCAGAAATGCTATGACACGCATAAAGTATGCGTTTCAACCAGGCTCCCTAGTGACACGCATGAGCAGAAATACTGTGATGCGCCTACTGTATGCGTTTCAACAAGGCTACACAGTGAGACGCATGCGGAGCTCACTACTACTGCATGTGCGATTATTAATATTTAATAGTGTCTCTTTCTTTACAGGCTAAGACGTCCAAGAGCAAGCCAGTTCGACGAAAAATAAAAGAATATTTTAAAATTGGAGGAAGAGACTATAGGGACCATTCTAGTAGCTTCGATAACTAACTCATTGAGCTTTTTGAGCACTTCCCGTATGATTTGGTATATTTGCTATTCAGAAAGCTCAGATGAGTTGCCAAACGCGTAAGGGGAGTGCATTCCCCGAGCGGTCTCGCTCATGCCCAAACACATCGTGCGGGAGCTGACAAACAGCTCAGCTCGCATTTTTTTCTAAGATCACGCTATTCTAGTAGCTCCAATGAGATAATCGGAGCTTTGAAATAGTGAGCTCATCACAGATCTCATCTAGCCACACTAAGGTTGTGTAAGGATACGTGTGGCACGTCAGCCTTAGTGCGTACCCCACTTACCCCAATCCGTGATCAGACCCCCGCTCCACCCGTAATCCATGGCACCTCTTCTCCTGGGATCAGTCGAAATACTGGGCGCACACCTCACGTGTTTCTTAATGCATCTGTCTCCGGTCCTGCTTCCGGAATCCGCCCACGCGGCGGCATCGTTTGTGCGCAGCGCGCACGTGTGGCACACGATCAGCGCATGCAAGGTCCGCGTCATCACACATCACCGGAGCTCCTCCCCACACCTGTCTCTCACACCGGAATGGCCAATAGTAGACACCGTTGCTGACGCGCCTCCACACCACCTTCTGCCTCATTGGTTGCTCTCTCCTATTTTGCTCAGCTGCCCCACTGCGAAATAGGCTAAGCATAAACCTATATTGCTTAGTGTTCACTGCTTCCTTGCCTCCGCAGTCCTGTCTTGTTTTTCTGTTCCTAGATCTCTGTTCCGGCCCGGCTTTGTATTGGACTCCGCTGTTCTCGACTCCTGACCCCGGCTACCAACGACAATCCGTACCTCTCAAACCCGAATCTCTGCAACATACCACGACTACTCTTACCTCTCCAATACAGACCACGGCTACTCACAATCAATAGGAAACATAGTAGCTCCAAGTGTAATCAAAAAATATATATCAATTACAAAAAAAGAAATTTTCCCTAGATTAAGGGGATGTTTTGCATGTGGGCGCTGTAAAATTTGCAAATATGTCACTAAATCTGCAGTTTTTACGAACATTGACAATACTAGATCTTATAACATTTCCATGTTCAAAAATTGCAGAACAGAGTTTGTGATCTACATGCTGACTTGCGGTTGTCACAAGAAATATATAGGTCTAACGACACGCATGTTCAAACTTAGGATTCTGGAACATATGCGACTAATCCTTAAAAAAGATCAGATACATCCGGTATCAAAACATTTTAGTGTATGCCAAGATGGGTCTCTCACTAACTTTAGATGCATACTGTAACCATCGAACAAGTTCCCATACATTATAGAGGCGGAGATAGAATTACCACACTTTACCGTAGGGAGGCCCACTGGATTTTTACACTTGATACACTAATTCCAAAAGGGTTGAATACAGAATGGGATCTTAAATATTTTCTTTAAAACTTTTACTACTTAGGAACGCTAATACATTGAATCCTTAACTGTTTAACCATGTTATTATATGGTTTCATCTTTCAACATCTGTTTTTGTTAGTAACATCGTCGGGTAATCTTGTTTTTTATTTCAAAGTTATCATTCATGATGATGAGACAATAATAGACTAATTAGTTAATTTACATTGATATCATATGTTTGATACGATTACCCCTTGTTATTCATTTATTCCAGCCAGCCAACCCCCCCCCCCCTCCCCTTTTGTTCATTGATTATGCCATGTCTCTTTATAACCTTTATCACCACTAGATTTTAATTTATTACATAGTGAATCTTTAGATATATGCACTGCATTTTTTATCCCTTCAAATGATTGTATGAATTCATTCATCTTCTTATTATTTTGGACTGTTAGATAATGTTTTGCACTTATCTTGTAACATCTTACAAAGACTTTATATCTGTGTCATCAGGTATACAAGGTGTTAAAGTTTGTTAATTAATATTATGTTGATCAACTCCAGCTGCGTGTTAATTGTACAGGAGGGGCAATATATATGAGATCTACTCACAGTCCCCATTATCCCCCTTGAGAAAGGGCTCTAAGGAGCCTGAAACGCGTAGGGTTGTATGTACTAGTTTTTTGTTTGTCCCCTTTTTCTATTTTATGTAGTCTTAATAAAGTTTTTTAGCCCTCCACTCGGTGAGCTGGTGGTGCATTTTTTGGACGCTAGCGAATCTTTATTCCAATCCTTATCCACTACGTTAAGCATAAACCTATATTGCTTAGTGTTCACTGCTTCCTTGCCTCCGCAGTCCTGTCTTGTTTTGTTTTTCTGTTCCTAGCTCTCTGTTCCTGACCCGGCTTTGTATTGGACTCCGCTGTTCTCGACTCCTGACCCCGGCTACCAACGACAATCCGTACCTCTCAAACCCGAATCTCTGCAACATACCACGACTACTCTTACCTCTCCAATACACACCACGGCTAATAGTAATTGCAATGATCCGCTACTCTCCAACCCCGACCTCGGCAAGTATCACTACTCTTTACTCTCCAATCCCGAACTGGCTACCTCGACTAATCTACACTCCACATGCGCAAACACTGCTGTGGGTGGCGTTTATATCAATTCCCACCTTGGCCTCGCGGCCACGCCTTGTTTGTGGGGAGGACTCAGTTACCGGGTGGCGAGAAGGAATTTTAAAGTAGGACTTAGAAAAAAAATTACTTTTCGTGCCTCGGATTGAAGCCGGGAGTCTCCAGAGCTGATACACAATACCAGCTCTGGAGACCCACATTTTTACTCCTTAGATTTCAATTAAATACACGAAGTACATACAATTCAGTCCCAAATATCAGTGTGATATTGGATCGTGCGCACATGAATGGGAAGAAGTGACAGGTTGCATTGCAATTAGATTGTTAATCCCCAATAACTCGCGATCACCGATTTGAGTTTCTGGATGGTATTGCAGAAAACACTAAATTTCAATTTCTGCACTTTTTCACATCACGGTAAAATGACGGCTAATTTACGTGAATATTACAGAAATCTTATGGCATGGATAGGTACGGATTAGGCAAGCGGGCATGGATTAGGCAAGCGGTCAAAAACCGGCAGTTGCAGCTGCAGGTATTTAGATTTACATATCCCTTGATAAATTAAGAAAATTAGGTATTAAACAACTATAGATGTTTTGTTTTCTTTTTATCAGAATAACAGTGTATATTTTAATTAAATCAAATTCATTTGGCCACTGCATTTATGTGATAGGAATCCCACTCATATTGGGCATTGAGTGTTAATTTGACAGATTTTGGACTTGGTAGTGTTCCTGAACTATTTTTAGCTCTTAGGACCCCTTGGTTCCTGAGGAACATAGGGGGCTATGCACTAAGCAGTGATAAGTAGTTTTAAGAGCGCAAAGTGCTCTTAGAACGTGAAGTTCCGCCGAGCGCGATTCACTAAGCCGCGCAAATAGGCACTTTGCGCTCTAAAACTGGCTTTTTCTTGAAATTTTTTCTAAGTCCAACTTTGATCGTACAATCAGCTGTTTGCGCTGAATCCTGCCCTTCTGCGGGATTCACAAAGCAACGCAAACTGATCGTACGTGAAAGTTGCGCTGAATAAAGCTCACCAGCTAAAGGCTGGTGATAAAAAAGCAGGACTTAGAAAAAATTCTTTGTTTACCTTTTTGCATGCGCAAAACCCATACAACAGGCCGGCGGGTGTCCCCGGCTCACCAAGTGGGGTACCAATGTGGGGTACCAAGTGGGGTACCAACAATGGCTGCTGGATTTATTTTAACATGCAATGTGGTGGTTTTAAGATTAAAAATTCATGTTTTGATTTGTGGATGTTTTATGTGTTTCATAATGGGCAAATAATATATTATCCATATCTGGATAATAGTTATTTTGCACATTATTGTACTGTGTGTGTTGGGGTGGGGGGTGGGGTGTATTGGCCCCAAGGGTATGTGGGTAGGCCTCCCATGTGGGTAGTGGGTGAGGGTGGTTAGGCCTCACGGGTTTGGGGGTTAGAGTGGGAGGGTATGTAGGCCTCCCGAGTGGTGGGTGAGGGTGGGTTAACCCCTTAATGACTGTAGCGGTTAATAACCGCTATGGTGATGAAGGGGTTAGGGGACATTACATTGGCTATTGTAATTGTTGTGCATGTTTTGCAGCATCATAGGGGCATGGGCAGAATGAAGATGAGGATTAAGACGGCCTTCATCGTGGGTGCCTGTAAAACGTAAGTGTTAAATGTTTTGACTGTATTTATTGTCATTTATATGTATTTAAAATGGGCAAATGCATTATTATCCATATGTGGATAATAGTAATTTTGCCCATTACAGTACTGTATGTGTTAGGGGGCGGGGGGATGTGTGTTGTTTATTGGGGGCAATTGTTCCCAATAACATGCTAATGTGCCTTAACCCCTTCATTGCCTTAGCGGCTATCCGCTAAGGTAATGAAGCTGCATTAATGTATTTTTATTAATAGTGTGTGGGAGCAGGGGGTCCCCTGAGCTGAACCGCATTGATTTCTGCCTCAGAGACCCCCTGCTTCCCGAGTTAAAGGCCCCGGTTTGGGGCATCGGTGCCAGTGCAGACGCCATCTTTATAGAGCCCACATCGCGTCTTGGACGCTATAAAGATGGCGGTGGCACTGGCACACGATGCCCCATACCGGGGCCTGTAACTCGGGAAGCAGGTGGTCTCTGAGGCAGAAATCAATGCGGTTCAGCTCAGGGGACCCCCTGCTCCCGCACACTATTATTTAAAATACATTAAAGCAGCTTCATTACCATAGCGGATAGCCGCTACGGTAATGAATTATTGTTTATTTTTATGTATGTTTTAATACTAGTGTAGATGTGCAGGGGGTCTCCTGAGCTGAACCGCATTGGTTTCAGGTCCGAGGACCCCCTAGTTCAGGAGATACAGGCCCCTTTATGGGGTGCCGGTATCCCCTATGCAAATGTAACGTGCGGCTTTTTTTCCTATCAGGTAGCGTACGTGAACTTTGAGTGCGATAGCAGAGGGAAAAAAGCTTGCACGCACGATAAGCCAGTTTTGGGCACGTCCGATAGGAAATGGGCTGAGGGCCTTAGTGAATCGCGCCGCCGGCTTCATTTTTTATCGGACGTGCTAATTTTTTTCAGCCCAGCGCGAAAGCTCGGAGCTTAGTGCATAGCCCCCATACTATTTTAGTTGCTTGTTTTCTTCCTTGATTTTTAAAGATGGCATCTTTAGTCATCCAATTGGAAGCTACAACATCATCTATTGCAGATTCCTGTTGACTAGGGGAAACCACATGATTTGGTGGTCATTTTGATCTCCTGAATGGGAGACCGAGACCGAGACCGGTACCTCAGGGACTGGGGCAAATTATTTAAAGCAAAAATGAATTTGTTGGTATACTGCTTTCAATTGCTCTTTACTTCTTCTCCCTTTTACTAGAATTGTGTGGAGAGCTATTCAAGCAAAAAGTTAAATAGCCATATAGTAAATAGTTGTTTGCTAAATTAATCTATTCCCTTTACAATAGATTGCTGCTTCACATACATAAGCCTGACATATATTTCTCTCAAAATTCTATGCGTGAGAAAGTAGCACTGATGTTTCTTTTGTTTGAACATTGACTACATACAGTATTATTATTAGTCACTCACTGTGTTAGTTAATGATCTGGGTAGAAAGGAATTGCATCAATTATATATGCTTCTGGCCAATTTTAAAGAATACAGGAATGACTTGACTAGATAATGATCCTTTTGAGCTTAGCCTGCTTTCTATATTTATCCTCATTAGGCTTGAATAAAAATGTACAGTATCATATTATCTCAGCTGCTCTCCACAAGTGGGTGAGCATTTATTATGAAATTGTGAGAAAATTAGATTATGAGTCCCTCACACCTTTATTTTGAAGGTTAATGATACTTCCATTCCAGTTAAAAGTTTGTAAAGATGTACAGATGCACATTTCGTAATGTTTATTACTGTGTGAGCCTTTTCACCCAAGTGTTTTATTTAAATATTTGCCAGTGAGGTTTGCAACATATAGTCTGACCGTCGCAGTCTACATTAGAGACAGCATGCAGTGTGCCTCTGCTCCAGCAATTCGGTGGTTAAACACCTAGCTAGGCAAGCTGCTAGGGTGTTTAAGTTAGCTGCTGATTGCAAGGGGTTTAAAAAACAGTAAGCAGCCTGTCAGAACTGAAATCGACCCCAACCAGCAAGGATGTCAGTTGGAACAGTTCTCAGGCCTGCTGGATGCAGGGCCTGTTGTTTGGACCAAGCAGACTGCGTGAAAGGTTCAGAGAGAGATAATTCGGGGGTTGTCCCTTACAGAGGTAGGAGGGCTAAGTATTGGTAAAGAGCTTAGCTCTCTAATCTGTAGTTAAGGAACAGACAAGCATGTTAGTTCAGACTCCAGAGGGAGCTACTGTAGGTATTTTGTTTTCACTCCGGTTCTGTTTTACACCCTTTTGTTAATAAACCTGAAAAGCAAACCCTAGATTTCCTGCCTTAATGTTAGAGAAAAGACCCTGCAAAGTGGCTGAGTGTCACAGGAGACCAGCACTTTTAACACCTTTATACCGGATCATTTGATTGAGCAAAGCAAGTAGGTAAAATACATTTTAATTTATCTCCACAAAATGACATACACACAATGTTACACAATTACACTCAAAATACACTTACTGGGATGGGGGGAAACGAAATAAGTTGTTTCCAAAATGAAATCTTGGAAAGCAATGTCTCTAGGAGAAATTTCCCAGATCCGGGAGTTGCGCGCAAACAGAGCTGGAAACAGTCCTCAGTCAGCGGCGTCAGTCACAACCACTGTGTATTCCGACGGAGCTGCTTCCTTCGTTTAGCCACTGCTGTATTGGTACTTGGAATCTTAGTTCTTTAGAAGTCTTGAAGCTTGTTACAAAATCTTAGTTAAATATTGTAGAACTTTAGATGACTCTTGTTACGATGTTATGGACCTGTAGAACTGATTCCTGACAGACTGCACAGATTCTTATAGGGTTAAAACTCCTATACCTACCCTGTGCAGCAAATCACTCCATGGGAATAATTTCCCACACCTATCTCGGAGTTGCCAATACATTGCAAACCTGGCAGAGGTGGCTTCTCATTCTGCTAAGGGCATGCGCGAACCTTGCACCTTTGCCGCTTAGCATATGAGACCCAACCTCTTTACCTGGCGACACTCAGTCTGGGCGAGCCACCATTTGCCAAACTGCCCGGACTTCGCACTAAGATGGGGGTACTTGGTTTATTCCGCCCGCCCTGACACCTTAGTAGCTCTGAGACTTTCAACTCCGGACCTCCACAGACATTGTGGCGTTATGCCAGCAGGATGTTTTAGAAGTCCGGAGCTGGATATGCTCAGCTCATTCACAGTACTTTACTGACATGCATTTCTAAGTGAGCGCAATCATAAAATGAGTTTTTCCCGGTCTCTGGTGTTTTGAATGAAAGTCCAAATGTGGCTGACATGTTGGAACAATTAAAATAGGGGGACTTTCATTCACCAATTTTTATATAATCTTATAATCTTATAAAAATTGAGTTACATGGTTCTTCATGTTTCCGAACGACACGCACTTTTCAGCAATTTTCAGCACTCTAGGAGCTTCCTAACGTAAGTTAGCCAAAAGCTGTTTTCTACACTGCTTTAAAAACATTTTCTCACTTTAGATTTATAAGTAAAACATTTCTACATTCTACACCATACTTAGAAAATACTTGTATCTCGCCACCTTATACCTACCTGAACCCCAACCTGGCACCAAGCCGGGCATAATACCTTTATTATTGGCTTGGGTTCTCCCTCACCATCACACTGAGTTGTCACAATTGGTGGAGAATTTGGACACTCTAAAAGGCATAGGACCTAAATGTCTGAGAGTTTGAAAAACAAAACACATACTCTTGGGCCTCATGCAGTAAAGGGCGGAAAAAAATTGCTAGGATTTTTAAATCACCATTTTTGGCAGTGTTGCTATCACAGTATGCAGAAAGGGCCGAATACCAGTGATAACAACATGTGCAAAAATGACGAGTAGCCGCCGGCGATAGGATCGGTCCTCCAAAAAGGCCTTACCCGGTGAGTTCTGCTGCAGAGAGAGAGCCGCCTCTCCCTGCGCAAATATTTAATTTTTAATTTCAATTTTAATAATAGTGTAGATGAGCAGGGGGTCTCAGGAGCAGAACCGCTTTGGTTTCAGGTCCAGGGAACCCCTGCTTCCTGAGATACAGGCCCTGTTATGGGGTGCCGGTATCTCCTATGCTTTGAATTCCCACGGTCACGTGACGGGGGACATTTAAATGCATAGGAGATACCGGCACCCCATAATGGAGCCTGTATCTCTGGAAGCAGGGGTCCCCGGACCTGAAATCAATGCGGTTCTGATCCAGAGACCCCCTGCTCATCTAGACTAGTATTAAAACACAAATTTAATTAATTTAAAAAATCATTATAATAGAGGCTATCTGCTATTGTAATGAAGCTACTTTATTGTAATTTTTATTAATTGCGTGTGGGAGCAGTGGGTCTCCTGAGGTGAACCGCATTGATTTCAGCCTCGGGAACCCCCTGCTTCCAGAGTTACAGGCCCTGGTATTTAAATCTCCTGGTTATTTCACGAGGACGCTTTAAAACTATATCCCCAATCTGATTGGTTGTAGTCGACCATGTGACTCCCTTTGGATGACGACACATCCTTTCCCCAAAAAACTTGTCACATGGTCTACAACAACCAATCAGATTGGGGCTATAGTTCCCACAATCTGATTGGCTGAGATACCATGTGACGCCGGCGATCTTGGATTTTGTGACGTCATCTTAAAGAGAAATTAAGCACAGCCATTCTGATTGGCTGGCTTCATTTCCTTTACATGACGTCACCAAAAAAAAAGGCACATGGTTTTCACTGGCCAATCAGGCCCGTGGGAACCATTTGCCGAAAATCTGACGTCATAGGCCTATAAAAGCCTATGCAGCCTCATTTTACGGCAAGAAGCTGAGGAGGAAGGACCTTCTCCTCCAATAGGAGAACAAGGACGTGCCTGCGACAGATACAGATGATGAAGAAGATACAGATTAAGACCCCAGAAGACCCCGAAAGTGACGAAAATGGATTACAATTTACAGAAGAAAATAAAGAAAGAAGAAAAGAACTCTGGATTTTTTTACCTGTGGATCGTTGGTGTTCCAGATAGTGGATTGGTTCGAGAGCTTGCGGAACCACGGGAATTGGAGGGTGAAGACATCTAAGGGTAAGGAAAAATATTAAATGTATGTTATTTTTATTTTACAGGTTTCTTTAATTTTATTTTTATTGTGATTGTATTTTTTTGATGACCATTCATTGCCACTGTACTGTATGTATGTATGTATGAAAGTATTTTTATGGATATACATACATACATATAGGGACAAGCAATGGTTGTTTTCACAAATGCTTGCTTTTATGTATTTTACAAGTATATTGGTAATTTGTTTTTTAATTATTATGCTCTTTATTTAGTGTTTGTATTTAGTATGCTGGTATTTTTGGTGGTGTTTTAAATGATTTATTTCTGGCTTTTGATTGGTGTTTGCTTTTTAATGTTGGATTATTTTGTGACTTTTGTTTTACAATAACGCAGTTTATTTGGATGTTTATTTTATTTATTCATGGTTTTGTTTTGGTGTTTTAATTGTTTATTCTGGGCTTTATTTTGGATTAGATTAATTGATTTGTGTTAATTTTGTTGTGTTTACTTCTTAATTTGTTTTTATTTTGTGATTCTTTGGAATGCATAGGAGATTATTTGTGATTGTTTGGAATGCATAGGAGATTGTTTGTAATTGTTTTTTTTTTAAAGTTGACCATTGTCTGGCACAGTGTTAAACCATGTTCATATTATATGGACATGATGAACACATGGGTGAAGGGTGGGCATACTGGGTCCAGGGTGGGTGCTTAGGCCTTCCGAGTATGTAGCAGGGCAGGGTGGGTTATCCCCTTAATTACTATAGCAGTTATTAACCACTAAGTTGATAAAGGGGCTAGGGGCCATTAGATTGTATTTATTATGTATTCTTGCTGACATCGGAGGACATGGCCCTGCAGCATGCTGACGAGGATGCCCTTCACATTGCCAGAGGTAAGTAGAACTGTTTTTAATTTACTTTATTATTATTTATTATATTATTACTTTATTTATTCTGCATGGCAAATGTTGTGTTTGAAAATGGGCAAATAATCTATTATCCATATCTGGATAATAGTTATTTTGCCCATTACTGTATTTTATGTGTTTGGGGATGGGGGGGGAGCTGTATTGGTTTAAATGTAGGACATGTTCTGTTTTTTAAATACAGGATTGGAACCGCAGGCCAGCGGAGACCCACGTGGACCACCCGAGGACACCCAGACACCCACGGGTACCACCCAAGGACCAGCGGATGCCCACGGGTACCACCTGATGACCCACGGACACCTGCAGGGACCACCCAAAGGCCCCCATATCCCTGTGGGAACCACCCAAGGGCCCACAGACCTCTGTGGGAACAACCTAGGGCCCCCAGACACCTGAAGGCATAACCCTGGAGGCCCACAGAGCCTGGTGGGGACCACCCAAAGGCCCCAAGACACACGTGGGTATACCACGGGGTGCATTGTGGGGCCTGCAGATACCCATCGGGACCACCATGGGACCCCACCGGCCTGGGCTATTAATCGAGTGTGTAAAAAAATTAATCACATCACAGGGGGTGGGTGGGTTGTGTATTGGTGTTTATTAGATATTGTAATGGTTTATTCGGGGCCTAGGAGGTGGGTATAGGGCTGTTGTGTGTGTGTGTATTTTTTTTTGTATTGTGTGTAACGGGGGTGGGTGAAGGGGGTATTAGCCCCAAGGATGGGTATTTAGGCCTACCGGGTGGGTAGCTGAAGCCGGCAGGAAGCTGGCGATAAGTGGCTTATCGCTGCTTACTGCATGATGCCCTGTACAGTATGTTTTTTTTAATGGATGCTCAGCAGGAGTAAAAATGAGTTAATAAAAGTTTTCATTTGTCTTTAGAAATGAGAACACAAAAACTGACGTGCAAACACAAACATTAAAAAATAATGAAAAAAAGTGTCCAAAAAATTGTGAATGTTCTGTATGTGACATATAAATATAAATGTAAAATGCTTAAATAAGGTGAAAAAAAGGGGCTAGATCTTGGACACACTTCAGATCTGCCTATAAAACCTATAAACTTCAACTTAACGAAGACAAAGATGAAAGACAAAAGAAGAAAAACCATATCAGTTTAATAGAGTCAAATACTCAAATGTATTAATAGTGAATAAGTGATAACTCGCAAAAAAACAGTATAAAGGAACCCTATATTGAATCAGGATTATTACACACAGCTTGTTGAGATTGCCTCTTCTGGAATGTCTCTGTGGCGTGCCGACCGCTGCAGTCAAGTCAAGTAGAATAAATGGAGTGAAAAAAAAATTGAGAGAAAAACAGTGCACAACCAAGATAAAGGGTCCAGTGAAAAAAAGCTTGTTTATCAAGAAGCATTAGTGTCATGTTCCCTGAGCACTTTTAAACTCGGTGGTCCAGCTGCACTTTCGCGCCAAACCATATTGACGTCACAGCATGTGCGCGCATACTGTGCGCATGCGCTTGCCTTCTTCACACGTCCCATGCATCTGCTCAGTTGGGCACCTCATAACGGGGCCTGTATCTCGGGAAGCAGGGGGTCCCCGGACCTGAAACCAACGTGGTTCAGCTCTGGAGACCCCCTGCATATCTACACATGAATAAAGTTTTGATTACAAATATTATTTTTTTGCCGATATTTGCGCAGAGAGAGTGGCGGATCTCTCTCTGCTGCAGGCTGATCTCGGCAGGGGAGACCTTATCGGCATGTTATCGGCAGGCAGACTGTCTCACCACCGGCTACTCGCCATGTTTGGAAATGTTGCTCTCGCAGGGATTCGCCAAGGATTCGCCCATTCCTGCATACTGCGAGGGCAACACGCAAAAAACATGGCAAGTTCAAACCCCTGCCGAAATAACTTTTTCGATGCTTAATGTATGAACCCCTATGTATTTCATTGATTTGTGCATTATAGTTATGCCACATTGCTTACTTCTGTTATGGATTCCTGAGTAACTTAATACTGCATTATACGGTTCACATTGCTACCATATATTATGTATGAAACACTAGTTATATCTGTTATGAAGATCAGAATAACTTAATATTTCACTATTTAGTTTTTATAAGTTTAATTTTCAAGTTCACTTTGTGCATATTGTCTGATGTAAAATCCTTAGGTAATAGGTGGTCCCAGCAGGGAAGAGAAAGCACAGCCGTGCAAATAAGGGGTTAATCTGGGGCTACAGCATGTCTGATGAAAAACTCTTTAATGGATATGTGACAACATGGTGCAGACAAGTAAAAAACGTTCCCCTGTGTCTTATGCACACAATTGTGCTGACAATTCAGTAACAGTCAGACCAAATCCTTAGGTTGTATGTGTAACCCGAGCGAACCGTGTTACAAGGCAGTATTGAATTGTAGGCAATTGGGGAATGGCCACAGTTCATTGGTTAGCAAGGGATTTAAAAGACGCAGGAACAGCCTCAAACGTGACCCCCTGACGAAGCACACAATTGCGAAACGCGTAGAGGTCACGTGAGGCTGTTTAGTACGCCTACCCGTTGGCTGGTGCCAGATGTCTGGGGAGCTGAAGCGGACAGAACATCAGCTGTTGATCGGTGCAGCCCGGACAGTTACATCAGCACAGATCACAGCAGTCCTGCTTTTCATCATTCCTGGTTAGTATTTTGGCAAACCGCAGTGGGATTTTTCTGTTATGTTTTTTTTCTATGTTTACAACTGAGATGTTGGTTAGTTGTGTATTTGTACTCACTAGTTTTTTAATTGTTGTCCATCTGTATCATTGTAGTGGTTGTGCAAGTAGTGGCAATCACCCGTACACATATATTGTTAGTGTGTATAATTCTATGTATTAATAAATATTGTGTTATAATTTTTACTTACAGTTTGTCGTCTCTATTGAGCCTCACTCACATAATTGGTGATTTTTAATATTCACCAATTGGCAATATATATTTTTTATATTTGTACACTATACCTCTGCAGCATGGTGCTGCATATTTCTTTCGTAACCCCGGTGCGTTGTGTGCTGTATGCATCTCTGTTTTTTTTGTTAATGGAGAGAACGCCTTTGGGCATTCTTACATAGGAGCATTTGTGAGTACTTCCATGCATCCAGCAGCAAGGGGCTTACTTCATTTGACAACATTTGACAGCATGAACACGGCTTCCCTGCTTCCACTTAATACAAAAGTGTTTTCTTTATTTCTATAGAGCACAGTACACTACAAAAGTTATGAGAAAGATTACATAAATGAATAGTGTTTTTTTTAATAAAGTGTGAAACTGCAACAGTAGGTATGTACTGTACGAAGTAGTTAGACAAAGACACGTGTCCATTTTATCTTTTCTCCAGACACTTGCATTCATAGTATCATAAACAAAGATATTCAGTGTGCCACCTGCCGGTCACACACTAAACTGCAACAACACAATTAATAATTAATTAATAATTCTGTCTGACCACAAACGAGGTCAGTGCAAGCTCAGTGTGAGTTTGTTGCGGGCTCAGTGCGGCAAAGTGTGCAGCAAGGTCGGGGATGAGGTGCACACTTTTGGGCGCAATTTCACATAAATCATGCTTTATCTGTATGTTAACCTGGTTATCCTGGCTTGCCCACTAGCTCAGCCAGTCCAAGTCTACTCCAGTAATGTCTCCGGTAAAGCACAAGATTTCAAAATGCAACCCATGCCTATTTGTAATGTAAATGTTTAGCCTTTTTGAAAAGTGATGGAACACAATCCAGCAAAATAGATGCAAATGTGGATACTTCAGTAATTAGGTGTATTTGTTTATGCTGTCGCAATTTGTAGTGATTCTTTGTTGCAAGGTAGGAAAACAATGTTGTAAGCTTTAAACATAGTATGCTAATGTCATAAGGTACCTTTTAAGTCATGTTGATTATTAGACATTTCGGAAACACTTCAAAACGCCTCCTCAATATGATGTGTTTTTCCCTAAAATGTGATTCCATGTCTCAAGCCTCAAAGGGATAATAATGTGGCCAAATTAGTGACCTTTCATTGAAATATCGGCAAAGTGAAAAAAATATCATATGTGTGTTTTATCTATATAGTCTCAAAATTAATTAAATCTATCAATTATTTAGAATTTCATTAGCGAATCTAGCAATTTTCGACAATTCAAAATTCTCTAAAATTAGCATGTTAAATGTAATGGCAATGCACATTGGCTCAATGCATAGCAAATCGTCTGCAAACCTTTACTGAGCTGTAGATTCTTTTGTGACTAGAAATGGGAAAATGTTGCATGGTTTGCGACCTCATGTTAAAGGTTTGATTTTAGTTATATGCTTAGGCAGTTAAGCTTTAGGCAGTTACACTTTAGGCAGTTATGTCCAAGCATTCAGAATCCCATAACATAAATAGCTTATAAATTTCAGTGATTAAGGAGTTAAAGTTTCTGTAATATGCACAGAGTGAAAGCTACTTAGACTGAAGTGCATCACCCATTACTGGAAGGATGTTGTGGTGTAAAAGGTATCCAACAATAGCATTATTAATGTTTGTCCGTACCTGAATTTAATGGATGATTAAGTATTTGGTTTGCCATGCAGAGAAAAATTTACAGCATTAACAGATCCAAATGGCTTAACAATGGTCTTCTGCTCCAAATGGTTCCATTTTTTTTTTTTTTAGAAAAGATAACCCTGATAGAAATAGAATAGAACAAGGGCAAGGAGTCAATGTTATACATGAGTTCTTACAATAGTTGGACATTTCAATATACAATTATCTAACACATTTTGTACATTAGAATGTTTAAAAATAGACGGTATCATACAAGTGTTAAGTTATTAAAATTAAGAAGACACAGAAGTATTGTTTTCTAATAATGTTCTGGAACAGATTGTTGCTTCTGTCCATCCCCCCACCCCACCCCCTTTCTCTTGTAGCTTCTGCCTGTCAGCTTTATTCAGTTGCATGCCTATCTGCTCTTAAGACTGCCAGTGTCTGTGTGTTAGACACATTGTTTCAATCCCTGATCTATCCACAGCCAGTGGGTTGCTATAGCAACCTCTCAGCCCTCTTATGTGAAAATGGGCTATTCTACCCTCCCCTGTGTCTGCTGACAAGATAGTTCAGTCCCATCACCTTTCTTCTGTGACACTTGCTCCTCACTTCTTTTTCCACCCAGGACAGAGTGAGTACCTGCCATGCTAATACCCCTGGCAAGGCCTTTCCGTTTTTACCACACGTCATTCCCTTGATACACTCATAGAGAAGCACTCTCTACTACACCACTACACCTACAAGAACCCTTTGTTTCTCTACCTCTGCAATAAAGATAGAAAAGACAAAAAGGACTTGTGCTTTGGAACAGGGAAGGCATGAGTTAAGCTATCTGGGTCCATTCACATCCTACATGTGACCATGGTACCAGAATAAATATCATTTTCTGATCATCCTTACAATCTAGTTACCTACATTTTCAGATAAAAAGTCGTCAGTCTTATGTCACATGCTTTGTATTCATCATTATATACTATATTTATCAATGTACACTTTGTACTGGGGTGAAATGTATTCATATAGCTCATAAAATGTAGCTATTGCTACACAATGATACAATAAGGTCCATTTTTGATATAGAAGTAGCATTATAGAATTTATTTAGAAAGAAGAGAGCAGGAAAAAAGGGGTTGAACTGATGTTTTATGTAACAGATTGTCTAAAAATACTGAAATAGAAGTGTTAGTTTATACTGTATATATTTTTTGCAAAGTGGCACCTTAAAACTCTAAGGGACCCATTCTAGTAGTTTTGATAACAAACTCATTAAGGTTTTTGAGCAGTTCTCGCACAATTTGGCAAGGTTGCTATTCAGAAATCCTTGATGAGTTGCCAAACTCGTACTGGGAGTGCATTTTCCTCTACATTCTCGCTCCTGGCAAAACTCACTGAGCGGGAGCTGCCAAACAGCAAACAAGCGCCATTTCGATAAAATCACTCTATTCTAGTTGCCTCGAGAATCTCAGCGGGGCTCTGAAATAGCGAGTTTATCAAAGATCATGGGATTTGAGAGTGGGACTTAGAAAAAAATGCATTTTTCATGCATCGCATTGAAGCCGGGATTCTCCAGAGCTGATACACATTAATACCATTTCCGGAGACACCCGGCTTCAATCCTTTTTCAATAAAAATACATTTACAAGCAGCTTCATTACCTTAGCGGCTAACTGCGAAGGCAATGAAGGGGTTAAATACCAGTGCCCGTTTTATTGTGGGTAGCGGTGGTGGGTGAAGGTGGAATTTGGTCCATGGTGGGTTTTTATGCCTTGCGGGGGTGTTGCGGGAGGAGTAAACTCCTTCAATACCTTAGTGGTTACTACTGCTAAGGTAATAAATGGGTTAACCCCTCCGGCTACCCACCCGTTAGGCATAAACACCCAACACAGGACAAATTCCCTCTTCATCCACCCCCTCTGCCCCCAATAAACAGGGAACTCATGTTTAACCAATCAAAGGCACTAGGCACTCTCTTTTCTGGAAATATTACATATATAGTGATTTATAGATTAATGGTGTGGCGGTGAGAGGGTTAACCAGGCCAATAATAAAGGTATTATGCCCGGCTGGTTAACCCTAAACTGTGTTGGGACAGAAGGGGTTAAAATGTATTGCAACCATCAGTCTATGTTTTCCCCTACACTATCTTTTTGTCCCTGTTTTGCATATAAGAAGCTAGCTGCAGTTATGCTGAATGAATGAAAATGTGCTAACTGTGTAACTGTGACACAAGGGGGAGCTTCTAGCGCTGAACCAAGCGCTAAGTGAAGAAGCGTGCCTGTGAATAAGAAGCTGCTTTGAAGATGGTTATCACTTCCTAAGCTGTAGACCTCTAAACCGCATAGTCAATTGGATAAGTGGTTTGCGGTCTAGCTGAAGTGCCATCTTGTCAAAATGTATCCAGCGGTCTTGTTATCCACTTAAGCTGAATTGTTGGCGTGTGTCTGCGGTTACCAATCAAAAGCCAGCACGGATACATTGTATGCCGGCTTGTAACCCAGACCAACTATAGGTCAAACCACAAACCACATCACAGAGCCCATTCAATTAAGTGGATAACTTGCGCTAGGAAAGAGCTTGTACAGAGAAATTTTGGAGTGCAGTTAGTTACACATGTACCATGAACATACATATGAATTTTATATTTGTTACGCATGCAGAACATACATTTATAAACATACTGTATTTCCATGGTGTTTTAAATGCAAAGGCAGGAATCCCTTTTTGCCTGTCCGGCAATAAATCCATTTACATGCCCATATGTTATGGATGAATGAGCTATGGGATTTTTCATCTCTGGACTTCAAAGGGCACATGCTAAGGTGATGCACCAGTGTCTAAGAGAAGTTCGGAGTTGAAAAGCCTCAGATACACTAGGTGTTAGGGTGACCAGGATATTGTTAAGTACCAGATACCGATGTGAAGTATGGGCACTTCACACTTGGTAGCCAAACCCCAAACTTACTGTCACCAGGTAGGAGGTTGGCCCGGAATGCTAAGTAGCTCAGGTGTGAGGTTAGCACATGCTCTGTGCAAACTGGTAAGCAACTTCTGCCCTCTTTGTAAGATACTGGCAAGTCTGGGATAGGTGGAGAAAATTATTCCCATGAGAGGATTGGGTTTATATGTTAGGTATAGGACCCTTAACCCTATAAAAATGCCTGCAGCCCAGTCCCAGTCAGATTCATCTCAGATTTAACAAAGAAGCGTCCAAGTACAGCATCAGCAGTTCTGGAGTTTGAGGGGTTAACTACACCGTAAAAAAGAATTGCACCCCTCTTCCAAAATTCGTTTGAGCTGAGGATTCCCGAACGAATCCTGTAAGGACATTACGAAAGACTTCCTCTTGGCGGAGATATAGGGCTGGCAAGTTGCGCCCCTAGCCAAGGACAGTCGCACGGCTCACATCGCATGCAGGGGTGCCCAGAGACTTTGTTTCATTCCTTGGATATTTTATTTTGTTTCCCCATCCCAGTAAGTGTATATTGACTTTAATAGTGAAGTATTGTGTTTGTCTTAAAAGGAAATAAATTACAATTTATTTTACCTGCCTTGTACTGCTCAATCCAGAATCCCGGTATTATTTGTTGTTAAGACCTGGTCTACCGTGACAAAGGGGTATGTGCAATCATAAGTGCAACAAATGAAGACCCTTTATTAATCATTCACTGCAATGCACCATAAAGGGGGTTGGGGATGTGTTTTTCTACTTTACCAATATGCCTTAGTTTGATCTAACATACTTTGCTACATTTGTCATGTTGGAAATTGTAGCAACTGCCATTTCCCTGGTTTTAGCATTCATGCTGGTGTAACAGTGTTTCCCCCACCCGGTAGCAGATTTGGCCATTACTAGTCGTGTGGTGCATGATACCTGCTGGTAAAAGGAGGGCTGAGCTGTCAACCGATTGTAGAGGGGACACAGGATCAAGTTTCTGGGGTACATTACTCACATGGTTCTCTAGCAGTGCAGTGCCTCCATCTGCAGCAAACTCCAAGATGAATGGAGGCGATCTCCTACGGTAAAAGTACTCCCTCTCTTCCCAGTAAGTTCATACACCAGGCAGGAGGTATATGCAAACAGCAACAGTCTTTATTGAATACACCACAACACTGCAGTTGTCTGCCTAATCAGGATCAGCTATCCACTGGATGATGGTCCTTGGACAACCCCTACAGGTCAGGGCCCCTGCAGCTGTCCTATCTCTTCCCGACTCCCCTATCTGGAGTCAGGGTATATGTGACAGTGAATGGGTTAACCAGGCCCACTAATAAAGGTTAAGCCCCCTTCGTTACCCCTGATCCGTGTGTTGTGGTCCTAGAGTGTCAGCTCGTCGACCCAGGTGTCAGAAATGCATTACTGTGACTGTGTGCAAATTTTGCGACATTAAAGATTTGTTTGTGGTTTGCCTTTCCTGGGCTGCTGGGATTGGGAGATTTCTAGGCTGTACGTTACAGGGGGGTTTGCAGGAGAAAATCTTTACAGAATGTGTCTACAGGGTATGTATCGGGGTTCCAGAGTTATAGGATACCCCAGGAGTTGAATCCGGGAATCGAGTGGGATTCTCGGATACAGCCAAGCACATTGCTCCGGTCATACTCTGACTCTGAAAACGCTCTTACGACTCACCACCAGGATTCCTGCTGCAGCATTTTCCAGGCAAGGTAAATGGGTTTGAAGGGGTTAATGTATACCTGCAATCATATACGGGGTCCCTAGAATAAAGGGGGTTCCCTAGTATAAGGAGAGGTGCCCAGATACTGTAACGCTTGCGCGAGCCCACAAACAAGACCTGACCCTGGCACTGAGGTGGGAAGGACTGTGCCACACACCCACAGCAGCGGGGGCGAGCCCAGAAGGTAGTTTGTAGCGTTGCTGGGTCTGGGTATGTAGAAAGGGTTAATCCAATACTTGCCGGGGTCCGTGGGTTGGAGAGGTACACGTAGTTGGAGTCCATAAGCCTGTGGTCTGGGGTTGGAGAGGTACTCGTCGTCGTTATCCATATGCCAGGGGTCAGGAGCCAGAGAGAATCCAAATGCAAAGCCAGGTCGGTACACGAGAGGTTAACTGCAGAGAACAAGACAAGACTGGGCTGGACAAGACAGGCACACGCAAAGGCTACACAAGGTTATGTTCAGCAAGGTATGACAGGAAGAGGAAGTTTCTTATAGGAGACAGGAACCAGTAGGAGAGGGGGCGGAGTGTAGGCGGAGCCTCTGCAGATGCAAAGGATAGGCTGCAGGAGACAAGGGCTCACAGCAATCTTGACTCGCAGCTGGGGCTCGTTGCGCGACGTCACGCGTGCACGCCGCGCGCAGCGGAGGTGCGGCGTGACTGAGGGGGCGGAGCTAAGGTCTGTGACCTGGTAGAAGAGGCGCGGGTGCGCACGCGCTCTGTAAACAGAGCGGGGGTGCGCTCACCAGCGGGGGGCAGATCAGAGGCAGCCACCGCTGCAGTACTGTTATGTAAAGAGGAGGAACCGCGCCGCAAGGGACGCAATCCCCGAATCCTCACAGTACCCCCCCCTTGAGGATCGAACTCCGGACGATCCATAAATGGCTTGTCTGGGTACCTGGCGTGGAAGCGTCTGAGCAAGCCGGGAGCGTGAATATGGTCACAGGAGACCCAAGAACGTTCTTCAGGACCGAAACCCTTCCAGTGTACAAGGAACTGCACCTTCCCTCTGGAGATTCTTGAGTCAATGACAGAGCGGATTTCGAATTCCTCTTGACCATGCACCAACACAGGAGGAGGAGGGGAAACAACATCAGGATACCTGGAACTCTGTTTGACAGGTTTCAGAAGAGAGACATGGAATACCGATGGTATCTTCATAGAGGGAGGTAAGTCCAGGCGGTACGCCACAGGATTAACCTGTTCCAGGATCTTGAATGGTACCAAGAATCTGGGAGCCAATTTTAAGGTAGGTGTCTTTAATCTGATGTTCTTTGATGAGAGCCATACCTTGTCTCCTGTCTTAAACCTGGGCGCCTCTAGACGAAATCGATCCGCCTGGGTCTTTTGTCTCCGAACGGATTCCTGGAGAGTTCTCCGAATCTTATTCCATGACTCTTGAAGAGCTTTGATTCTGGCATCAGCAGCAGGGACTCCAGAGGTATTAGAAGAAATGGGAAGAGAGTTAGGGTGGTAGCCGTAATTGACGAAGAAGGGTGACTCTTGGGTGGATTCATTTCTAAGGGAGTTATGTGCAAACTCAGCCCACGGTAAGAGATCAGCCCAATTATCCTGTGTATCAGAAACAAAACATCTTAGATATTGCTCTAATGATTGATTTACCCTTTCAGTCTGTCCATTGGTTTGCGGGTGATACCCGGAAGAAAAAAGAAGCGAGATATTGAGTCTTTGAGAAAAAGCTCGCCAAAACTTGGATACAAATTGGGATCCACGGTCGGACACAATTGAAACAGGAACCCCATGTATACGAAAGACTTCTTTGACGTAGATATCAGCTAGAGTTGCAGAGTTAGGGAGGCCCTTGAGGGGTATGAAAAGGGCCTGCTTGGAGAACCTATCCACGATGACCAAGATGGTATTCATGCCATTGGAAATGGACAGCTCCACAATAAAATCCATTGATAAATGGGACCAGGGACGTTCAGGAATGGGGAGCGGTCGTAGCAGACCAGAAGGCTTTTTTCGGACGGACTTATTACGAGCACAGATGGAACAAGATGAAACAAATTCCTTAATGTCATTCAACATCTCTGGCCACCAGAAAGTACGTCTGATTAAATCGGTGGTTCTTCTGATCCCAGGGTGACCTGCCGACCTGGAAGCATGACCCCACTCCAGAATTTTTTGACGGAATTTGGTTGCCGCATATAGGCAGCCCTCAGGTACCTCCAGGCCCTCTGGAATCCGGGTTTGAGAGTCCAGAATTTTGTCCAAAATATTGAAGGAATTTGCTGGAATGATCAATCTTGAAGGAAGAATAGTTTCAGGAAGGTCGTCGGATCGGTCTCCGGAAATGAATTGACGGGATAAAGCATCGGCCTTCAAATTCTTTGTACCAGGAATGTAAGAGATTACATAGATGAATCTTGAGAAAAAAAGAGCCCAGCGAGCTTGACGGGAACCAAGGCGTCGAGCACCTTCAATATACAATAAATTCTTGTGGTCAGTAAGAATAAGGATCGGTTTCTCGGTACCTTCAAGAAGGTGTCTCCACTCTTGGAGTGCAAGTTTGATAGCCAAAAGTTCTCTATTACCTACATCATAGTTGATCTCCGCGGGGGAGAATTTCTTGGAAAAGTAGCCGCATGGATGCAGGTGATCTTGAGGAGAACGTCTTTGGGAGAGCACTGCTCCGGCTCCAATATCCGAAGCATCGACCTCCAACGTGAAGGGAAGGGAGGTGTCGGGGTGATGCAAAATGGGGGCGGTGGTGAAGGCCTTCTTTAAAGACTCGAAAGCAAGATCAGCCTCCGGTGGCCATGAGGAAGGATCAGCATCTTTCTTGGTCAAAGCGGTAATAGGAGCAACCAGTGTGGAGAATTTGTGGATGAACCTACGATAATAATTGGCAAATCCAAGGAATCGCTGGATGGCTTTAAGCGACGTGGGCTGGGGCCAATCTAATACCGCCTTTAGTTTCTCAGGATCCATGGAAAATCCCTTCTCGGAGATTATATAACCCAGGAAGGAAGTAGAGTTTTGGTGAAACATACACTTCTCCATCTTGGCATACAGACGATTCTGACGAAGCCGAGAGAGTACTAGCTTGGTATGCTGGATATGTCTCCCTCCATCTACAACACACACTGACCCTGATTTTCTAATCAAGTGGAACACAATCTTAGGCATATGCTCTGCATCCTTAATGAAGCTATTAGTTGAATCAGACAACAACACATTAATAGTTGTTAATGCAGAATTAGCAGGACTACGTAATGATGCGGAGAAGTGGCGGGGTAATTCTGAATTCATCAGCCTAGAGAATAAATTAGAAGAAACGATAACTAGGTTTACGCGCGAGCTGAAAGAAAGAAAGCAGCGCAAGTACATTCGTGACACTAAAGATTTTAAGGAGGGGAAAATCTATAAACAGAAAAAGGAGAATAAAAAAGTCCGCTTCCGCCACCCAGAGTCATCCACCGATTGGGACACCTCCAACGAGGAGAGTGACGGTGGGGGAAGACGAGACCAGGGTATAGTTGACACTCCGAAGGTAGGTTTTTTAGACCAGGACCCCCGTTATCCACCACCTCCCGACCGAGGAAGACCAGAAGAGGCAAGATGGGGTGGATTACGCGACAGAGACACCTGGGGATACAGGGGGGGACAAAAGCGACGATTTCGTCGCCGACGATAGTTAATGCCACCAATGACTTCAGCCAGGTGGTGAATTTGTCTGATGTAGCTCTCAGTGGGGGCCAAATGTCTGTCCTGCAAAAGGGACTTTCATTTTCCCCCACTGAGGACTTTTCCAGATTTGACTGGATCAAAGATACATACTTATTCGGCCGTAAATTACTACTGCACAAATTTTTCAAGAGACGGGCACAGCAGCAACTTAGAGCAGCGGGTCAGGAAGACTTTGACGATAAATATTTAGAGGCCATTAACACCTTAGCAGCATTAGAGGAGGAATCTCTTAGACCTGTGGGGGAAGGTCCCTTCACTACAATGAGATCTAAGTCTAAATTTACTCCGGGACTAGAGACATGCCATAATGTTGCTACCTTTATTAGCCTAGTTACATCAGATATTGAAAATCTCCAACCAAGGCCCTCCCTCACCAATCTCAATAATCAGGAGAGATTATCTCTGCGGGAATTAAAACAGAACACCGCAATCACGATTAAACCCTCAGATAAAGGGGGGAATATCGTGGTATTAAACACCACTGATTATGTGAAAGAGAATTTGCGCTTACTATCCGACCGTGATTGTTATGCTATCTTGAAATCAGACCCCACCAACAACTATCTGAGTGACCTGAAGCTTATTTTAGATTCAGGCATTCACACCAAGTCACTATCCAAACAAGAAAGTATGGCGCTCCTTAATAAGTATCCAAGGATGGCCACTTTCTATTCCCTTCCTAAGATACATAAAAACCTAACAGAACCACCTGGACGCCCCATTGTCTCAGGTATTTCAAACCTCACTGAGCAATGTAGTGTCTATGTCGACAAGGTGCTTCGCCCATTTGTGGTTACATTGCCCTCATACCTAAGGGACACCAAGGACGCCCTCAATAAACTAAAGGGTGTCACAATCAAGGAAGACACGCTTCTTGTCAGCCTGGATATCGAATCTCTGTACACTTCAATTATACATGAGAGGGGCATCCAGGCTGTAGAATACCATCTTAACAAAAGGACAATTGAATTCAGTGATCACAACACACTAGTCCTTGACCTTCTAGGGTTTATTTTGACACACAACGTATTTACCTTTGACGGTAAATTATACCATCAACTTCGTGGGACTGCCATGGGGACCACCTGCGCCCCCACCTATGCCAATCTTTATCTGGGCTGGTGGGAGGCGGAGGTGGTTTTCCAGGAACGCTATCGTCGGTATACCTCTCACATATTGCTGTGGATTAGGTATATCGACGATATCTTTGTCCTGTGGCAGGGCACTAGAGCGCACCTTGACACATTTATTGGCGAGCTGAACACCAATCACCTGAACCTTAGATTAACATCGGAAGTTGACGAGGCAAGCCTCACATTCCTTGACCTTTTGATTTCTAAAACCACTCATGGGACACTGGCCACATCCCTCCATAGGAAGTCCACGGCTACGAACAGCCTCCTCAGAGCAGATAGCCATCACCCAAAACATCTGCTAAGGGGGATAGCTACTGGCCAATTTTTACGCCTGAGGAGGAACTGTTCCTCTAACGAGGACTTTGAAATTCAGTCATCAGCCATGAAACAAAGATTCATGGAAAGGGGATACAGCAATAGGGTCATTAAGAGAGCGTATCAACGAGCAAGGCACACTGACAGGAATACATTGCTGGATGACAAAGCCACATCACCTATTGAAAAACAAGTGATACGTTTCATTGGTACGTTCAATAACCAATGGCCTGAAATCACCAACATTATGAACACACACTGGCATGTATTACGTGACGATGTGGATCTGAGAGAGGTCCTGAACGAGAGGGCAACCATTGTAAGCAGGAGAGCCAGCAGTCTACGTGATCTGTTGGTACATAGCCACTATCAGAAACCATCTACAGGGACCTGGCTTGCCAACAGATCGAATGGCTTCTTCAAATGTCACAAATGCACTGCATGCACCTCTTGTCTCTCTACAAAGACCTTTAATAACTGGAACGACACACGTAGCTTTGACATTCGCCAGTTTATTAATTGTAGAACTGTGGGCGTGGTCTATCAGATTGTCTGTGTCTGCAAGAAAAAATATATCGGAAAAACAAAAAGACAGTTGAGGCACAGAGTTCTCGAGCATCTAGGGGATATCCGTAACCATCGGGATACCCCTGTTGCTAACCACGTCCACAATCAACATCAAGGACTTTCCTCAGCTATTCAATTTGTGGGCATTGAGGCCGTATCCAATCACAGTAGAGGAGGGGACTGGGACAACGAGATTCTACGACGGGAATCTCGTTGGATTTACACTCTGGGCACTTTAGTCCCTAGGGGACTAAACGAGGAATTTCTCTTTTCCCCGTTTATTTGATGTCCCTATGTACTGCCTACTGTGCCTTATCCCACACATACCTATGAGTGTGCTAAACACCATCCAGTGATGTATCCTGTCTCACCCTATATATGCTTTTTGCCCCCTGAGGCGGACGACATCCTTGCACACGCTTCCCCCCTTTTCTGTTTTTATCCACAACCCCCCCCCTTTTGATGCCCATGATTCCAACTATAACCATCAGCGGGCAGAAACTTTTCTGCCACTACAGATGGGAGTGGGGTTACTTACTTCCTCTACTTCTTCTTTCTTCTACCCCACACTACACTGGCGACACACTTTATTCGAGCTCGGCTAGTCCCACGAATTCGGGTATACCCGGGTGTATTGAGGTTTGTGACTGTTTTCTGCCCGAGTGCATTGAGGTATTTTCCAGGCAGGGATTGAAGCATTTTATTCCCTCTGGCTGCAATACTGCACAGTATATATATATATACTGCATTACAATTCATGAATTTATGCCATCTGGTAGACACGCGAAGCATTGCAGCCTATTAAATCCTAATCATTATCATTTAACAGATCAGCCGCCCGTCAGCCAGGCATCAACCCAGGCTGGGAAGGCAAACACAACGGGGCTTGTCAGAGGTGAGGAGCGGCGCATTCCAGGTATCTGCCAGGTACATACTGGGTATTTGCTCGAATAAAGTGTGTCGGTGCAGTATATCACATACCCCAAGCCACCACTACGTGTCATAACTAGGGGTAATGGATCCCCTATAACACTGGATAGTGGCAAGTTAGTAGCTATTATATTTATGTGACATGGTCACCTTTAGGAGAATCATCCACCTCCTTTCCTTCCCTGTTTCTAATTTACCCCGTGTCCTAGACTATTACAACGTGTTATGGTCAGGGATTTTGGACCGTTTATTACACTCTATTGGGGCAAGGTTCTAGCTACTGTTTCTATGTGACACTGCCACTTTAAGGAGAACCATTGGGACAATTTGACACAATTTTATTGGGGCTTATGTTTATCTGCATCCGCAGTACTCCCATGACATACATTGGAATTTGTATATCCTGGGGTGCATATGTATGATGATACTGCTCCTTAGTTAACTACTAGGGCTATTAATACCCCCAGATATATGCAAGTCATGACTCAGTAATCAGAGCCGGCTGCGAAACAGACAGTGCAGCAGTTCAGGCAAGTAAGCGACTGAGGGGAGACACGCCCCCAGCGGTCGCTGTGGCAACCGCTAGTTACTTAAAGTGCACTCTGAGAGCGTGCACATACCTTTGAAAAAGCGCGATCCCGCGCGAAACGTGCGTCAGGTGACTACGAGCGTGGTGACGTCACCGCACCCAAGATGGCGCCTCCGCGGCTGTAGCTGCTGCCTCGAGACCAGAATACCCCTCCCCTGGTATTATGCTGCCGTTCCCCTCTACCAACGATGGTGCAGCGGCTTTTGAGTGCACACAAGAGCTAAGTAGCACCCTTATTAGGACTGAAGATACTATCCTGTCCTGACAATCTACTGTGAATTGTTATGTCTGCTATGTTTTCACTCTATCATAGCTACCATTCAATTGTTTTCACCATGTCTTGTCTTTCTACTATACACACCGCTTAAGTGGACTAGGGACATCACCCAGATATATACCATCTGTCCAGTCGGTGTAAGATAATTACCCTCCAGACTTAGCTTCAATGACCTATATCATTTTAGGTTCATTGAATTACTGACATAAGGATTTCCATATGGTTTATGGACCCTCTAATCTGGTATTATAGGAAAGGGTACTATCTGAGCGACACAGTTCCACATTTAGGTGTTGTTATACCCATATCTCCTCAAGAGTGAGGACGATTCTGCTGGTTTGCCTTTTAGGGGCTGGCCTTGGATTATATATACCATGCCCCTCTGTACAATTCTTTTTTAACCTTCTCTTGTGATTAAAAGGTTTTTAACACACTCATTACTATCAATACTGGCTCATCCGAGTGCATTCAAGGAGGAACTTTTTCTCTTTTCCGCTTTAGTTATACTTTTCCTCTTTTGCACCGGTATTTGGCTCGACACCTTATTACTTATACACTTTTTACCTGCTGATGCGGGAGCATCCCTTACCCCTCCCTCCCCCCCCTCCCCATTCTTGGATTATCTATGCTGGATATGTTCAGGCAAGGATTTGGAAAAAATTAGTATATCATCAAGGTATACAATGACGAATAAATTGAGAACATCACGGAAAATCTCATTAACAAACTCCTGAAAGACTGCAGGGGCGTTACAGAGTCCAAACGGCATTACAAGGTACTCATAATGGCCGTCGCGGGTGTTAAAGGCCGTTTTCCATTCGTCTCCCTCCCTTATGCGTATCAGGTTGTAGGCACCCCGGAGATCAAGTTTGGAGAAAATGGAGGCACCTTGCAGACGGTCAAACAATTCAGATATGAGTGGTAACGGGTAACGGTTCTTCTGTGTTATCTTATTCAAGCCTCTATTATCTATGCAGGGGCGAAGAGATCCGTCCTTTTTCTTTACAAAGAAGAACCCTGCCCCAGCAGGAGAGGTGGAGTTCTTAATAAAACCTTTTTTTAAGTTCTCCTGGATATACTCGGACATGGCTCGGGACTCAGGAAGGGACAGGGGGTAGGACTTGCCTTTAGGCAGAACGGCACCAGGAATCAGATCTATGGGACAATCGAAGGGACGATGTGGAGGAAGAGTCTCTGACCGGACCTTGTCGAAAACATCAATAAATTCATGGTAGACTTCTGGAAGGGACCCCTTGGAAGGATCCGCAGTCTCTAAGTCGGCAAGAGAGAGTGTAGTGAGAGCACAAGGAATGGCACATGGGGTAGACCAACGTATGGGTTGTTTATCAGTCCAGTCAATCATGGGATTGTGCAGTTGTAACCAGGGGAGACCCAAGATTACCTGTGCAGATGGTGAATGAATGACGTCCAACGAGATTTGTTCCTTGTGTCCATCCTTGGTGGAAAGGGTGAAGATCACGGTCTCCAGGGTGATAAAGGCAGGTTGGAGTGGACGACCGTCTCTCGCTTCGAGTCCTATGGGAGTGGACTTCCTAAGCAGTGGGATCCGGTGTTTTATTGCAAAATTCTGGTCCATGAAATTTCCTCCAGAACCAGAGTCGATGAAGGCAAGTGCAGATGTATGAAAGTCCGTACCCTCCATTATGATAGGTAGAAGGATCCTTTTTGGCATACTTTCCTTGGAAGAGGAACAAGAAGATATTGTATCCAAAGCAACTCCATCATACCTTATAGGCCGCTGGCGTTCTCCCGGACGTGTAGGACAGCGGTACGCCAAATGACCAGCTAGGCCACAATAAAGACATAGCCCCTCGCTTCTCCGGCGCTGTTTTTCTGTAAAGGACAAATGGTGAGTACCCAGCGGCATGGGGTCTGGTGCTTCAGGAACTGGAACAGAAGAAGGAGAGAGAGTAGGAGAGATAGGTATAGGTACCGGCAAACGTGTAATCCGGCGTTCACTTCGTCTCTCTTGGAGGCGTTGATCCACCCGTATACATGTAGAGATCAGATCCTCCAGGGCAGTGGGTCTTTCACATGCAGCCAATTGATCTTTCACGGAGTCAGAGAGGCCATGCCAGAAGGCTGCAGTTAAAGCCTCGTTGTTCCAACCGGTTTCCGCTGCAATATTCCGAAATTCAAGAGCGTACTTCACGACGGTCCGGTGGCCCTGGGTGATATGGAAAAGAGAAGAGGCCGCAGTCGCCTTGCGGCCAGGAGTGTCAAAAACCTGCTGAAACCTTTTTTTGAAAGAAATAAAGTTCTGCGTGAGTTCAGGCATTAACTCCCAGATAGGATTTGCCCAGGCCAGTGCATCTCCGGTTAACAATGAATAGATATAAGCCACTTTAGACCTATCAGTAGAGAAGCGAGAAGGGGTTAATTCAAAGTGGACATCACATTGGTTTAGAAAGCCTCGGCATCCTAGGGGTTCACCCGCATACCGATTGGGTGACGGAAGACGTGGTTCCTGGGGTATGTTTCCCACTAGAGTAGCAACAGTTGTGGTTTGGCCCACCTCAGGGGGGTCAATGTTTGTTGGGCTGAACATACTGTAACGCTTGCGCGAGCCCACAAACAAGACCTGACCCCGGCACTGAGGTGGGAAGGACTGTGCCACACACCCACAGCAGCGGGGGCGAGCCCAGAAGGTGGTTTGTAGCGTTGCTGGGTCTGGGTATGTAGAAAGGGTTAATCCAATACTTGCCGGGGTCCGTGGGTTGGAGAGGTACACGTAGTTGGAGTCCGTAAGCCTGTGGTCTGGGGTTGGAGAGGTACTCGTCGTCGTTATCCATATGCCAGGGGTCAGGAGCCAGAGAGAATCCAAATGCAAAGCCAGGTCGGTACACGAGAGGTTAACTGCAGAGAACAAGACAAGACTGGGCTGGACAAGACAGGCACACGCAAAGGCTACACAAGGTTATGTTCAGCAAGGTATGACAGGAAGAGGAAGTTTCTTATAGGAGACAGGAACCAGTAGGAGAGGGGGCGGAGTGTAGGCGGAGCCTCTGCAGATGCAAAGGATAGGCTGCAGGAGACAAGGGCTCACAGCAATCTTGACTCGCAGCTGGGGCTCGTTGCGCGACGTCACGCGTGCACGCCGCGCGCAGCGGAGGTGCGGTGTGACTGAGGGGGCGGAGCTAAGGTCTGTGACCTGGTAGAAGAGGCGCGGGTGCGCACGCGCTCTGTAAACAGAGCGGGGGTGCACTCACCAGCGGGGGGCAGATCGGAGGCAGCCACCGCTGCAGTACTGTTATGTAAAGAGGAGGAACCGCGCCGCAAGGGACGCAATCCCCGAATTCTCACAGATACATGCCCAGGCCCTGAACCTGGTATAGGGGTTCAGGGGGTGCTCCAGCTAAGTGATAATGCTGAGTAATTTCTTGTGTGTAAAGTTAAAAAAATATTTCTAAAGTGTGCCAAGAATGAGGCTAGTGAGTGTAGGCAACATATGCTCTCACTCCATCCCTGGCACCAGACATATGGCTCAGTATGCAAAGATGCAGAAGTGCCAGGTTGGTGCATGCCCCTTGACAGACTTAGACAAAGTGCCCACACGGCTTTACAATACCATCAAATCAGTTATTGGCTGGCAGAGGAATTCCCACGCTCTGATAGAATGTAGAGGTTTGTAAATGGGACCCAAAAACCCATAAGAAACCTTGCAGCCAATGAGAAGCACAGATTCCATGCGCCAGACCATCAACGGCAAATTCAAAGATGCTCTGTACTGAATAGACGCGAGCCAGTTTCAAAGATTTTGACTAAAGATCATGTAATTGTCTTTAAGCAGCAGAAGTCCCACTTCTGAAGAACATAGCGGTCGCAGCTGGGCTTTCGTGAGTACCTATCGGTCACGAGTAACTACCGGTCATTGGAAAGGGCTCCTACAGAGGTCATTTTTGTGAATTTCGTTTAAAGGATTGATTGATTCATTAGCCCCGTTCCCAGTAAGTGTGTTAACCCTGTAAATTGTGTTGCAGTGTATGTATGTCGTTTGCTGAAATAAATTACAATTTATTTTACCTCCTTGCTTTGCTCAATCAATGATCACGGTATAAAAAGGTGTTGATAAACCTGGTCTCCCGTGACAGTATAGGTCTACACTAACTCTCCTCCAAGGGGAAGAGGAATAGGGAAGGCCCCAATATCAGTCTCCCTGTTTGCAACCTTCATCTCTCAATGGGGAGAGGAACACTACTGAATTTGGGGCGGCAAGGCCCTTAAGTACAGCCAGGAGGAGGGCACTAGTTCTGTCCCACATTTGGACATGCTCAGGCCTGATGTCACTACCTCCTACTTTCAATAAAGTGCAGCAACAAACAGGAGGAAACCCCTATATTGACTTCTGGCAAGGCCTGCTCTTACCAGGGCTTACTGCCAGTACAAGGGCAGATTAGTAGCCACAGGTGGCACGGCTACATTATCAAGCTGAGCCACTTACCATAAGTGTGTTACTGGAGTTTTTAAAGTCTTTTGCAAAATGTAAACCACATTATCATCTGGTGCTATAATGATACATTATGATACAGTACATTATCACACCACCATTTAATAATGTAATTTATAATAAAGGCAAGAGCACTCTATCAGCTGAAGCCATTTGTTTATTACACCTGGTACTGAAATAATAATGGGCTTTGTTCCAAATGACCTGATACTCTACATATTTCATATGATGCGATAAATGACCGTATTTAGTGTATACCTTTGTCAGACAACATAAATCCACTTCTACTTCAGTCAAGAAGTGTGAACCTTATGATTTTAATGGCAGTATGTTTAACACTTTATAAACATCTTAATATTAGTAAATATTCTCCTTTTCTTTATAAAAATGTATTGATAAATAATGTATTCATTTCACAATTATATATGAGCAGACTAACTTAATAGCGTGATGCATCTTTACCACCATTGTCTCTAAATCTAAACCACCTACTGGGTGCAAATGCAAGCATATCCTAAGGGGATTCATTTTTATACAGAAGCTACATAACAAGAGAGACAGTAATGTGTAGGTGGGTGCTGTAATAATTGAGTATTTGCATACTTGACTGCAGATACTATTAAGGAATGTGCCAAGTACAAAACTAATTTACATAATGCATGTGAAGAAAACATCACAATTGAAGTGGTGGAAAACATTAATAAACATTTGCACAGCATGTATCCTATATGCAGGAGATGATGACAAATAGCTGTGCTGTAGTTACAAACTACATGAAATTTTTTTTTTTTATTCCTCAGAGATCTCCCTGCCAATTTTATGTCAATCATTTGTTTTTCAAGGTGGTGGGGTGTATGCTCAGAGTGATCTTAACAGCAGGTAAAAGCCAGTGAGGTTTCTTTACCAAATAATTTCCTGTGTTGGCTTTTGAGTTCTTTACTTATACATTTGAATGCACTTTGTTTCAGTAAATGTTCCAGTGAGAGTGAACATGTCCTGCTAACAAGTCTTCCATAGACTGTATACTGTAGATAGACTTCCATAGATATGTATATATATATACATATGAAAAAAACAAAAAGAAAACATGTGCACTGCTAGTGAATTAAAGTTTAAACAATTTTTAAAGGACTGGAATAATATAAAATGTGCACGCACAAAAATAGCTAGAACGTCAGCATTTATGAGAAAAATCTCAAACCCCAACACTGCAGCACGGATCCAACAGAACTTCTGTGGAAAATTGGGTGCCTCTCTCACTGTGCAAGCCGAACCCGGAATCTCTTCGTAAACCGGAAGAAAACATGTGCACTGCTAGTGAATTAAAGTTTAAACAATTTTTAAAGGACTGGAATAATATAAAATGTGCACGCACAAAAATAGCTAGAACGTCAGCATTTATGAGAAAAATCTCAAACCCCAACACTGCAGCACGGATCCAACAGAACTTCTGTGGAAAATTGGGTGCCTCTCTCACTGTGCAAGCCGAACCCGGAATCTCTTCGTAAACCGGAAATGAGGATTGAGTGCCGTGCACCATTCAGCTACAGATCCTCCTGCTACAGGCACTCCATCTCCGGTTGTGCCAGCTCTCACTTAGCACCTCGCAGTGTGGATCCACTCATTTGGCTGCCCTCAGATGTTTGGGGTTTTGTTTGCTAGCTTCTCCGTGTGTGCACAGTAAAATCAAGCCGCTGCACTTGCCTCTCCAAACACACTCTACGCGTTTTGTCATGATTGACTTCGTCAGGGGTAATCTCATTGGTCTATGCACACCTTTTTATATAGATTGCCATTTTTTTGGCGAGTTGCCATCAAGGTATGAAGGAAGGTTGTTTTGTTTTCTTTACATATTGTTGTTATTGTTAGTTTGAAAGTGTTTAGTGAGCTTGACGTTTAATTTCTTTTTCTTTTATTTGTGAGTGCTAGAGGAATGGACGGGAGGCGTGGGAGTCAGAGGAGTGATGCTGGTGTGACTGGTGATGGTGTGGTGAGTGGTGGGCATATGAGTAGGCGTGAGAGTGCATGTGTGAGTCAGGGGAGTGATGCTGGGGTGAGTGCTGTTGGTGGGGTGAGTGCTGTTGGTGGGGTGAGTACTGTTGGTGGTGGGAGTGCTGTTGGTGGGGTGTCTTGTGGTGGTGGGAGTGCTGGCCAGGATGTAGTCACTGCTCCGGCATGGCTGTGTGGCAATTTCCAGCCCTCTCCCCTCAACCGAACGGAGTAGGGTTAACTGTGAAAAAGTGTGTGTTTCCCATTGACTTCAATGGTAGTGGAGGTCCCATTGAATCCTATGGCCGCGCCGGCCCTATTGATTCTAATGGAGGAAAGCCGCGTGGCTTTGAAACGTCTAAGTCAAAATGTGCAGAAACATGATAACTCACAGAACTCCATAACTCCGGTTCTGTTCAGCCTAGTGGGATGAGATTCGGCCACCATGTAGTCATAGTCCCGGCATCACTGCATGGCAAATACTGACCCTCTCGGGGCAACAGGATGGAGTCAGGGTAATGGTTAAGTTTGGGTTTCTGCCATTGACTTGCATGGCAGAAAAAAGCCACTTTTGTAAATGTGCTTTTAAAACTGTATTTGTGTATCTCCGGTTCTGGGGCTCGTGGAAGGCCAATATTTGGCCACTATGGCAAGGGTCCTATGGCATGAGGACCTGGCAAATTTCAGCCCGCTCAGACTCACAGAATGGATTATTTTAATAGATGTTTAATATTAAAATATTACTCAGCATCCCTGGTATTTCTAAGCCCGGGAAAGCGAGGGGCCCATATGGTATGTTAATGCTCAGGGGGCGACAAGTGGTCTACAATAAGCCCCCTGATCAAAGGCTCCCCCACCTTGCTTGTGTATGCTAGGACAAAGCAGAGCAGGACATGGGTACTTGTGTAAAGTGTTGTGTTTCACACCTTGAGACAAAGGTTTTCCTGTCCCAGGCAGACTAGGCGACGCCAGTCTTGTGGGAGGGGGGCTAGGGAAATGAGCCCCTGATTAGAATAATGCCCATAACTGTGGGCAGGTACTACATTGCTCCCACTTGAGGTGGCAAGGGGTAATTGGGTGGAGGTAATTGATAACCAATGCCTGGCACCCAATGTTAAGGGATAGGGCTGAAACTCCATATAAACGAGTGTAAGCTCTATGCCCAGTGTCTTCGTTACCACATCTACTTGTTACCTGATGCCTGAATGAATTGCCAATCCGGATCCTGATTGCTTCATTGTCCAAACCCTAAGTAGGTCTTATATTCTTGTATGTTATTTGTGCAGTCTTGTGTGTTCACCTTCTTTAAGGAATAAACTTAATTTATCATATCTTAGTGGTGTTCAATTCAACCCAGAGATTTGTGTATATTATAACCCTTCACAAGTTACCGTGACAGTGACGATAGTGGCGATAGTGACAATAGTGGCGATAGTGGCAATGGTGGCACAATGCTGCAGTCTCTTCCATTGGAAAAAGGGGGATCCAGCCAGCAGCAGCCAAGCTCACAGGTTGCAGGTGGTCGTAAGCAAACTAGAAAGGGGACCAGAAATGTTTGGTTCAATGATGAGGAAAACCAAATCCTTGTGACTGGTATTTTGGCCAACAATGACCAGCTGTATGGGCATTTATTAGGTAAGAAAATAATTGCATTGAGTGTAAAAATGTTTTTGCCCATCTATGATGTGACATTTTTTAATTTACATAGAGCCGACATTTACATATATCTATATATATCTATCATTGTTGATTTATACACACATTATGATTGTGTGTTTACAACGAGGATATGAATCAAGGAAATGTTTAATTATATGTTCATTTTACTTATTCAGAAGAATCAATTGCTTTGTATGTATTCCAATCTTTTGATTCTTCATGTGCCACACATTTTAGCTCAAACACCATGTTAAAAAATGTTACAAAAGTTCAAACATTTGTTTGCTATTCATTACGAAATAAGCTACTTACTTAAACAGGAAATAGAGAGCGTTGATGGCGCACTGCCAGGGAATCCTGTAGAGATTGTTCAGGAAAGGAAACAACCAGGCCACTCCAGATTGAAAAAATTAACTTCGGATTTATTGCATGCTGAGTTTAGACACAAAAAACGGACAGGTAAACGCACCTACGCGTTTCGTACTTAATGTACTTTATCAAGGTGACCACAGTGTGTTAACGCTGCTAATTTATACTTACCCAGACCGCCTCAAGACCAATGGCGCGCCACGTCACTTTCCCGCGTCTCGCGGAGTAAAGGCGGCTAGACCAGTCACCTGTATCAGCGAGAACTCGCAAGAGTGGTGCGCGCGCATCCACAGAATGGGCAGTATGGGCAGAGGATAAAGGGACATCATAGTACTTCCCGCTTCAGTCCACCGAGTGACATCATTGGCGCGCACCATATAGAATGGTCGCGTCAGTGTAGTGTCATATTCAGTGGGCTGGCAGAGTCTCAAGAACATTTTTTATAGAATAACAACTTTATTTAAACAGACAATTAAAATTAACGAATAAAATACAGAGTACAAATAACAAGTTACTATAATAGCAGCAACCCTATGTAACTATACAGTAGAAAAGATATATATAAAGATGGTATATATTAGAATATCTATTTATATTGTTATAATTGGTAGAATACATGGAAATAATAATATATACCACACTATATAAAGTATATCTGAGTGGGCATATCATGCTCCATCTAAGTTAGTATACAATATCGTAATAATCATAAATACCATATAGTCTAGCATATCACAATATCTATAGGATATACATACATAATGTTATTTCACGAGATATATCCACACAATTATTATACATAGGGAAAAATTAAAACACCTTGTTTATCAGAGGAGAGAACAGTATTGGATATGGATATCATATAGAAATATCTTGTAAAAAGTATATATAGTATTGTTAACGTTATTAAACACTTAATATGTAATAAAGTTCATGTAATATAAAACGTTAACATCCATACTGTTCATAACAGAGGAACACTTCAATGTAGCAGATTCTTGCTTCTATGTACACATATATTATATGTTTAAATTCATCTCGTATAGCATGTTCATAACTATGTGGTCATGAGTACCGAGTGGGGAATATTGCAAATATATTATCATATACGTAAATTGCAATAATAGTTAATTATTAACATATTAAGTAGTGGTATAAAAAAATATATATATACTATTTTATTTATAAAGATCTAATGTCTACAAAAAATATATATGTGATACTGTTTATATTTAAAAATATCAAGAAAAATTATTATATAAAAAGTGATACATTAATTTACTAAAGAACAAAACAGGTAGCGCTAACCGCAATGTGTGTGGTGTAGTAACTATTACCTTATATATTAAATAAAACTATACATAAGGGGCTGCCTAGGACACAAAGCCTGACCCCCTGGTCAGGAAAACAGTATGGACAGGGAATAGTTCCGTGGGCGCCTATAAAATTTTACCACTATAAAGGATATACAAAAACCAAGCCTGTTGGTTGTGAAGATTGTTGATCCTCACGGTGGGCTTGAAAACAAAGAGAAAGCACAACACATAGCGTAATACTGTTGAAACATTAAACAAACAACATATAAGACAACATATAACAGCTGAATACTGAAATGGTATTTTTAGGACAATAAAATCATTTAATAACAATTAATATTTAATATAATGCACAATTTGCATGGACATATAGATTTAAGCAATTAAAAATCTGAATAGGTAGTTGAACCACCTATTCAGATTTTTAATTGCTTAAATCTATATGTCCATGCAAATTGTGCATTATATTAAATATTAATTGTTATTAAATGATTTTATTGTCCTAAAAATACCATTTCAGTATTCAGCTGTTATATGTTGTCTTATATGTTGTTTGTTTAATGTTTCAACAGTATTACGCTATGTGTTGTGCTTTCTCTTTGTTTTCAAGCCCACCGTGAGGATCAACAATCTTCACAACCAACAGGCTTGGTTTTCGTATATCCTTTATAGTGGTAAAATTTTATAGGCGCCCACGGAACTATTCCCTGTCCATATTAATTTACTAAAGACTATATATTTAAAAAAAGAAACAAAAGAATAAAGAAATTTGTATATGAATTTATAAAAAATGACTTAGATCCCAATCGGTATTCATGCCCAAAGGGGTTCTAGTTCTCAAAGTGAAAATCCAAAAGGATTCCC
This sequence comes from Ascaphus truei, assembly GCF_040206685.1. Taxonomy (NCBI): domain Eukaryota; kingdom Metazoa; phylum Chordata; class Amphibia; order Anura; family Ascaphidae; genus Ascaphus; species Ascaphus truei. Next base: position 49,368,173 of record NC_134489.1, on the reverse strand, counting down.
GTCTATCTAGCTGTTTCATCCTATCTCCTCCCCTTATGGGCATAGGAACATGCTCTATAGCCTGAAATGTGAATGAGCCGGCACCGCCGGACGGACAACTAGAGAAATGTTTTGCGACTGGATGAATCTGATCTCCATTATTAATAAGTCGTAGATGTTCAAGAATTCTAATTTTTAAACATCTAGTTGTCCGTCCTACGTATTGTAGGCCACATCCACATTTCAGTAAGTAAACGATGTAAGAGGAATTACAATTTATAAATGATTTTATAGTATAATTCTTTCTTGTATTAGAAGAAGTGAACGTTTTACTTTTATTCATTTTAGCACAAGCTTTGCAATGAGAACATGGATATGTTCCGTGGGGTACCGTAGATCTATCCTCTTTTACAGGTTCAAAGAGACTAGGGGACAAGGAATTGGACAAGGTTTTGGCTCGTTTGAAAACAACATTGGGACCTGTTGCTATATGGGGTTTAAGAATGGGATCCAGGGACAGAACGTCCCAATGCTTTTTTAGAATATTTTTTATTGCTCCAGCTTGTTTACTAAAAGGGGTAATAAAGGAGGGACTTGTGTTAGTTCTTAATCGTTTTGGTTTTGTAATCAACAATTCTTTCCTATCCATAGAGGACACTTCCAAAAGTGCTGTATCCAAGTCCCTTCTATTATAACCTCTTTGTAGAAAGCGTATATATAAATCTGATGCTTGTAGCATATAGTCATCTTCATTCGAACAGTTTCTGCAGGCCCTCATAAACTGGCTTTTGGGTATCCCTCTGAACATGGCGGGAGGGTGACAGCTGCTGGGCCTCAAAAAAGTATTCCGTGAGTTTGGCTTTCGATAAAGAGTCGTCTGAATATTTAGAGAAGTGTCAATATATAAATATAAATCCAAATAGTTAATGTGTTGTGCATTATATGTGTAAGTGAATTGAAGATTGAAACTATTCGTGTTTAGTGACAAAATGAATTCATCTAAAACCGTGACATCACCCTCCCAAATCAATAACAAATCATCAATAAACCGTTTGTAAAATAAAATGTGCTCCCTATGTTTGTTCACTTCTCCAAACACGTGGAACAGCTCCCACCACCCCATAAAGAGGTTGGCGTACGAGGGGGCAAAACCTGTACCCATGGCAGTTCCACGTGTTTGGAGATAGTGAACCCCATTGAAAAGAAAAAAGTTGTGAGTGAGAAGAAAGTGAATTGAATCTAAAATAAACGTGACCTGTGCAGGTGATAAATCAGACCTATTGAGGAAATACTCAGCAGCTGTCAATCCATGTTCATGGGAAATCACAGTGTAGAGGGAGATGACATCTAGCGTTACCCACCACAGATTGGGTCTCCATCTGACACCTTCCAGGGTATTGATTAGATGACTGCTGTCTCTAATATAGGACGGTAATTTCTGCACCAGGGGTTGGAGAAAGTGATCCACATAACGCGAAACACCATCTCCCAAAGATTCAATGCTAGAGACAATTGGCCTCCCAGGTGGGGAAACCAATGTCTTATGAATCTTTGGGAGATGGTGGAACACTGCAGTGGTGGGGTAGGGCCTGTATAGGAAATTCATGTCATTGTCGTTTAGTACTCCTAACATGGAGCCTAGGTCTAATAAGTGTTTTAACTCCCTTTGGTACTTTTGGGTGGGGTCAGATGGTAGTACAGCATTAGAAGTCACATCTCCCAGTTGGCGTAATGCCTCTTTGAGATAGTCATCCCTATGCTGCACCACCACCGCACCACCCTTATCTGCGTTCTTGATTACCAACAGTTTGTTGTTCTTTAGTTTCTCCAAAGCTATAATTTCATTATCATTTAGATTATTATAATTGGTGTACCGACAGGGTGAGTCAAACATGAAACCTTTTTGTAACAGCCTTAAATCTCTCTCCACCAAATTTTCGAAGGTGGAGAGGAATTTGCCCTTAACAAACGTAGGATAAAATATTGATTGCTTCCTCAGACCAGTATCAGATCTACCCAAAAAATTGTTAGGATCATAAGAGGATTCTATGCCTGTATCTAGTTCTTCAAGATCCTGAATGGAACACTGTTCCTTGAACGAAAATTTATTAATGAGTTCTGCCTCAGTTTCAACTGACAACATATCTATAGATGGTGTGTCATACATCTCAACAGACATATTATTTTCTACATTATCCTGGTTGTTAAAGAATTTTTTTAAAGTACATTTTCTCACAAATTTGTTAAGATCAATCATGGTCTGAAATAAATCGAAGTTCGTATCTGGTACAAAACCCATACCCTTATTTAGTAATAACAATTCAGTGCTAGTGAGTTCTATATTTGATAAGTTAATCACTGCATCACTTTCTCCTATAAATTCTTTTTCCTCTTGCTCGGTGCTCCTTTGTAATGACTTCTTGTTTTTCTTGCTCCGTCTTGTTCTTTTAAGTTTTTTGACCCAGATGGTTGCACAGAGGGCTCAGAGGGATTATGTGGACGGGTTTTATACTCTGTATCTCTATCCCGTTGTTTTTTCTCCCAAAAGGGACGTTGCTCTTTAGGAGCCTCTGTCTCCGATTGAGAGTATTCATCTTCATGCGTATTACAGAATGATACAGTGTGTCCCGTATTTTCCGTGTCAGATATATCTGATTCACCTTTTGATTTCAGAATGGACTTCTTGTTCCATGAGTTAATGATTTTATCCTCTGGTGTAGAGTGAGTGGGAAGTGTACTGCGGCTGGATCTCCTAGTGGGTGTGACCCTCTCCCATGTGTACACCTGATTGCGCTCATAATCGAGCTTGTCCCGATCAAATTTTTGTTGTTTCCTAGCTGTTATATCTTTTTCAAGATCTTTGATTGATTTTGCAAGATTCATATCAAGGGCTCTAAACCCCTCCATTTTAGAAAATTTGGCCAAATGTGTTTGAGACATTTTAATGTCCTTCTCTAGATCACGTTTCTCTTTGGTCTTTGCTTTCACAATCAGTGATATTAATTTAAAGGAACAGTCATTCAGAATTAGTTTCCATTCCTTTTCAAATTCTTGGTTAATGAAGCCAAAGGTTGGCGTCTTTTTAACTCGTAGCCCCCTTGGAATCCTCTTAACCAACAAATAATTTCCCAAAAATATAAGATCCCACCACAGTCTTGTGTCATTAATCAGAAGTTTACTTAGTTTGAGAAAAAGGTCATGCACTCCTTCGTACTATGGATTAACCCATTGTGGATTTATTATTACTGGATATCCAATACAGGACTGGCTTCAATTGGGAGCATCACATCTATTTTGTTTCTATGTGATACTTACTTAAACAACATTATTTTATTATATTTACAGGCAGGACCAGTTCAGCCGTCCGAAAACAATTGTGGAAAAATATTCAACTGTCCGTATCCGCGTGTGGCAATCAGCTTAGGACTCATAGGAATTGCAGAAAACACTTTCATGACATCAAAAGGCAGTTCAAGTTCAAAATACAAAGTTCAAGGATACATGCTTTAGCCACTCGAGGAGGGCCTCCAGCCCCCTGTAATGCTAACTCCATTGGAGGAGCAGCTGAGGAAGAAATTTTTGCCGGTCATTCTTGAGGGTTTGCGTGGTGATAGGGATATCAGTGTATACGATCACCTGTTTCCCCCAGGTCAGTAGTTTTACAGGATCACCCGTTTTGTAAAGAAATCTTCAATATAATTGGTACAAATGAAAAAAATGTGATAACATTGTTTATTGTATTAGAATGACAATGTATATAGTATGTGAATATAATAATACTTAATACATACTGTTTATGTAGACTCTTAATATAAACTATTACACATCCCGTCATACATATCTGCATTCACATAGTATGTTGTAGTATTCACATGGTATATTTCCTTATTATGTTCACAAGTTTAAAAAGATTTAATATGTAGCATATACAGATGATCACAACTTAAATATAACTACAATTCGGAAAATGCATTATAGTCTTAAGTACTCCCACTTCAGATACTGTCATGTTGACACATTTGACATTATTAACAACTCTTTTCTCTGAACTTTATAAAGTAGCCCCAACATCTCCCGTCAGTCAACAACATGTGGCAAAACATGCATCTTCCGTGGCATCAGCAGAAATGGACGGTGAGGCTATCACGTTTGGACGATATAATCTGTAAATTTATAAGGGACGTTATATCTATGGTGCTCAGCACTGAAATCACTAAACTAAAAAATAATAAAAAATAATAATACTATTAAGAAAGAAATTTATATTAATAATAAAAATCAAATAATAATAAATATCAGTATACAACCAGTATCAATGATGTGGCCCGTCCATTGATGTGCTCCACGTGGTGATATGTACATGAAAAGATAAAGAAATCATAGCATAATACTGCAACAAACAATAGACCAACATATAACACACTAAATACTAGACAAACGCTGAGAACAGCAGGTGACAATTAGCAATATAAACACATTTAATTAAGACATATCATGAATAAAATACATATAAAAAGGTCCTAATAGGACACTCATGCTCAGGAGAAGGTACCTGCTTACCAGAGGCAAGGAGGCATCAGGCAAGGGATAAATTAAAGAGTATCCCCTCTTATGGATGAACAGCTGCTGGCTCTGGCGTCTGTGTTTGGGCGTGGAGCTCTCCTGTCTCTGGCGTCTGCGTTTGGGTGTGGAGCTCTCCTGTATGCACAGGAGCAGACCTCTCCGGTCTGTGATGTTTGCCTCCGTCTCCAATCAGACGGTAGCAGATTCGCTGCCGGATAGATGTCGGGTTGCAGCAGTGGACTTCCAAGGGGGTATCAGATGAATGAAGTATAGAGTGTCACGCAGGACCACCCTACGCGTTTCGGAAGTCTTGCTTCTTTCCTCGGGGGTGCAAAGATAATAAAAATAAAGTCCCTGTGTGTCCCAGTATATATAGTTCCGGTTTAAAGGTATAATGCACATATCCCAAAACTTGGTCATGCGCAGTAGGTGTACTTACGAATGGACTGGGATGCTCAGCAGTTACAAACAGAAACATGGACAAATAAAAACAAAAATAAAAGACAACAATTAAAACATATAAGAATATCTAGTTAAATATACATAAATAAATGAAAATACATACAAGTATAGAGATAAATAACAGTAGCATTCTAAACAGATCGTCACTTGCTTGAAACATACATAGATATAGTACCAGTATATAATAGTTTGGTCATATGGAAATTCTAGAATGCTATTCCATGTTAGTGCTAAATCAGTTATTTTACCAAATAGACCATAGTAATATGCCCAGTGGCTATCTAGAGAAGTATGTTGAGCAGAACGAGAATCAAGACACCGATTGGTGTGGTGTGACCATTACATATGTAGATCACCTTTGTCACAATATTTTCCTGTAATATGCACTAAATGTGAAGTGGCTAATCTATTAGAAATACTATGTGAATAGTGATAAATAAAAATATTAACTTTTATAGATGTATAAAGTTTCTGTGAAATTACTATCAGATAAATAGCTTAATAAAATATCTACTAATAATTAAAGGTGAGTGTGTAGAGAAATAATAATAAAACTGTGTATGGTGAGACTAGAAATATATATAATAATATATATTAATATATAAAAATGATGAAAGAAATCATATCAGTGCTTAATTCTAGTGTAATACGATATCTGCATATTATTCCGGTTCTAGTGGCCCAAGCTATCAAACCGACCCAAAAAATGAAGCGTGGCGCATACCACATGTGCCTCATATATCCTATTTATCCAGAAGAAAGGGCTTCAGGTCAAATTCTATATTTAATCCGGACGGTGCTAAAGTTTGCAATTCGTAGATCCAGAAGGACTCTCTTCTTCCCAGTAGACTTTTCATATCACCCCCACGCCAATTAAGTGTCATGGCCTCAATGGCCACACATTTAAGCCCTTTGGGTCTTGTTGTGCACTTGGAGAAAATGGTTGGACACATTGTGTGAAATCAGGCCCCTAGTGATGTTATAAATATGTTCGTATAAACGACGTTTGATGGGCCTGGTAGTCATCCCCACATATTGCAGACCACAAGGACATTCAAGGAGATAAATAATATTCGTACTGTTGCATGTGATATATTGTTTTATAGTGTATGTCTTGCGTGTTTTTGTAGAGGTAAAGGAAAGATTTCTGGCACTATATTTACAGGCTGTGCATGTGTTGCATGTATAATAACCTCTGATACCCTTTTTAATTTGATAACTTTTGCGTTTTAAAGGGCAACTGGGGGCCTCTGGCCTATGTTAGGTGCTTTTGTAAATATTATCTTAGGTCTAATAGGTAATATTTCTGCTAAGTCTTTATCCTTCCTTAAGATTGTCCAATGTTTTTGAATGATTTTCTTTATGCTAGGGGCCATCTGGTTATACTGTGTAATAAATGGTATCTGAGATGTGGTTGTGGTTTGTTTTGGTTTATACTGTAAAAGAGTCGATCGATCTACTAATTCTATTTCTGATATGATTTGATCTAAATGTTTTGATGAATATTTTCTATTAATAAATTTGTTCTTGAGATCTTGTGCCTGTGTTTGAAATGCATCTGCTGTGGAACTATTTCTCTTAAATCTGATAAATTGTCCTTTGGGAATGTTATCGATCCACGCAGGGTTGTGATGACTATTGGCATGTAAATAATTATTGGCTTGAACTTTCTTAAAATGAGTTTTGGTATGTAGTGTGTTATTGTTGATGTAAATAACCAAATCTAAAAATTCCATAGAAATGTTGCTAGATGCAAATAAAAATTTCAAATTAAATAAATTGTTATTGATGTAATCTTGAAATAGCTCTAGCTGCTGTAATGAGCCAGACCAAATGAAAAAAATATCGTCGATGTAGCGCCGCCATAGTACCAGGTCTGCTCCAAAAGGGCAGCTGGACCAGATGAATTTATTTTCCCAGCTGCCCATAAATAAATTAGCATAGCTAGGAGCAAACCTGGTACCCATGGCGGTGCCACATATCTGCAAAAAATATGAATCATTAAAATTTAAAAAATTATGTGAAAGAATAAATTGTATACCAGAGATAAGAAATGATTTGAATGCTGGTGAAACTGAAGGGTCATTGTCTAAGACCTGGCCAATAGCATCACAACCCTGTACGTGGTCGATAACAGTATATAAACGTGACGTCGGCTGTAACTAAATAATAATGTGGTTGCCATTGAATGTCATTGAGGGTCTGCAATATGTGGGTGGTATCCCTAAGGTATGACGGAAGTTTAGTAACGTAGGGTTGTAGGTGGTGGTCTATAAATAATGACAGATGTGATGTAAGTGACCTGATGCCCGATATAATCGGGCGTCCCGGTGGCTGTAGTAAATTTTTGTGAATTTTGGGGATTATATAAAAGATTGGAATAATGGGGTACTGATTACAGAAAAACTCAAATTCCTGTTTGGTGATGATATTTTGATCTAAACCTGTATTTAGACAATGCAACAATTGTCATTGATATGTAACAGTGGGGTTAGCGGGAAGGGGTTGGTAGGTGGACCTATCTCCAAGAATACGCATTGATCCTTGGATATAGTAGGATTTGTCCATGATCACTAACGCCCCCCCCCCCCCCCCCTTTGTCAGCAGGTTTAATTACAATCGAACCATTCTCTCCAAGTGCACATAACAAATTCTTCTCTTCTACATTGAGGTTATGTTTTTTTAGTTTGTAGTTCCGACTTTGTTGCTCCAAATCGTCTGTGACCATTTGTGTAAAAGTATTGACAAATGGACCACTTATGAATTTGGGAAAAAACGTGGAAGGTTTCTTAAATTTAGAAATAGCAGCAGGTGTTAGATTAATAGGAAGATTCGTATTAGTGTCCTGGTGGGAGGCTGCGTCTTTGATAAAATATTTTTTAAGGCACAGCTTCCTGACATAACGCTGGACATATACATACAGTTGGAAGCTACTGGGGCCTATGACCGGAGCAAAGGACAGACCTTTTGAAAGTACTTCTCTCTCTTGGTTGCAAATGGGGTATTGGCTAATATTAAAAATGTTAGTGTATGTGGAAGTTATCGTCTGTGAATTTTGCCCAGTCTTTCTACCTCCTCTTGTTCCTCTATTGACTATATCTACAGTATGTATGTTTCAAGCAAGTGACGATCTGTTTAGAATGCTACTGTTATTTATCTCTATACTTGTATGTATTTTCATTTATTTATGTATATTTAACTAGATATTCTTATATGTTTTAATTGTTGTCTTTTGTTTTTGTTTTTATTTGTCCATGTTTCTGTTTGTAACTGCTGAGCATCCCAGTCCGTTCGTAAGTACACCTACTGCGCATGACCAAGTTTTGGGATATGTGCATTATACCTTTAAACCGGAACTATATATACTGGGACACACAGGGACTTTATTTTTATTATCTTTGCACCCCTGAGGAAGGAAGCAAGACTTCCGAAACACGTAGGGTGGTCCTGTGTGACACTCTATACTTCATTCATCCGATACCCCCCTTGGAAGTCCACTGCTGCAACCCGACATCTATCCGGCAGCGAATCTGCTACCATCTGCTGTGCCACACTGCTCGGCGGATCCTGGGCTGGACGCCTCTGCTGGCAACGATCCCACGGCAGTCACTGCACATGTGCAGATCGAATTGGAGACGGAGGCAAAAATCACAGACCGGAGAGGTCTGCTCCTGTGCATACAGGAGAGCTCCACGCCCAAACGCAGACGCCAGAGACAGGAGAGCTCCACGCCCAAACACAGACGCCAGAGCCAGCAGCTGTTCATCCATAAGAGGGGATACTCTTTAATTTATCCATTGCCTGATACCTCCTTGCCTCTGGTAAGCAGGTACCTTCTCCTGAGCATGAGTGTCCTGTTTGGACCTTTTTATATGTATTTTATTCATGATATGTCTTAATTAAATGTGTTTATATTGCTAATTGTCACCTGTTGTTCTCAGCGTTTGTCTAGTATTTAGTGTGTGTTATATGTTGGTCTATTGTTTGTTGCAGTATTATGCTATGATTTCTTTATCTTTTCATGTACATATCACCACATGGAGCACCTCAATGGACGGGCCACATCATTGATACTGGTTGTATACTGATATTTATTATTATTTGATTTTTATTATTAATATAAATTTCTTTCTTAATAGTATTATTATTTTTTATTATTTTTTAGTTTAGTGATTTCAGTGCTGAGCGCCATAGGTATAACGTCCCTTCCATTTCTACTATCTGACCAGGGGTCAGAGTTATATCATAGGCAGCCGGCCTATTTTCTAGAACATAGCGCTCCCTTTTTTTCTTCCCCTGTAAATTTAGAAGCAACAACAACACATTCATGAACACAGGACACTTGCAGATGTGAGTGACATCGGCATAGTTAATTAATAAAACTTGTCACATCTGATGTTGCAGTCGCATAAATAAACTTATGACATAACATCAATATTCCATGCTGTAAACATTCACACTTAATAAATACCATTTCAATGTTGATAAATGAGTCCACGACTATTTATTAGACACAATTTTAATATGAATTTTGTCAACATTGAAAGAAATATTAATTAAATCCCCACGCATAGTAACAGAAAACAATGTTAAGGATATGTTCAAGGTTACTTATTTTTGTATTTTTTTTTTTCATAAACAGATATTGAATCTCCTGGCCAAATATATGAAAGTGAGCATGAATTTAGGGATGTACAGAGGCCACTAATAACACATGAACCAACTGGCACCGCACATCAAGACAGTTTGTCCGCTTGATGCATCGGAAGCAAGAATGTTGCAATCACAAACTGACCGCCATCAAGAACTTATGGGAGTTCATCAACAAATGGTCTGTGAAATAAAAAATAGCAAAGACATACTAATCGAAATACCAACACAATTACAAATTTTAAATACAACACTAAAAGCTCTTGCTCTCAGTTTCATACAAAGAAATTAGAGTAGTAGCACAGAAAGAGCACATGAAGGCCATTTTTAGGCCTCAGAGGTTGGATCCGTAGATGGTGGCCTTTTATCTCTAGAGACATCTATCCAGCATTCAGCCAATGCTGAAGAACCAGACTTGGTAGTACATTCACCACAGATCATTGAACCGTTGCCGGCATCCGTTCCGGATCCAATTGAAGACAAACCTGCCAAAAAAACAATAAAAAGAAAAATTGAAACCAAACAATCCCAAATCACATCATTTTTCCATAAAAGAATGGTAACCCAGACAATTGCAGAAGTGATGCTCCAGCCACAACCAAGTGCAATAGGCTTTGGCCTGCCAACAAGTGCAGCAGTCATGCCCCAGCCACAACCAAGTGCAATAGGCTTTGGCCTGCCAACAAGTGCAGCAGTCACGGCCCAGCCACAACCAAGTGCAATAGGCTTTGGCCTGCCAACAAGTGCAGCAGTCATGCCCCAGCCACAACCAAGTGCAACAGGCTTTGGCCTGCCAACAAGTGAAGCAGTGATGCCCCAGCCACAACCAAGTGCAAGTCCTACTCATAGAGTATGTGGCACACGCAGAACACAATCTCAGCCAGCAAACAGGCAAGTGACTCGTTCACAAATGAAAAAGAAAAAAAAAGAAAGATATTTTTTTCTGTGAATTATTTGTTGTTGTTTTTGTTGTGGTGGTGGTGATAAATGCATAAACTTGCTCCAAAATTCTTGGAAAAAATTTCAAAAGACTCTACAGGAGGCAGTACTCCGACAAAAGATAAAGGCGGATCGCCATCGCCATGAGGCACCCAAGTTTAGGCCAGGAGACAAAGTGTGGCTTTCATCTAAGAACATAAGACTGAAGACACCTACACTTAAACTGGCCCCAAGATTCCTGGGCCCTTTCACCAAGTTGGGGGTACTGTAAGGAATCGGGGAACACGTCCTCTGCGACGTGTTGCCTCCTTACCTGTCATCTCTCAGACCTCCACTCTGGCACCAGCGCGTGCGCGCACCATCGCTCTGCTTACAGAGCGCTCGCGCAGCTCTTCTAATGTGCCACGGAGCTTAGCTCCGCCCCCTCAGACATGTCACTCTTCCAGAAGAAAAATTTATTACCTAGCCATTAATGCCCCGGCCAATAAAGTTAAAGGCCTAATCAGTCATGAATGGCCTTATAAGTAGGACCTTTAAACTAAGTAGGGCATTAATGGCAAGGTAATGCTGTGGTCCAAGGTTTTTTTTTAATTATTATTATTATTATTATTATAGGCTTATTTTGTTTTAATTTGTATATTATTTTCATGTTAAGATATATTAATGTCTGGCCATTTTTGCACCAATACTGCCCAAAAATGCAACCAATAAAAACACTTGGTTTTTGGAAAGCTCCAGCCTATAATATTAATTGCAGTAAAAAATGTACTTGTTACAGTAAAGACCAACAAAAATAATATTTTCACGTGTTTCTCCATTTTTTTTACCTACCCTCACCTGTCAGTGCAGGGGGTGATATTTACAGTGTAAAAAGTGCATACACTGACATCAAACAAAGTGATCAGCTAAAATAGGTCAAATACCTCCACGTTTTCTACATACTATGTTTGTAAAGTGATATTAAAGTACCATATAAACTCACTTACTGCATAATGTAACCCAGAATAACCTTTTAAACAGGTTCATGGAACTCTTTGGACTAAAGATGAATTGCTAACAAGGTGTGCATTACAACTTCATCTAAACCATATTGTAAATCTTCAATATGTTTAAGATTTGTATACAGTATACAGTATGTATATGTCATTATTGCATTTCTGTGTAGAAATTGTCTAATTTGACTTTCCAGGAGATAATTAAAATCAGATAAAAATATTTTACATTTGGCGATTTTTATACATAAATAATTCATTATAAATAGAGAAAAAATGCCACATTTGTATAACGTCAATCTATGTGTCATTTTATGGGGGTTATGCTTTGGGAAAATCTGTGTTTAATGAATAGGGCTCTTAGAGTATTACTATGAAGACAAATAGTCACTCCAAAACCATGCTTTTTCAAACAAAATTTGATAATCAGTCAGAACATAGTGTAACGTACATAACATAAGCCACCTGTTGCTAATAAAGGACTGGGTCATTCTGTTGTTAAAGTTTCTCTGAAGATGTCATGCAGACAGCAGCTGCATACATTTAGCTACATAATGTTAAAAAAAATATACTTGCAATTAAAATCAGAGCACGATTTATTTTATTTAACATGAAATCAGTGTGCTAAGAACAAATTGCAGAGGATTATAATTAAATTCCTGCAGTTTAAAACAGTATTGAAATTGCAGTGACAAATCTTTGATTGACTCCTACTGTTGTAGGAGCTGTGGCTTAATGAACCATTTTGTTATACCTTTTGATTTGGTGGAGACTAACCAAGGGCTCCAATTTCAGCAGCTATTTTAAAGGTTAATCTTTGGTGCCAATATAATCATTTTAAGTTGAAGTAAAATATGTTTGTATGTTTCTTTGCCATGTTATTAGTTTTTAAATATGTACCATACATACAATACTTTGAGTTTTTAAATTGAGTTATTTGCAATAAATAAAATGTCTCTATTTTCTGGTTGTGCCAATGTAGCCAGACTTCTTGTCAATGGTTTCGTGATTTTCACTGTAGCCGCAGTGAGGCTACAGCTCTCACGGCTTCGAGTTCAGTGAGCGGCCCAGGAGGATTAACTTTGCAGGGTTCAATGCTGCTGAATGGGACCCCGCTGCATTTATCCTTTTGAGCCATTTATAGGTAGATAAATACTGATACTCACCTAACAGATGAGCTGTGAAGCCGTCTGCAGCCATCCTGCATCTCTCCATCTGTATCAAATTCCCTGCTCGCTGAAGGTAAGCATAAATGTATTTCCTTCCCTCTTTATGACGTAAATGCCTTTATATGTGGTTCTACACCATGAGAACGAGGCTATAAGGCCATATTTTGTCATCTAAATCATCCAAGGGTGGGACTGGACCATTAGCACTGTCCAAACCCCTTGATAATGTAGATGACCAAATATGGCCATATAGCCTCCCCTTCATGAGGTACAGTAGAGCCCCATATGCGGGCATCCATGTCATCCATGGGGAATGAAACACAGCTCTGCTTAACTTCAGAGAGCAGGGACATGGATTCGGATGGAGAGATGCAATAATGACTGCAAACGGCTGCACTGCAAATCTGAAAGGTGAGTATCGGAATTTCTCTCCCGTTCAAGTGAGGAATAAATGCTGCAGGTTCCATTCAAAAGCATGGAACCGTGCAGCATTAATCTTTCAGTTCCGCAAGACTTACTGTCCTTGTGGCTATGAGAGAGTCAGGACTGTCACGGGAGACCAGGCATTTACACCTTTTCACCGGGATCATTCATTGAGCAAAAACAAGAAGTAAAACAAATTGTCATTGATTTCATTGAAACAGATGTACACACAGAGGGTTACAATTATACAGAGGAAAGCACACTTATTGGGGGGTCTGGGCTACAAAATTAACCTTTCCTTGTTGAAATAGCACAGAAAACAAAGTCTCTATAAGTCCTTTAGATGACTAAGCCCGAAAAGTCCTGGAACTGAACTCGGCATGCAGTTCCTGATGCCACCGCTCTTTCCACTCTGGAGGTTTCTGAAATCCCTTGACCGGGAGCGAGTAACAAACGTCCTGGTACTCTTTTCGGCTTATAGTTCCAGCCGCGACCGCTACGTTCTCTTTTCAGAACTTGCCCCGAAAAGTGGGACTTAGAAAATTTCTTGCCTTGAAATTTCTGAAGCCAGCTCGTATCTATTTCTCACAGAACATCTTTTGGTCAGTTCAAATCTGATGCTGTCCTGGCGCTTAGAATCTGATGACCTGATTGGCTAGGGGGATTTCAGTCCCATTCACAAAACACTACAGCCAACCAGCGCGTGGAAATATTTCTACCAGCCAATCACAGATTTGCCGGTACTCTGAAGCCAGACGGGCACTGTTTCAATTCTGCAAAGAGGCATGCGCCAACCTGGCACCTCTGTCGCTTACCGTATTGAAACCCCTGCTGGGCTAGGTTCCCCAGAGTCTTGACCAGGTAAATTGTTGCTGGATAACCCTTATTGATGTCAGGACATTTTTGGGGTGGCCAGTAACTCTGGTCCCCATCTACATAGACACAATCTGACAACACCTTTACTACAATGCTCACTCAAACTCATAACCTGAGGATCTCCACTGGTTAACACAAGAAGAGAAAAGAACCCTCGGAGATGCACACTACTCTAATAAACAAAAATAATAACATTTTATTGAAATCTGAACTATAAACAAAAAATAACAATTAAAAACCAAACTAGAGCGCATAAGTGTTGCCAGACTACTTGAAGTCCCAGGTAAGTACTATGAATCAAATAAAGTTACACCAGAAGGTAACTGCCGGCAGATTGCCCATACAAGGTATCACGTACTGTGTGGATACTATGCTGGGTAAATAACCAGTCGAATAGGTGCTATAATGGCTATGATGGGTGAATGGTGAATAGCCAAGGCTGTGTGCAACTTGCACGTGACTCACACACCTAGTTGTATATGTATGAACACCTATCACTACTGTTATCAAATGCTGTATAGTAAGCTAGTTGTAGACCCAGTGTGGTCTAATGTCAGAGTTGCTGATGTGCTCAGTGCACACCAAACTCACATAATGATGTGATTGGTGTGAGGAAAAAACAGCCCTGTAAACAGTGTAAACGGCTGTGTATCCTCTCTAACTCACAACGGCAAAGTGAAAAGTGAATCACACGTGCCTATGAGAAACACTAATACACCTTATAATTAGCTACTCCAAAGGACCCCCCTTCCTCTAGATGTCTTGATAATCAGGCTCAGAGGGTGCCTGAGTGCACAGAATAGAGATTATACTGTGCCAGTGTAGCTATGCTGGTCTTGATTCAAACTCATTAATTATAAAGGTGCTGACATATACTGGCTCTATTAGTGGATGCCTGAGTCTGGCCCACAGCTATGTTAACTAGCTTAGCCACACCTACAGACAAACTGAGTAGTGAGTTCACTCACAGCTTCATGTAGATAGTGCTTGGTAAACTGCCTGCGACACCATAGCCCACAATAGGTAAATGGTCACGTTACTGATTACGCTGTTATGCATATACAGAATGCCTCATCCGAATGTGTGAACAGATAAGCCTGAATGTGTTCCTATATGCAAGTGAGTATAGCATGGTGTAGCCCTGTAAACAATGTAAATCGCTGTGTATCCACACTGCCTCACAACAGCAGCATTAAAAGTAAATGTACGTTGTCGCATAGATGTTAGTGGTGCAGCTGAGCTCCGTGTAGTGAAAGCAAGATCAAGTCAGCATGATGTCGCGATAGAAGCCGGTAACGCCACCCTCACGGGATAGCCCTCCTTTCCTATTGGGGACCGAAATACTAATGGTCGGTGGTTACCCCGACATACAGTGAAGAAAGTACACTGGGTTATTCATAGGAGTTGGTCATGTATTAGACTCCCTAACAATCCATATAGAATTACTGACACACACATTAACTAAACTAGTGGATACCTAAGTAAGGCCCAGAACTTTGTTAACTTGCTTGCTTACATACATCCACGGCCTCGATATTTGGTGTAACTAACAATGAGCACCTTCAGGACTTCATGCTGGTCACGCTCAATGACGAGTCTAGTGACGTTATTACCCGGGACCAGCATGAATTCCTGAACTGACAAGATTGATGGTTTCTTAAGCGACTTTGAGACGCAGTGCTTAAGGTACCGAGTACCTCAACAGGACTGGGTGATGCAGTTACAACCCTTGCTGTCGGGCAAGGCGAAGGAAACCTTGCAGTCCACCCCACGAGCAGACCGGGATTACTATGAGCACCTCAAAGCATTACTACTATTGCGGTATGCCCTCACCCCAGAAGCGTACAGAGGCAAGTTCTGGATGGAGGAACGCCATCCTCAGGAGTCATATGTGAACCGCATGGCACGCCAAGGTACTCAGTGGATGGAGGGTTGTGGTGTCACAAAGTACCACATGCTGCTGGACTTGATATTCCAGAAACAGTTACTGCAGCAGTGCTCCTTGGACGTGAGGGCATGGGTCTTTGATAAAAAACCTAAGACCTATGAAGAGGCTGTCCGGCTGGCAGATGAATACCTGTGCAGCTATGCCCTGATGGAGGGAAAAGGTGGTTCCCGACGACCGGCTGTGCCAGCCCGGGAACCAAGCAGACGCCTCAGTGGGTACAGCAGCCTGCAGCAGCACCTACAGTAGCAGTTCCAAGCCTGCAGAATTCAGGCATGAGAAACGGTGCTGCCTGTGTAATAAAGTGGCACACACAGAGGAACAAACTCATATTCCATATTGGACTATATCCTAGTATCCAAATACATATTCAAATAAATATTTAGGACCAATATAGGACCAGCCACTTGGTCGGACAACGCCCCCGTAGATCTAATCTTTAGTTCACCCTTTGCCAGGAGTAATCAATTCCATTGTTGACTAAACCTATTAAATCACCCGGAGGTAGAAAGTAAAATGAAGAAATCTTTGGAGGAATACTTCAGTATAAATAAGAGCTTGGTTGAGTCTCCAACTCTTTTATGCGGGGCCCACAAGTCCACAATTAGAGGGGTTATTATATCAATATCTTCCCACAGAAATAAAATAAAAATGAAACTAATACAAGAGCTCACAGAAAAAAATCCTCAACCTTGAGCATAAACATAAATGCAGCACATCACAAAAAACATACAAAACCCTCTCTGCAACCAGAGTTTATTTGAAACAGGCCAAAGTAGGGGATGTTGAGAAAGCCCTAAAATGGACAAAACAGGTCTATTATGATAAAGGAAATAAAGCAGATACGATCCTGGTGAGTAAACTTGGAGGAATAAAAGCAAAATCACAAATAATGGCAATTAAACTAAAGAATGGGGATATTACATATAACTAGAAAAAATTCTCAGAATGTATGGTTTTCTTTTGTAACTCAAATTTGATTGAATTGTAGAACAGCATACAAAAATGTTACATCTTGAACATATGACAATATCAATTTAAATCATAAAGAACAAAACATAAAATACAAAGGGTGAGGGGTCTTTCCTATCCACTCTCCCATTCTCTATGTCACGTGTAGCAACTCTGTCCATCTTGCCTAGGAATCGGATTTCCCATACGGCCCCACTCTTCCCCATCTCATACTATGTCTAAACCCTATCTATTTATACCTATTTATCCGACTGCCAGTCAACAGAGAACGCATTTCAACATAATCAAAGCATGATTGTATCATGATTCACCCCTGGGATATCTGTTTGTGCCAACCAATGTAGCCAAACTTTTTGGACTTTAGAGCCAGTGTCATTAACCAAACTCGTACATTTTTCAATCTGGCATACAAATCAAATTCTATTTCTAATTTTAGGAATGGATGGGATTTCTTTCTGTTTCCATAATGCTGCGATCTCGCACCTCGTTGCTGTTGCAAAATGTGTAAATAGTTTACACTCAACCCTTGATAGCCCTTGCGTTGGTCTGTTTAAAAGAAACAGCCATGGGTCTAATGGGATTTTGAGGTCTAACATCCTCTGTAGCCAATCTCTAATTTGCAAATTCTCACACTTTTATATAAAATTGTATAATTTAGACTCTGAAGGAGGCACCACACTGAAAGCAAATTCAAAAACAATCTCTAGAAACCTGGAGAAATGCATCCTACCAAAAATAAATAAAGAGGAGATCTGCAGTCTAAATTGTAAAATTACAAAAACCGAGCTAGCAAGTACAGTTATAGCACTGAAATCTGCTAAATCACCTGGACCATATGGTCTATCAAATATTTATTACAAAAAATATCAATAGGTCCTATCCCCGTATCTTCTGTAGATGTTTAATTCCTACCTAAATTAAAATAAATCCCGTAATCCATGCCAAAAGTAAATGTAGCTATTATTCATAAAGAAGAAAGAGACAACTTGAAATATGGTAGCTACAGCCCCATATCCCTCCTTAATTCAGATATGAAAATCTACAGCAAAATATTGGCAAACAGATTGAATCCAATATTACCAAGGCTGATTCATATAGATCAAGTAGGATTCATTAACAGGAGGCAAGCCTCTGATAATACGAGGAACATAATAAATGTAATTGACCATGTACACTCCACAAAGACCAAGGCTATCTTATTACGTATAGATGCATAGAAAGCATTTGGAAGGATAAACTGGACTTTCCTAGATAAAACAATACAGGCATTTGGAGGTACTGTATAGACCCATACCTCAAAGGAGTCTGAGATCTATACAAAACACAATTGGTATTAGTAAAAAAACCAGGGAGCAATTCTGAAAGTATAAAAATTAAAAATTAAAAATGGTAATTGACAAGGTTGTCTCTTATCCCCAGTGCTCTTTGCACTATTAGGCTTAAAAAATCAGAGCCAATCCAGGCATACGAGGTATAGAGATTGGAGATGGAAACGATAAAATCTCACTTTTTGCTGACGATATCATCCTAACACTACCGAAGCCACTGACATCGCTGCCAAACCTGAAATTCTCCCTTCTAGAATTTGGGAACATATCATTCTCTCTCTCTCTCTTTATCTTCATCTGTTAATTGGGGGTCTTCTTTCTTCTTTATCTTCATTGGTACCGTCCTTTGTAATCCAATTGCTGGGGAGATGTTCACTCTTCACCTTCTTGGCATCAAATGAGACAGTACAGGCCTTTTATAGGACCTGTAACGTCACATTTGATTGACAAATGGTTCCCAGCCAAACCTATTGGCTGGGATAACCATGTGACAGTTTTTTTTAAGGATGTGATGTCATCAAAAGGGAGTGAAGCCAGTCAATCAGAAAGGCTCTGCTTCCTTTCCCTTTAAGATGACGTCACCAAAACAAAAATTGCTGCCATCACCTGGTACTAGAACCAATTGGATTGGGGGTCACCCTATTGGTTGTAGTAAACCATGTGATGCCAGACATTTTTTTTAAGAGGATGTGACATCATCCAGTGATGATGTCACATCCTTTAAAAAATGGAAGTTGTCACATGGTTTACTACAACCAATAGGATTGGGGGTCATCCCATTGGTTGTAGGAAATGATGATGATGATTTTTTACTGCACTACTTGGCAAATTGTAATAAATGAGACTGGACTGGAGTTTGTGTTATTGAATGCTCCTCAGTTCAATTCAGTATATTCTTCAATAAAGTAAACATAAATATAAAAATGGTGAATGTACAAACATCTGTTAAAAATTATAAAAAGTTTAAAAAGTATAAAAAGCTTCATCAAAATAATTGCATCTTAAGAACAACAAAGGTTAGCTATAGAGGTGCAAGATTTTACTTTGCAAGTACTTCTTCAGCGATAGGAGGGGGAATTCATAGGATGGCCTCATGGTGGTGGTGGAGGCTAACATTAGAAATGTGTGAACTTGTCTGAAACATACTCATGACATTTTAAGTGTTTTTTTCCCCCAAAATGTAATTCCCTGAAAAATGTTTCACCAAGCCATAAAGGGCAAATAATATCACCAAATTAGTAAGATTTTCGTTAAATATCAGAGTAGATGACGATGAAAAAAGACATACCCTCCCAGTATATTGTCAGATAGTGAGAAAAACATGGTGTGGGTGCCCTTTTATAATCCCAATATTAAACAAATATTTCACAAGCAATTCTAGTGATTTTAGAGAATGCTTCAAAGCAAATATAGAAATTGTTGAAAATGTAACAAATTTGCATTGTAAATTAAATTGCAACGCACATTGACTTAATACATGGCGAATTGTCTGAGAACCCTGACTTAGTAACTTTTTTTTTAACATATGTAAAACCATGGGAATGCTTCACACATCTCTAGCTAATACAGTGTGTATTAAAAATGCTTCACAAGTCTATCCTAAATGTAAATGAAAGCCAACGATCAAATAACGTCTGAGGTTTTAAGACAGATAGGAAAATGGGCAGACTACTGTAGGTGGGCCAAGTGGTTCTTATCTGTCATCAAATTCTATGTTTGCCACATATATACAGTATGTTTGCCACACTTGTAAACCTTGTTAAAGGTTTTGTCCATTCATGGGTGTAAATTTGACGGTAGAGATGACCTGCTATTCTTGCATAGCTGGATCATGGTTTAAAAAAAAATATTAAAGCAAAGCCAAAATTGATTTTTCTTTTTAGCCATGTTTCATATACTAAGTGATCATTTTATAAGCTGAAATCTTTTGGATACGGAATAATTGTACTTTGGCAGGGAGAAAAAAAACCATAGAGCAAAATATAAAAGGTGATTTTAAATCAAGAATATTAGCCGCTAGTACATATTGTTTTCCTTTTTAAATAAAACCTGCCCTTTTTAACGATCTTCCTTGTCATACTGCATTTAATTTCTAACAACTAATGTTTTCCATGTAAATTGAAATGAACAGATACAATATTTGTATTGTCTGAGAACAGATTACGTTCATGTAACAGTTCATTTTAATATCAGTTGTTCAAATGATTTGATACATAATGCGGTCTAATATGATATCTTATTTCCTAAGCTTGTTGGCAACGTCTTTGCTTTTTACTGTACATGACCTCATTATACTGCAATAAATCACAATGACACTCCATTAACATAGAGAAATATTGTTAATAATTCATTTCTACAGGACAGACTAAAACATTGATCTTAGTAGAAAATGTTGCAAATGGGGAAGGGAACTGCATGGCGTATTCAATATATTCTCAAGCAGCAGTTGCTGCTTCGCTAAAATGTATTATTCAATATGGAAAATGTTGTAAAATGTTCCAGTGAAGAGGCTTCTAAGAAAATAGCAAAGCCAAAAAGAAATCCTGAAAAACATTCTAAAGGGCTCTCCATTTCTACTCATCACTTTCTTCTCTCTTTCGACGCAAAGATGCCGGTATATATTGATAATGTTATTTTCAACAATTTGATTGGTTAAATCATGTAATATAAGCAATAAGAGTGATTCATTTAACAACCTTTTCAAATGAACCAATCAGATAGCATAATTTATCTCTTATTATGTGTGAGCGACGGACCCAATATTTCAATATTGTCATTTTTTTTTCTTTTCTGTGCCTTATCCTTCTGGTTAGCATTGGAGAGAGGAAGATAAGGATGGGGAACAGAGAGGAAAAAAGAAGAAAATATTAAAATTTTAAAAGAAATACCATAAGAGGAATTATCTTCAAGCAACAGAGGAGTGAGGGCATCCATCAAGATTTAGGAGCGATATTCAATCAAGGAGGATGGCAACAGGTTAAATCTACTGTAAGTCATTGGGGCATGGATTATTTTTAAATTGCATTTTTGTGTTTTGCAGATTTCTTTTCTTTTGTACTATTCAGCGTAATGTAACCACCCTTTATTCCCATAGACTCTTTCAATGTAAAAAAAAATGTAAATTAGTAAAATAACAAGGACTTGGGAAAATAATACAATTTTCTTCCAATGATACAATCTTTTTCCATCAACTTCAACAAGCTTTCTCTTGTACCGTTTCAATTGTAAGGTAATTAAGAAGAAATAGATTAATTAATTAACCAGCGCTTCTGTGTCGGTACACTACTGTGCATGTGCGCTCTATGTAAAGTGTATGGAACGTATATGCATTTCAATTTGTGCGCATGTTTGGTATACGTGTATGCCAATTGAATTGAATGCATGCATGACCTTAATTATCCAACAAACATGAAAGAAGTTATTAAAAACAGACATCTCTAAAAAGGTGGATGGCACTCGAAAAATAAGTTTGCTCTCCTCTGGAGATATGCAACAAAAAAGGGCGCAAAAAGAGAAAAACACAATAAGTCATAATTCATTCAAAACTTTATTTAAAAAAGACTAAATGACACATAATAAAATAGGATCATGTAGATCCAATCATCCGCACATGAAAAACTGCCACGAGGAACAGATGATAAAGTCCCACAAGTCCACAACACACGGATTCAAGTTGCAATATGATCCGGTTCCCACTGCAAGATGTTAGAGCTGTGGATATGGCTGGGGTTCTCGTCCTCGTGGAAGCAAAGGGATGATGGTATATTCATCACAGCGTCTTGTAGCTACTTGATGACTTCCCCTCTACGTGTTTCGCGTCATATGACGCTTCATCATGCGTTTGTCTTACTGATCCTATAGCCGGTTTTAAATAGCAAAATGGATAATTCCCCCAGCCAATAAGGATCTCAGATTGATACAGAAAAGCCTTCCAATTAGTGTGTATACGGAGCTTCTTTGGAAAATGTATTGCCTCTCTCACTGCACAAGCTGGTCCTGGTACAGTAGGTGCTTGGATACTCTGTGTACCGGATATGATAGTTACACCATGTGTCCCTCAGCTGTGGTTCCTCCGGCTACAGGCACTCCTTCAGAGGTTGGTTCCTGCTCTCTTTATACCTCAACACCTATTCTCTCCTAGACCCTCTACAATCTGGCTTCCGCACTGCTCACACTGCCCAAACAGCCCTCACTAAAATAACTGACGACCTCCATGCTGCCAAAGACAGAGGTCATTACACTCTGCTCATATTACTTGACCTCTCTGCAGCATTTGATACTGTGGATCACCCTCTTCTCCTTCACATTCTCCATACTCTTGGTATTCGGAACAAAGCTCTATCCTGGATCTCATCCTATCTCTCCCATCGTACTTTTAGTGTCTCTTCTGCTAACACCTCCTCCTCTATTGATCTCTCTGTGGGGGTACCCCAGGGCTCTGTCCTGGGACCTCTTCTCTTTTCTCTGTACACACTCTCTCTAGGTGATCTAATAACGTCTTTTGGGTTTAAATATCACCTCTATGCTGATGACACACAAATATACTTTTCAACACACGACCTTACACCTGCTATACAGACCAAAGTTTCTGAATGTCTCTCTGCTATATCATCCTGGATGGCCCTCCGTCGCCTTAAACTCAACATGGCTAAAACAGAGCTAATCATACTTCCTCCCAAACCTGGCCCTACTACCTCCTTCCACATTACTGTTGGAACTACGATCATACACCCAGTAGCCCAAGCACGCTGCCTAGGGGTCACACTCGACTCCTCTCTCACATTCGCCCCTCACATTCAAAACATTTCTAAAACTTGTCGCTTTTTCCTCCCCAATATAACAAAGATACGCCCTTTCCTCTGTTGCTCGACTGCTAAAACTCTGACTCAGGCCCTCATTCTCTCCCGTCTTGATTACTGTAACCTCCTGCTGTCCGGCCTTCCTGCCTCTCACCTGTCTCCCCTACAATCTATCCTAAATGCTGCTGCCAGAATCACTCTACTCTTTCCTAGATCTGTCTCAGCATCTCCCCTCCTGAAATCCCTCTCCTGGGCTTCCAATCAAATCCCGCATCTCACACTCCATTCTTCTCCTCACTTTTAAAGCTTTACACTCTTCTGCCCCTCCTTACATCTCAGCCCTAATTTCTCGCTATGCACCATCCTGACTCTTGCGTTCTGCTCAAGGATGTCTTCTTTCTACCCCCTTTTTATCTAAAGCCCTCTCCCGCCTTAAACCTTTTTCACTGACTGCCCCACACCTCTGGAATGCCTTTCCCCTCAGTACCCGACTAGCACCCTCTCTATCCACCTTTAAGACCCACCTTCAGACACACTTGCTTAAAGAAGCATACGAATAGCACTGTGAACATTCTGAACACATGATACATAAAGCTTGGCCCCCTGCAGATGCACTTACCAGAACTCCCTCCTACTGTCTCTGTACGTTCTCCCTACCTACCAATTAGATTGTAAGCTCCTCGGGGCAGGGACTCCTCTTCCTTAATGTTATGTTTATGTCTAAAGCACTTATTCCCATGATCTGTTATTTATATTATCTGTTATTTATTCGATTACCACATGTATTACTGCTGTGAAGCGCTATGTACATTAATGGCGCTATATAAATAAAGACATACAATACAATACCTCGCGGTGGGGATCTAAGGCTTTTCCCCTGCCCTCTGCTGTTTGGGGTTTTGCTCGTTAGCTCTTCTGCTTGCACACAGTAAAATCACGGCTGCTGCACTCGCCGCTCCAGAAACACCCTACTCGTTTCGTCACGGATGACTTCGTCAAGGGTAATCCCATT